>NW_022589716.1:14523899-14626338 GCF_004348235.1 Phoca vitulina
GAAAGAAAGAAAGAAAGAAAGAAAGAAAGAAAGAAAGAAAGAAAGAAAGAGAAAAAGAAAAAGGGAAAGGAAAGGAAAGGAAGGAAAGAACTAGGGAGGGAAAGAAGAAGAAGAGAGGGAGGAAAACAAAGCATGAAAAATAGTTTAAAGTTGTGTTTCTTGTTTGGGGAATACCAGAGCTGTCAGTCTTTGCTTATTCTTTGCCTGAATCTGACATGTGTCTACTAATGTCACTCATTTTCTTTTATTTTAATAGGTCAGAGAGAGGGAGAAAGAGAGAGAGAGGATGTGTGCATGTGTGTTTAAGGTGTCAACACGCCCACCAGAACCCAGCCCAAAGTCTGGTAAAGTAGATATTCAGAAATATTTCTTAGCTGATGGGTTATACATTAAGAGTACCTTTTTCAACTAGTTTCTCATATGTTTAACTTTTCTGGACATAATATGGGTGTTAGTTAATATTCGACCCCAAAAGAAAAAAATTCTCCAAGAGAGCAGCTCTTCAACTGACAACTCAATCTGAGAGATAGCTATTCTATAGGAAAAACGGGTAGAGCATTTATCCACCACTTCTCTTTCTTTGGACACACTAGGCACAGACTGCTGAATGAGTGTGCCTGTGTATCATGTTTATACTGAATGATCCTGGTTGTAGCTGATTCAATCAGGAGGTAGAGACAGAACTGGACCCAAGATAAGCTAAACCAATTTTTCTCCCAGGGAACTAGAACTTTAAGACCTCAGAAACTGAAGTCAAGTGGTACTGGGCACTACTGCTAATAAAAGATAACGGAACCAAATTAGGTTTCTACCATGCAAGACAAATGTATGAAGGAACAGATACAGTAGTTTTACAGGAGAAATTGGTCTTCTTATGGAGCAGAGAGGCACAGATGAGGACTACCCAATCTTAGAGAGGGACAGACAAAGAGCATAGAAACTTTCCATTTATTCTTGAGGCCTGTATATATTTCCATAATTGGGAAAATAAAATGCCCCCCTATGTCTTTTTTTAAATTTGAGTATAGTTGACACACAATGTTACATTAGTTTCAGGTGTACAGCATAGTGATCGGACAAGTGTATACGTTATGCCATGTTCACCACAAGTGTAACTACCATCTGTCAGTATAGGACACTATTATAATATCATTGGCTATATTCCTCATGCTGCCCTTGTTTCTTTCTTATTTGAGCTAATTTGAATAGGCTTTTGTTCTTTGCAAACAAACTTCCCCCAAAATTATACTGGAAGCAAATTGAAAAAGAATCAAAAGGTTGACGATTAACAAGTCAGGAAATGACAGATGTTGGCGAGGATATGGAGAAAGGGGAACCCTCTTACACTGTTGGGGGGAATGCAAGTTGGTACAGCCACTTTGGGAAACAGTGTGGAGGCTCCTCAGAAAGTTAAAAATAGAGCTACCCTACAACCCAGCAATTGCACTACTGGGTATTTACCCCAAAGATACAGATGTAGTGAAAAGGAGCACATGCACCCCAATGTTCATAGCAGCAATGTCCACAACAGCCAAACTGTGGAAGGAGCCAAGATGTCCTTCAACAGATGAATGGATAAAGAAGATGTGGTTCATATATACAATGGAATATTTATTATTCAGCCATCAGAAAGGATGAAAATCTACCATTTACATCAACGTGGATGGAACTGGAGGGTATTATGCTAAGTGAAATAAGTCAATCAGAGAAACACAATTTCACTCATATGTGGAACATAAGGAATAGAGCAGAGGACAATAGGGGTGGGAGTGGGAAACCGAATGGGAAGAAATCAGAGAGGGAGACAAATCATATGAGACTCTCGACTCTGGGAAACAAACTGAGGGTTGCAGAAAGGGAGGTGGGTGGGGGATGGGGTAACTAGGTGATGGGCATTAAGGAGAGCACGTGATATGATGAGCACTGGGTATTATACTGAATTGATGAATTCCTATTGAACATTATATCAAAAACCAATGATGTACTATACCTTGGCTAATTGAATTTAAAGAAATAAAAACATTTTTTTAAAAAGTTTGCTAGGATTCTTTTTTCACCTGCTGTTTCTTTGTTATCTCATTGGACATCATTTTAGCGGAGTCTAAGACTTTAATTGCACTTTCATCTTCTAAAATGTTCCCTTCTGAAGATGATAGTGTTTCTAAAATTTTTTTCTCTATATCTTTTAGCTGTTTCTTATTAGCTGCAGACTGAAGAATAAGGGCATTTCGTTCCTCTTCTAATTCTGGTCTAAAAAGATAGAAACATTTAGTCTAAATTTGTAGTACTTTATCTAAATTCATATCTAAATATTAGATATCACAATTTTGTAGACATTTAAATAACTTCGTAATATGTAACACAAACTAAGGTATGTAACACAAACTTTATCCTAAGGAAAAAAGTTATTTCCATACAAATGATAATTTGAGAAATCTGAGCAAAAAAATGATCACTAATTGTATATATGTAAAATGTGGCAGTAACATATACCACAGTAAGTCTAAGAATGTGTTAAGTTTATGGCTGAGATGGTTATATGAGGATAGGAACTGGAGAAGAAACACAATAGTCAACTTCTTATCTACATCTTGGCTTTGCCATATTCTGTGTTATTTTCATCATGTCTTCCATAAGAGCAGAAAAGATGACTTGTCATACAATTGCCTTTTCAAGTAAAAGATAAAACTGGCACTTAACATCTTCACAAAGATAGTATAAAACTTCAAAATAACATAATTCACCATGTTATAGAATATATTAGGACATGGTTCTGTCTTGGATACTATGCAAGTAGGATTCATATATTGGAAGTAACAAAAGTACCTCATGATTACATAATGTCACTTATAATTTGATTTCCTGTAATAGACTGCTTGATGTTGCGTGAAGCTCCAAGTGGAATCAAAGATTCCCTTCAGGTAGTAATTCTTTACTAGTAGCCCTATCAGGTATCTTAATATCTTTTCCCTTTTAAAAAAATAACACATGCTAGTAATGGAAAGAATGAAAAAATAATAAAAATTACCCATGATCTTATCACCCTCAGAGATGATCACTGTTAACATTCTGGCATATTCCCTCCCAAACTTTTTAATATATATATTAATATAATAAATATATATATCCATTCATACAGTAACTATTTTTTTTACAAAATATTGCCCATACCGTGTATAGTTTTGTATCCTGCTTTTTCATTCTCATCTAAATATTTCATCACTCATTCTTATTTCATTGTTTCACTATATTATTCAAATATTTCATTATTTCAGTGACATCCTGCATTTAAATCTTTGAACATATTTCTGATTTTGTCCACAGCATATATTCTTCTGGGTGAATTTTTTTGGCTCAAACAATCAGATACAAGTCAGAAGTCATGGCATGTCACCTGAATCCTACTAATCATGCTAAGAGCCCAGTATAGCATGGTTGACTTATAACTTACTTGCTATAGAATGGCAATTTTACTTTTTTTTTTTTTTAAGATAGAGAGAGAGTGTGCACGCGAGTAGAGGGGAGGGGCAGAGGGAGAGGGAGAGAGAGAATCTTAAGCAGACTCCACACTCAGCACAGAGTCTGAAGTGGGGCTTGATCTCATGACCCTGATATCATGACCTGAGCCAAAATCAAGAGTTGGATGCTTAACCAACTGAGCCACCTAGGCACCCCAAGGATGGCTATTTTAAAGGATTACATAATTTATAATAACAAAATGTAAAATTTGACAAGGTTTTGAAATAATCACATAACAAGTATTAACGGCCTACAAATTTTCCCCTCTAGACCATCTGGAGGCATATAAGAAAATACATACCTCTCCTTTGCAACAACAATACCTAGTAACTGATCTTCAAGACCTTCTGGAGTTATCATGAAATTGAGTAAAGACACCTTTGTAGCCAGTTCTGGCATATAGTGTGGATTTCTCAGTTTTGTGGTGATATAAAACTTGAAATCAAAGGAATACTCAATAATGACCTCACCAAGTCTGATGCAATCAATGCCACCTATATTTTAGAAAACAAATGCATGATAAGTAAGCAAAGTTGTATAGCCCCTCCCTCTGTTAAGGTTGTTCCTAGGTTACAAAGTAAAGGGTCCTAAAGTAATTTAAAATAGAATAGAGATGTGACAAAGTCATAGAGGCAAGTAAACAATTATACAGAAGGACTCATTCATTCTGGGGTGGCATAAGACATTTTCTCTGGTTGTCATGGAGCCTTCTAAATTAAGATTCCTTTTGACCTTACCTCCTCTATCAATTTTCAGTCATGATTTCAAGATTATTTGTATATGACTGAAGCTCTTAAAAGTACTAGAGTTTATTATGGAAAGAACCCAAATGTCCATCAACTGATGAATGGATAAGGAAGATGTGGTATATATACACAATGGAATACTACTGAACCCTCAAAAAGAATGAAATCTTACCATTTGCAATGATGTGGATGGAGCTAGAGTGTATTATGCTAAGCAAAATAAGTCAATCAGGGAAAGACAAATACCATATGTTATGTTTTCACTCATATGTAGAATTTAAGAAGCATAACAGATGAACATAGGGGAAAGGGGAGAAAAAGAGAGGGAGGCAAACCATAAGAGACTCTTAATTATAGAGTACAAACTGGGGGTTGCTGGAGGGAAGGTGGGCCAGGGATGGGCTAAATGGGTGATGGGTATTAAGGAGGGCACTTGTTGTAATGAGCACTGGGGGTTATATATAAGTGATTAGTCAGTCATTGGGTTCTACTCCTGAACCCAATATTACATTATATGTTAACTAGGATTTAAAAAAAAACTAAAAGCCAAGCAAAGAAAAAAAAGTACTAGAGTTTGGCAGAGATAAAAATTTTTATAAGCAGAAAGATTTAAGGTGGGCAATGTTTACCTAAAGTCAACTCTAGTCCACATTAACTTCTAATGGACTTTGTGAGCTCCGTGGTCACAAGACAAAGGGATTTCAGGCTTAACTTCTTTATGTTTTCTACTGAATAACAGTCTAGTAAACAGTGGTTAACATAATGAACAGAGGGCAAGATATTTATTTTAGATTATCTGACCAATATTCATTCCTGATACTTGTTGCAAATTTCCTTTCACACATAACAATGACACAGAAGTTCTGAGTTATTAACATTATACTTAAATTTATGTAGTGGCTTTCTTGCCTCAAAGACCACTGAACCATCTTTCAGTGCTACCAACTAATACTAATTAACTTGTACCTTGCTTAAAAGTTTGTCTAAGTAGTAAAGGCTCCAAAGATGGGTCCAGTTCTTCACCAACGTTTTCTAATAGAAGTGGAGTTCCGAACTGAATAGAGTTTTCCAATGTTCTCATATAGTCTGAATCTGATAGCTTAATAACACTAAGCTGATTTTCTCTTTCAGAGTTTTTGATCCACTTATTGGCTTGACCCTGTGGGTCAATCATTAAAGGCCTAGAATATAATAAGAGATATTCTGAGGGGAATACATAGATGCTGATTTCTTTAAAATTATGTAATTTAAATAACAAACATCACCATCAATCTGTACAAATGCAAAGTGTTTCACATACATTATCAGGATTAATCTTCACAAGAGTCCTTTGAGAGAAAAGTAAAAAAGAGTTTTGTGATTTATTTATTTTTAAGATTTTATTTATTTATTTGACAGAGAGAGAGAGAGTACAAGCAGGGGGAGCAGCAGGCTCCCGCTGAGCAGGGAGCCCAATGCAGGGCACGATCCTAGGACCCGGGATCATGACCTGAGCTGAAGGCACACGCTTAACTGACTGAGCCACCCAGGCGCCCCTGTCATTTATTTGTGAAATGAGGAAATTCAGTCTCAGGGAGTACTTTGTCCAAGGTTCCAAAACTAGTTCCATGTCAGAAGTAGAATCTTGTGAACCTGTAGGCTGTGCTCTTTCCAGTATAATGCACGGTCTTCACGGTAATTTTAATAAATAACACCTATTAACATAATACAAAAATAAACCTATTTATAAATAAAAATTTAAAGTAAGAGATCCAACAAATGTTGGAGAGGTTGTGGAGAAAGGGGAACCCTCTTACACTGTTGGTAGGAATGCAAGTTGGTACAGCCACTTTGGAAAACAGTGTGGAGGTTCCTCAAAAAATTAAAAATAGAGCTACCCTATGACCCAGCAATTGCACTACTGGGTATTTACCCCAAAGACACAGATGTAGTGAAAAGAAGGGCCATATGCACCCCAATGTTCATAGCAGCAGTGTCCGCAATAGCCAAACTGTGGAAAGAGCCGAGATGCCCTTCAACAGATGAATGGACAAAGAAGATGTGGTCCATATATACAATGGAATATTACTCAGCCATCAGAAAGGATGAATACCCAACTTTTACATCAACATGGATGGGACTGGAGGAGATTATGCTAAGTGAAATAAGTCAAGCAGAGAAAGTCAATTATCATATGGTTTCACTTATTTGTGGAACATAAGGAATAGCATGGAGGACATTAGGAGAAGGAAGGGAAAAATGAAGGGAGGGAAATCAGAGGGAGAGATGAACCATGAGAGACTATGGACTCTGAGAAACAAACTGAGGGTTTTAGAGGGGAAGGGGGTGGGGGGATGGGTTAGCCCGGTGATGGGTATTAAGGAGGGCATGTAATGCATGGGGCACTGGGTGTTATACGAAAACAATGAATCGTGGATCACCACATCAAAAACTAATGATGTATTGTATGGTGACTAACATAACATAATAAAATTAAATTAAAAAAAAATAAAGTAAGAGATCTACTAGCCTATAATGGACTTCCTCAGTTTTGAGTAGAACCATAAACTAATTTCCAAATTTTGTCTGGAACATATTTGAGATCTATTTAGTAAATTTTTCTATGTAATTATGGTAAAAGCTTTGTGTTCAAGAACAAATAATTCACGGTTTAAGATATCTAAAATATGACATGTTTTTCTCTTCCTCAGTGATGATACTGACTGCCCTAGGTTTTTTTTAT
Source organism: Phoca vitulina (assembly GCF_004348235.1). Taxonomy (NCBI): domain Eukaryota; kingdom Metazoa; phylum Chordata; class Mammalia; order Carnivora; family Phocidae; genus Phoca; species Phoca vitulina. Next base: position 14,530,887 of record NW_022589716.1, read on the forward strand.
ATTCAGTACAGTGCATTAAATCATTTTTTAAAAATGTTAGTATGGAGGGCGCCTGGGTGGCTCAGTTGGTTAAGCGACTGCCTTCGGCTCAGGTCATGATCCTGGAGTCCCGGGATCGAGTCCCGCATCGGGCTCCCTGCTCGGCAGGGAGTCTGCTCCTCCCTCTGACCCTCCCCACTCTCATGTGCTCTCTCTCTCATTCTCTCTCTCTCAAATAAATAAATAAAATCTTTAAAAAAAAAAAAAAAATGTTAGTATGGAAAGGGGAGTTTTGTCCCAAGTTGCTTTGGCTTTCTCAGACATTGTCTTTCTGTTTCAACTTCTAGGGATAAATCCCCTTTTCTTTTGCCTACAAAAGCAAAACAAAACAAAACAAAACTCTTTAATCAATTACTATCAGATAATGCTTTTTTTTTTTTTAAAGATTTTATTTATTTGACAGAGAGAGACACAACGAGAGAAGGAATACAAGCAGGGGGAGTGGGAGAGGGAGAAGCAGGCTTCCCGCGGAGCAGGGAGCCCGACGTGGGACTCGATCCCAGGACCCTGGGACCATGACCTGAGCCGAAGGCAGACGCTTAACGACTGAGCCACCCAGGTGCCCTCAGATAATGCTTTTAAATAATTTTTCTTTCCTTTCCAAAGACAAAACAATCAGCATTTTTCACAGAGCCAAAACAAACAATCCTAAAACTTGTATGAAATCACAAAAGACCCCAAATAGCCAAAGTAATCTTAAAAAAGAAAAGCAAAGCTGGAGGCATCACAGTTCTGGACTTCGAGTTATATTATAGCTGTAGTGATGAGGACAGTATGGTACTGGCACAAAAACAGACACATAGATCAATGGAACAGAATAGAAAACCCACAGATGAATCCACAGCTATAGAGTCAACTAATCTTTGACAAAGCAGGAAAGAATGGAAAAAAGATAGTCTCTTCAACAAATGGTGTTGGGAAAACTGGACAGCAACATGCAAAAGAATAAAACTGGACCACTTTCTTACCTCATACACAAAAATAAATTCAAAATGGAGGAAAGACCTAAACATGAGACAGAAAACCATCAAAATCTTAGAGGAGAACACAGGCAGTAACCTCTTTGACATTGGCTGTCACAACTTCTTACTAGATAGGTCTCCTGGGGCAAGGGAAACAAAAGCAAAAATAAACTATTGGGACTTCATCAAGATAAAAAGCTTCTGTACAGCAAAGGAAACAATCAACAAAACTAAAAAACTAAAAGGAAACCTTTAGAATGGGAGAAAATATTTGCAAATGACAGACTGGATAAAGGACTAGTATCCAAAATATATAAATAACTTATAAAACTCAATGCCCAAAAAACAATCCGGTTTAAAAATGGGTAGACGACATGATTAGAAATTTTTCCAAAGACATGCATGTCTTTGGGAAAGATGATCAACATCACTCACCATCAGGGAGATACAAATCAAAACGATGATAAGATACCACCTCACACCAGTCGAAATGGCTAAAATTAACAACACAGGAAACAACAGTTGTTGGCGAGGATGTGGAGAAAGGGGAACCCTCTTAACTGTTGGTGGGAATGCCAACTTGTGCATCCATTGTGGAAAACAATATGGAGGTTCCTCAAAAAGTTAAAAATAGAACTACCTTATATTCCAGCAATTTCACTACTAGGTATTTACCCAAAGGATACAAAAATACTGATTCGAAGGGACACATGCATCCTGATGTTTACAGCAGCATTATCAACAATAGCCAAATTATGGAAAGAGCCCAAATGTCCATCACCTAATGAATGGATAAAGAAGATGTAGTATGTATATACAATGGAATATTAGTCAGCCATAAAAAAGAATGAAATCTTGCCATTTGCAATGACATGGATGGTGCTGGAGAATATTATGCTATGGGAAATAAGTAAGTCAGAGAAAGACAAATACCATATGATTTTGATCATATGTGGAGTTTAAGAAACAAAGTAGATGAACATGGATTGGGGGGAGAGGGAAACCAGGAAACAGATTGTTAACTGTAGAGAACAAACTGAGGGTTACTGGAGGGGAGGTGGGTGGGGGGATGGGTTAAATAGGTGATTAAGATTAAGGAGTGCACTTGTTGTGATGAGCACTGGGTGATATATGGAAGTGATGAATCACTAAATTCTACACCTGAAACTAATATTACTCTGTATGTTAACTAACTGGAATTTAAATAAAAATTTGGAAAAGAAAAAAAATAAAGAAAAGAAAAAACAACCCAATTAGTAGCTGACTGGTTGTTTTCCTTCCCAGCTCAAATTGTGCTGAAATCCTATTAAAAATACAAAAAAGTCCGGATACCAGTTGAAATTTACTTTTGCTATCACAGCAAACAGTGGGAAAGTGTTCTGGAAATGAGAAAGTTATTTTGCATACAACTGCTTAAAAATTGACTAGACTAGATGCTTTTAGTACTTTTCATGGCCTTGTTTAAAGGAACTGGTTTCATCCTTATATATCCTTGTTATTGGAAAAATATAGTATTGTTGATTCCCTTGCAAAAAGTAGCAATTTTTGTAAATTAACATTTAATGCTAATCAATGTTCTTAGTAATGCATAAATTAATGTTCTTGGTAATACAATGTTTAGGGATTGTTGTTTATTCTAAAAGATATCTAATTCCTACTTAATACACTCTTATGTGAGGATTAAATATATAAATGGAAAATTGAGTTGCATCCAGAGAGATGAGGCCCTGCCATAGCATTTGTATTTCAAGCACACCTTACTGTAGGTATGACAGTAATGCTAGCCTATATTTGAGATCCGTGGGCAGTCTGAATTAAAAAGCATTATCCATCTACGCTTCTGACAGAGGAAGTAATCTTGGAGAAAATTTTGCTGTTAAGTAGCCAGAATGATGTGTTAATAAAGCAGCAAAGTATTTTCATTGTGGTTAAAAAGTAAGCAAAGTCAGATTTTGAGATATAGACACTAAAATGAGTAATTTGAAGATGACAATTATTTTTAAAAACTAACATTTATTGAGTACTTATTGTGTACTAGGCACTTTCTCATAACATTTCTATGAGGTAGGAGTTGTTATCATCCCCATTTACAGGTGAGGCACCTGAGGCATTGAGAGGTCAAGTAAGTTACCCAAATCTCAAGACAGAAAGTAATAGGGGAAAATTTGAATTCAAATATCATGATGCTTGAGTCTGCCCTGCTTCGACCACTGTACAATATTATAAACAAACAAACCTCTAGAAATCATGAACAAGCACAATAAGGATTAATTATACACTACAGTTCTAGCAGTATGACTGGCTAAATAACCAAAAAATCCTCCTGCCACCTAGTACTGATAGATAAAATATGACATTTTTTTAAATACATAGGTGCCATACATACATAATACATAAGTACATAAAATATATGTATAGAAAAATACAGACTCCAGAAACACAGGCAAAACTGAATTCCAGAACAGTAAGTATGGGGGCAGAAATGACAGCTAGCCTTGGGGAGACTGTCAGTTCTGATAACCTAGGGGCTCCTTGAGACCATATGTGGCAGGAAGCTGGAACTGAGACCCTTGTATTAAGCTTACGCCCACAAAAGTCTTAGTGAAATCATAGATAGAAAAAAATCCAACTCAATGAAGGAAGTGTTTTTATTCCTGTTTTACCTCCAGCTGGGAAAAAGACGCCTGAGAATCTGTAGCCAGAGATTTATATTTCATGCAGGTTTAGGGTACAAGTTTACACTATGTGAGCCAGGAAGCTCCAAGCTGGAAAACATGTATTGGGCCAGTAATACTACTAGGAATCCTGGGAAAGGTAAGGACAAAGCACACATTGCAGCTCGGGCAGGAGAAAAGAAAAACTCAACCCCTGAGGATAGTCAGGATGGGAGCAAGAAAATGTCTTTGGCTAAAAACATAATACCTTTACCAACATTTACCTAGTAGAAATCTCTTACTCTAGGAGAGGAGTAAGAAACTCCTGTTTAAGATCAACCACAGGTAGAAGGCAGAATTTAGCTGTCATAGGAAGGAGGGACAGAAAAGTGAAAAAGTCCTACTCCCAGAGGCCCACATAAACAGCACTTTCCTAAGACTGAGCAAGAATCAAAATTACAGAGAACTCCCACTCTGCCCCCCAAAACAATCTAACATGGAGCACAAAACAACAGCAATCTTCCTCCAGGGGAAGAGCAAAAATGTAGAGAGAGAGAGACACCCTCTGTGTCATGGGCATTTATGAACAGCTGAAAGCCGAAGAAAACTCTAACACTGAGAAAAAAAAAAACTCCAGAACCCTAGTCCTCATTCTAAGCATGGACCTACGGCTAGATTAATTTGAAACCTCTGGTCTTCTGAACTTTACTAGAGCAACAACAAAATCCAAACCCAGCTCAACTCATGATCAGACTGACTCAAGCCTCTGCACTAATAGTATGATAGAAGAAGAGGCATGCCCATTTCCAGTGGTTAATACCATTTAGCTCAGTTCCCCATTGTTAGACCCATGAAATCTGGCATTCAAGCAAATATTATGAGATATTTAAATAAGCAAGGAAAAAATGCCTAAACATTCTTAGAAGACAAAGAAATTAACAGAGGGCGCCTGGGTGGCTCAGTTGGTTAAGCAACTGCCTTCAGCTCAGGTCATGATTCTGGAGTCCTGGGATTGAGTCCCACATTGGGCTCCCTGCTCAGCGAGAAGTCTGCTTCTCCCTCTGACCCTCCCCCTCTCATGCTCTCTGTCTCTCATTCTCTCTCTCAGATAAATAAATAAAATCTTAAAAAAAAAGAAAGAAATTAACAGAAACAGACTCATAGATGACACAAATGTTGGAAATATTAGACAAGAAATTTTAAAATAACTGTGATTAAAATGTAAAAGAGTTAGTGGAAAAGGTGGATAACATGCCTAAAGAGATGATCTTTAGCAGAGAGATGAAACTACAAGAAAGACTGAAATGGAAATCCTAGAAATAAAAAATATGATGTGAAATCTAAATAATTCCTTTCATAGGTTGTGTGTAGTTTCAATGTAACCATGATAGAAATTACCTAGACTAAAACTCAAAAAGAAAAAAGAATGGTTAAAAGCAAGACAGAGCATCCCATAGCTTTGGGACAATACCAAAAAGACTTACAGATGTAAGTGATCCTAGAGAGAAAAGAAGGAGAAAATGAAATAGATCTGAGAATCTCAGAAAACTTCATTCAGAAAAAATACCAAGATTAAAACACACACACACACACACACACACACACACACACACACACATTTACCTAGACACATCATAGTCAAACTGCTGAAAACTAAAGACAGAGAAAAATTTGAAGATTGTCAGCAGAAAAAAGACATTGCATAAAGAGGAACTAAAATAAGATTTAAAGCAGACTTCTCATCAGAAACTATGCAAGCAAGAAGCAATGGAATGACATCTTTAAAGGGAAAAAAAACCTTTAAAAACCTGTCAACTCAGAATTCTAAACCCAGCAAAAAGTAGCTTCCAAAATGAAGATGAAATAAAGAAAAAATTCTGAGTGCATTATTTGCCAACAGACCTATATACAAGAAGTGTCAAAAAATATTCTTCAGGAAAAAAATTTTAAAAAAGAAAAAAATATTCTTCAGGCAGAAGAAATATAAAATCAGAAACACAAAGAAATGAAGAGGTCCAAAAATAGGGGGAAAATGAAGGTAAAAAAAAAATCCTTATATTTAATCACTCTAACAGATAAATTATTGTCTAAAGCAAGAAAAGTAACAATTTATTGTGAGATTTATGACATATGACAAAGTAAAATATGCAACAACAGCACAATAGGTAAAAAAGAGATACTGGAATTACACTGTTGCAAGATTCTTATGCTGTATGTATAGTAGTATATTATATTTTGAAAGTATTCAGTGATAAATAATATTGTAAGCTCTAGAACAAACACTAAAAATAAGGAGTATTTAACAAATAAGCCAATGAAATCATAAAAAATTTCAATTAATCCAAAGCCAGGTGGAAAAAAAAAGATAAAAGGGACAAAGAAAAAATGAGACAAAAGAACTAGCAATATAGCAGATTTAAATCTAAATGTATCAATAATTCCATTAAGTATAAATGATCTAAATACTCTGATTATGAGTAAAGACAATTATGTCAATATGTTAATTCAAAAATTAAAACAAAAAAGGCAAAAAGGTTATGTCACCCCCTCTCTCTATTTAAAACCCTCTAATGGTTGGAAATGTTCTGAATCTTGATTGTGGCAGGGATCATATGACCATAAACCTTAGTCAAAATTCATAAAATAGTACACCTAAAAGGGATAGATTTTTACTGTATATAAACCATACTTCAATAAACCTAACTTAAATTTTTTTTAAATGAGAAAAAGATATTTTCAGACCAATTCACAAGTACTCACTAAAAGAAACACTAAAGTGACAAAGTTAGTATTATAAATCCATGAGGAAAGGATGAATACTTCAATAAACAGTGACACAGTGCTGGGGTACATGACTGTCACTATATAAAAAATAAAATTAGATTCTTACTTTTTATCATGTCCAAAGATACAAAAAAAAAAAGCAAGCACCAGAGTCCTAAAAAGGTACACTGTTTTCCCAGTTTATGACTCTTCTGAGAACTACACTCTTGACCTTCAATGCCCATGTTTGTTACTATAATGGCTTGGTCCCAAGTCATAGGTGACTAAACCTAGGATGGATATTTGTCCCAAGCTAAGCCAGTCAGATTTTTCTGTCACAGGAATTTGAAGTTTGACTTGATGGTTCTGGTTAATCTGTATTTTTCAACTGATGTGTTTTGTGAACTTAGGAACTGAGGCTTCCATAGTGAACAACCATATGCACAGAGGAACAGAGATAGACCACATCATTAGAGATAGACTAATGAAGCAGCTGTGCAGAGAATAACACAGAAGATTGTTCCTACACCCTGAGAGACAGAAGACAGACAGAGCAGTTTTCACCTTCCAGAGGCCTGGTGGCCCACACTTTCTCTGAGGTACACTTAAGATAGTCTAAGATACACTTAAGATAGAGTAACCAAAAGAGTGAACCTTAGCTACATTACTGGGTTTTGCTACCAGAGACAGAGAGGAGACTAAGCTTCTGTGGCCACTTATATTGGTGTCAAGAAGGATGACAGCCATAGATGACTAGACTGGGCTCAAGTGGCAAGAAGTGAAGTCTGAACTGTAAGGATGGAGATTAATCCTTTAAAAGTCACCCAGCCCATGGCCTGTGGACCAGTTGGTGCACAAATAACAGGTAGAAAGGGTGACTCCTTTGAAATATTACTTTATTAGAAGAGCCAGCTTTCTTCCAGAAAATGACAGATTGTTTTCCTCAATTTACATATGACCCTGAAACCTCTGATTTCCTCAAATTTTAATTAAGATATAAATATACCAACAGCATTTTCTGAACTGCAATTTAAAAAATCTGAATGGCCACCAATGCATTGAAAGGAGTTCTAAAACAGAATTATAAAAACTTGGGGTATAATATTCTGTTAAGTAGAACATTTCCTGCTCTACCAGAGAACATATTTTTTTGAATAGCTAAATATACTTTCTCAGATTATGATAAATTTACTATAATTATCTAGAAGTTTCAATCTAAGAATGTTCACACTCAAGCAAAATCTGAGTGAAAAAACACTCAAAATATGATCATACACATCCTTATTTTGTTAAAACAATACCGTCAATATAAAGGAAACTTAGATGTCTTGAAGTAAGGTTTCCAAAGTATAAAAACAAACAATAACTCAGACATTCAGAATGTAAGATTTCCTTATATGTATCTCATATTCCACAAGATGACTAAAATTTCCATTACAGTTTTAAAGGTAGTGAATGTGATATCCTATTCCACACACTTCACACAGTAATTAAAAAACAAGGTTTTGGAAGTTAAATTGCCTGGGTTAAAATTCTCATTCCACCATTTTAGCTCAGTTATCTACTAAATTTCAAATTATTAAATCACTCCTGGCCTCAATTTCCTCATCTGTAAAATGGAATAATAATAATGTCTAACTCATAGGAATTTTTGAGAATATAGGGCACTTACAGTGGTACCTCATGAATATAAGAGCTCAACAATATTTATCATAGTATGTTTGAGATAAAGTCCAATGAAAAGACTTAAAATTAAATGACAACATGGATAATCATTTACAGGAAATGATTTCTCAGACCAGAGTAATGGTCCAAGCTTTTCAAAGTGATATAAATAAAAGGATAATAAAACCATTTGAAAAGTTCATATAGTTATCACACTATCAATGATAGTAATTCAAAAAGATATCCATGAAATTGCATAAATTATCAAGTTATAGTATCTTAAAAACAGGTAGAAATACCTAGTTAAAATAAATACAGTGAATAGCCAAAAACTGGAAAGAGCCCAGGTGTCCATCAATAGGAGAATGTAGACATGCCATACAATGGAATATTACTCAGCCACAAAAAATAGGAATGTTATGGTTTGTGGAAGAAGCCTTACACAAAAGAGTATATACAGTATGATTCTGTTTATATGAAGTTCTAGAATAGGCAAAACTAACCTGTGGTGGAAAATAATCAGAGTAGTAATTTCCCACTGTGGGGTAAGAGTGAGGATTTACTGGGAAGGGACATAAGAGAACTTCCTGGATGTTAGTCATGTTCTGTATGTGTATCAAGTGTACACTTTTGTTGGAACTCATGAATGGTATACTTACCTCTTGTGTATTTCATTGTACATAAATTTTACATCAAAAGAAAAAACCCAACCAAACAAAAACAACTTAATGATATGTATGCTGAAGCATTTGGGGGAAAGTATAACCATATCTGCAACTTATGTTGCAATGTATAAAAAGGATGAGTTGACAGATGGATAGAGGGATGGATAAGTATGTGATAAAGCAGCAAGAATAATAAAATGTTAATTGCAGAATCTGGGAGGTGGTAGGTATGTGGGTGCTTACTCTGAAGTCCTGTCAACTTTTCTCTACGTTTAAATACTTTCAGATAAAATAATTGAAAAATACTTTATGTTCCTTACCAGCGCCTGGAGTTATTAACAATCACTCCATTATCTATGGAGAAAGTATCTGTTGGCAATCCAGCAATATTCCAAGCTCTAATTTTTACTGGATCACCCAGAGTCTTACTCAATGAGAACTCTTCTGAACATGGAATTTTTTTCTCCTGTAAGAAATAAACAAATATCTAATGTTTTTTTATCTTGTTGAAATATTTTTTAAATTACTGATTTGTCATTAGATATTACTTAATAACTCTAAAAAAATAGAAAAAAACTGAATTGAAAGTTGGACTATAAAAGTATTTTACTGATCAAACAAGAAGAAAAAACAAGACCCCATACTATAAGCTATTTCTTCTCTTCTTCATCCTTATTACCATCTTTTCCTCCATAATACCCCAAAACATACTTTGAATGTGCAAAAGGAAACTTATGAAATATAAAACTATTACCTTGCACAACATGCTCCAATTTTCTGTACATTTTTGCCGAAAGCCAGAAGTGAAAGCACCAAGATAGGCTATTACTCCTGCTGAGACTAAGACATCACCTGTCAAATTTTCATAAATTATCTGAAGGTCATCTGCAGCCTGAGACCATCTGTGAGATTAACCAAAGGAAAAATAGCCTCACCAGAGATAATGATGGAAGACAGTAATAGAAAGGGTAAGGGACTTCTAGTCCAAATTCTATAACAAAAAGCCATGAAATGTTGGACTCTAAACTATAAAATGAGGAGGTTGGGTCCCTTCTAGCACTGACATGCTATAATATATCTATGCTATATGAATGACAATCCATCTTTCATTATTAGATCACTAGGCATTTCTTGCAGAACTTGACCCTTGGGAATAAGCAAGAACAAAAACAAAAACACGCCGGCAGTTTGTGTAATAATTTTCTCCAGGATGATTTATTTGGTCTAGTGGCCCTGCTATTTGTTTCAGTATTTACTGTTAGTCTGTAAAACATAAAAAAATTTGCAATTCATTACCAAAAATTCCATTTAAGTTGTATAACAGCTGCCATACTAGTGCTAAGGTTGGTATTTTTTCCATTTCATGAAGTCTTTACAATAAAAAAGTGCATTTCAAAACCACCTAATCTGCACTACAAAGTACTGTCAAAGGCCTATTACCTTATCATGCTATTCACTCAACACATATAATTAATAAATGAGATAGCTGGCTGGCCAGTCCAAATAAATAGATTAGGATAAAGTTAACTGTTTTTGTTAGATCAGTCCAGTTATATCTTCTTTGAAATAAATTTTAAGAAAGTGAATCATATATCCACTACTCCCCCCACCCCCGCGAACATTTTATTATGAAAAAATTTGAACACACATAAAATTGGAAAGAATTATACGCTGATCACCCACACACTCACCACTTAAAATAAAAATTATCCTTTGCCTTATAAAAAATTTGGAAACAAGTGGCAAACACCATCCTTGACACTGATATTCTGCTGGGAGAACCCTGGCCAGGCGCCTTGTTGAATGCCCCACATTCTAAACCAGACACTTAAAAATCAATAATCATAATAAACACCCAAAGAAAGTAACATATTCAAGCCTGATTTTCTTAAATGTTGTTAAAATAAGTAGATATCTGACCTTGATTTTTCTCCACCCAGTCCTCCAATTAGTTTTGAGGCTCTCTCAAGCTTCTTAGCACAGAGTTCCACCTGGTCTTCTAAACGAGCCTTTTCCTCAGTTTTCTCAATAAATGTTCTTTGTAAATTTTCCAAATGATGTTCTACTTCTGCCAATTCTGCTCTCTTCTGATTCAAAAGCTCCATTATCTCAGCTAAGGACTTCTGAGCTTCTGTTAAGCGGGCTTTCTTAGGAGCCACTACCTGTTTGGGAACAATAAATGCAGCTAGGACGGGTGCTATTTAAAACTGACACCGAATAAGCCTTTACAGATATGATGGGTTAAAAGTGATTCATTATTATTATAAATATACTTGTTATTTATAATAATAAATTATACAAAATAAGTATTTTGACTTAAATCTTACATTTCTTTTTACCTAAATAAAGTAAAATATATTTATAGGTCATATCAAATATATAAAACATTCTGGAGTAGCAAATGATCATCTATAAATAGATGATTATTTCAGACTAACAAAATGTTATAATATGTAGCAAAAACAGTACAAGATATAGCAAAACGTCTCAAAATAATGAGAAGTTGCCATTCAACTGTTGCCAAAAACAGAGGGGAAAAAAACATGTAGCAGAAATTATAAATGTTTCAAATATACGAATATGCTTTGTGTGTGTGTGTATGGCATTTTCAAGTCTGTGGTCTTCTTCCCAGTTGGCTGAAGCATACATTTGCCTTGGGGGGGATTAAGACTATGATAATAGAATTACAAAGAGAAAGAAAGCCTTGATAATATATCAAGAATGGGGTTTGGTCAACTTGATCAGGGAGTGTATTTTAAGCCATTGGTAGAAAGAATTGAGAAGATGACCAAAGATAATATATGCCAGTTTGAAAGAAGGAAGATCTAAGTCTGGGGGTTCACTGCCATGAACGAAGCTGATGGCAAAGAGGGAAGGAGGAGGCCGGGATCAGACACCAAATGTCCTGTTTTCTCTCCTCGGGGCTGAAATCCTGAAGGGGGAATGTGTTAAATAAATAGAGAGCAGGAAGCTCCACTTTCTACTTTTGGCTTCAGAGGAGACCTTACTGAATATCTCCCTTCAACCCTCCCATAACAACATGGGGCAGCTGCATCAGAATGAAAATGGCAGTGTGGAGGTGTAGAGTGGGAAGTCAGGAAAGATTCTGAATGCCCTGGCTTCTCTGCTTCATGCCTTGTGAGACATGTGGACATGAGCTAGGTTGAGAGTTCCAAAACCTGCGATGGGGAGGGGACAAGATGTTCAATGGAAGAATATCCCAGATAAAATTAATTTTATTTCTTTGACAAGTCTACTCCCCCAAAACTAACAATCAAAATCCCTCCCTCTCTACAGGCACATGTACCTTACTAGGAATATCTTCCCAATTGTGACAGCCTCATCATTTATTCTATACTCTGAGATTATTCTAAACACATGCTACCATGTATTTTTATCTGCCTTTTTATTTATATTTCCTGCTTCCCTCAGTAGAATTCTGCAAGCTACAGAGGGCAAGGCCAGTGTTTCTGTGGTCCTTTACTAGCTAAATTTACAAAATGCTTTTAACCATTCTCCATAAAAGGTTCTTTACCTATGCATGCCATTGCTTCAGGGCAACTGTCCATGCTCTGCCTCTTAACTCTACTGGATCTTCTAACTTCTGACCCTTTGAATCAACTTTTTAATCTGCCACTCTGCCCTTGAAGTTTTGGCTTTTGCCCCAAGTCTCTACAGCTATAGGTCAATCTGGCCGATTCATCCCTGTTCCCACAACCCTACCACTCACTACCACTAGCCAAGACCAGGTTATATCACACACAAGTATTCTCTTCATCTACTAGGTACTCAACATCTGATGTCTGTGCTGCAGCAAGGTACATTCTTTCTGGTATCTGTTTTAGAAACTTCTTAATTAGTCAATATAGGCATAGATTTTAGTTTCTGGGAACATTTCAATAGAAAATGAATATGTTGATCCTCCAAATACCTTTGCAACTCTGTCATACACTTCCATAGCCATGATCCACTTGCACAGACCCTCAGCTGCAGAGGAAGCTTTAGCAATCTTAGAAGCGTCGAATTCAGGGTTTGTTAGGTATTCACCACGTATCTTCTGCATAACAGTCACCTATACAACAAACATTTCCATCTTAAAATTTCAACATATATCATACAATCATAAGATGAAAGATTACAGACATTGAAGCAACATGTTTCCTCCAAAAAAAATTAAAAGACTGTTGGCGATTGGGAAAATACGTGGAAATGAGAAAAAAAACAATTAAACCTTAATCAATAAATACAAGTTTGGATGGAAAAGTGCACTCTACTTTTTTATCTCACATACATTTGTGTTTCAGATTTATGAAACTATTATAAGACGGAGAACTGTTTCAAGTTAATAATACACTAAAACAGTAATTCATTAAATGACTTTCAATGGTATGAAGGAGTGGTTTTATGCATTATGAGAATTCATAATGTAGTCAATAATATAATATTCCTGCATTATTTTAATCCTAAAAATGGACTATCTTATGTTTTATATAATATTGCATAATGTTAAAGATCTTATACACCTTGGCAAAGTTATATGTATAGAAAAAAATCCAATGAAACTCACTGGAATGTTGTCCTTGTCATATTCTCTCAATTCTCTTAAGAAATTCATATCTCCCAGAAGCTTTTTGCTAGGTCCCCAGTAATCTAATATCTATAAATAAAATTTGTGGAAACTTATTAAACATACAATTAAAGATGCTCAGTATAAACTTTTCTTCTTGAAGTTTAAGGTATATTATCCAGAGAAACCATATACTTTCAAAATATCAACTTATATCTCTTTGGAAATAGACTCCTCTCCCCAAAAATGTACTAAATATATCAAACATTTAAGATATGAACATAAACTTGTATACTGAATTCATTATAAAAAATTATACATTGAAAGGCAAATGATGCAATTATTTCTCTTTAGGAAATGTAAGAAAAGCAACTAGCATAAACACCATCAGAATTTCATATAAGAAAATGTATTTTTATTATTTCCAGCTTTTTTTTCCTTTAGTCTTGATTCTTTCAAACCAGAAAAGTAGTGCTATAGGCTGAAAGTGTCCCCTATCGCCCCCATCAAAAGTCATATGTTGAAACCTAATCCCCAGTGTGTTGGTATTTGGAGACTGGGTCGTGGACAGGTGATTAGGTCATGAACGGGATTAGTGTCCTTAATAAAAGAGAGCTCCCTCCCGCTTCTGCCATGTGAGAACACAGCAAAAAGAATGTCATCTATAAACCAGGAAATGGGCCCTACACCAGACACTGAATCTACTGGAGCCTTGATCTCAGAATTCCCAGCCTCCAGAACCATGAGAAATAAATATAAGCTACCCCAGTCTATGGTAATTTGTAATAGCAGCCCAAAGGACTAAGACAGGTAGCAAACATTTTTCTTATGGATGGGACCTCCTCACCCAGCAAGGCTCCCCGAGTGAGATAAAGAAGAGAAAGAAGACAAGAATTACACATCACTCTGCCAGTTACAGGATAAAGTATATGGTACTTGTGCTAGCAAAGACGTTAAATAAGTAGCCCAACAGATTTTTTCCTAATTCCAGAAGCCTAATAGATAGGGTGTGTGTATGCATAAATGAGAATGACTTGGTAAGGTGAGACCTGATTTATTTATTATCTCAGTAAAGTACAGAATGCATACACACACACACACACACACACACACACACACACACCCCTCAATTCTCCAATCCAGGAATTCAAACCTAGGTACTATAAAAGCCTGAAAAGAAAATAAGTCCATAAATTTAGTTTAGGATGGATGCTAGGCCTTTCTTTTTAAGGGATATAGCCTTGAATAATAATCATAACAACAACAGCTAACATTTATTGTGAACTGTTGATAAAGCTTTATACACAAGAGCTTTATATGTATTATCTATCTATATGTATAATCTATATGTATCTATCTATACATATGATCTATATGCATCTATCTATATGTATAATCTAATCATCACATTAACTTTGTGAGGCAGGTACTATAATAATCCTCCAGAGTTCCACAGAAGTTAAGCATCTTGCCTAAGGTCACACTGCTAGTGGGACAGAATTTCTGAATACAGACATTCTGGCTCTAGAACACATACTTTTTTTTTTTTTTAAGATTTTATTCATTTATTTGTCAGAGAGAGAGCACAAGTAGAGGGAACAGCAGGCAGAGGGAGAAGCAGGCTCCCCGCCGAGCAAGGAGCCCCATGCAGGGCTGGATCCCAGGACCCCAGGATCATGACCCAAGCCGAAGGCAGATGCCCAACCAACTGAGCCACACATACTTTTAACAACTTCACTATACTGCTTAACTCAGCAGAATTTTCTGAATGCTCATATAACCACATAGGTGTTCTTTCTAACACGTTCTTCAGAATCTTAGCTGGAAAAAGCTCACATACTTCCGTTTTCAATCAATCCCACCCCATGATAGCAGGTAACCTGTACAGACAGAAAAAGAAATAGAAGCAACTGGAACCACGTTTTTCTGATGCTATATACTGCCTTAGCTTTACCGTGGAATACATGTAGATAATGTTTTCCGTTCTTTATTCTGAATCCATTCAATCTGGAAAACAATGTTTCTTCCCTGGACTGGATACTGTCGACATTTAATTTGATAATAGTTGCTGTGAAGTGTTCTGTACATTCATGATTATGATTTTAATCTGTTTCTAGTTATTACCTTGCCTCCAGTTCCTGAAGGATCTGAAATTTTTTCTGGCTTTATATCTTTCATGACACAAATAGCAGCCATAACTAATTTAACACCAGATGGAGGATTCTTCATTGATTTCACAATTGTAATGTCAGCTGGCTAAATTGAAAGAAAACAGAGTATCTTCAGAATAGTTTATTTTTAAATAATGGGAATTTAGAAAATAATGTTGGAGAATAATGGAGCATCAATTTTCGTTTGAAATTATGATTGTTTTGGCTTTGCCTAATTATGAAATAATTAATAAAAGAGAATTTAAATTTAGCACAGATTAAGACCACGGTTCTCAAATGTTTGGGAGTTCATAGATCTTTATGAGAATATGATAACAGCTATGAATCCTCCAGAAAGTACATTTTTGCACATATATAAAAAATTTGCATACAATCACATACCAATCTGAGACACTGAACCCAGATTAAGAACCCTAATTTAGATAAAGACTTAATTCTATATTTGCTTATATAGTAGTTTTAGCAAAAAAAAAAAAAAAAATGAAAGTAGAGGTAGACCCTCATTTAAACTTATTTCCTAAAAAGGTATATATTGTTATGACAGACACAATAGATTCACTCACTTATTACCTACTCCAATATCCTTCTGACATCCTTTGCAATTGTTGGAAAGCTAACAACTATATATTTTAGCTCCCCATAAATTAGAGTTGTGGGTGGTCACTGGGTTCTATCATCAGATCACTTGAATGATACCAGAATTCTGACTGAATAAATGGGGAGATGGGCAGGGAGTGAGGCTCTCATTTGCTGATATAGATTACAGTAAAGGTGGTGAGGCTCTGTGAGATGGCTCTGCAAGCCTCTGACTCAGAGGATCATTCCTCTGGTAGACTATTTCCAGTTTGGCTCTGTGAATCATTCCTGGCAGCTCAGCCTAGGATCTGTTTCTTCAGCTCTTCTAATAATTGTGCAATTCATTTATAAAATTCCCTAAAGAATCCTTGTCTGCTTATACTAAATAGAGCCAATGTCTCTACTCTGCAACTGAAGCTACTTCATAAAATATAGTATCTGATACCAGGAAGGGTACAAGCAACAGACTCTCAATGAGAGGGGAACCTAATATCAATGATCTGAACTGGTAAGGTTTGAAGGCAATCAAGAATCCTGTGAGTTTCAGAGGATGTAATGCTGAAAATCCATGGTACACAGTGATAAAGTTACTTAAATTAATGCTCATGGTCCTCTAAAATGGAGTGCCTATTAAAAACAAGTGTTTGCCGATAAGTAGCTGCTATGATAAATGTCTAAGGAGAGAATGAAGAAAGACCATTGGGTAGCATGTGGCTTTTAAATGTGCCAGAGAGCAGACAGGAAGAAAACAGTAAGCTCGGAGTTTTAAATTCCTGGCTCACAGCACAATGAAAGCACCAGACGTTTCTATAAATACCCTAAAATAATATACCTTATAACTACAAGGCTGATATAACTGACAATCAGATAGAGTTTGCTCCTGTGAGATGCTGAATTGCCCATAGGTTGAGCTCACTGTCTTGTCAGGAACCTTACATAGAAGTTAGTAAGATGAGGAAAGGGGTAAACAATGGGGTCTGAATATCCTGAACCGCCTTCTACACCGGGCTCTTGTAGTCAACAGAAGCTGTCTCCCCTGCTCTGTTTGGTGAGGTTGTTCTGGTCTTGCCTAAAAACTCTGGAAAAAGTCATATACAATGCAGTGTAATGCAGACAGCTGCCATCCACATCTGTATTGGAAAAGATTTTTAAGTTTTTCCATACAGGCACCCCCAGGAGGCCGCAGGAAGGTAGCTAACTCCACACTCTATTTAACATATGCCTCCTGGTCCGTGTGGAGGACCACTTTGGCCTCTTGGAGACCGTCTGTTCTCTTCCCACTGGAATATCCTGAATGAAAATTATAAATAACATATGAACAGCCAAAATATAGGATAATGATGTATTAGAGATGAACGGTGAAGAGGCAAGTTTTGTTTGACTGGACAAAAATGATATAACACCACCCAGTGGAACAGAACCACACCTAATGAACCAAGGACCTGTGTGGAATTTGTTGATGACACACAAGGTAACGAATTCAAACATTTGCCTTGAGTGTATCCAGGGCAGACAGCGCTGCTTCCAAGGCTGGAATTGCCTCGGCTAGGTCACTCTCACACTCGTTTTTCAGAGCTTGGGCTTCTTCAGCCTTGCCACTGGCTATCTCTTCATCTAATTTCACGAACTTTCTTTTTGCTTCCACTTGTGCGGACTCTATCTCGATAATCTAAAGAAAGAAAAATAAATAAAACAATTCCTCCAACATCCTACTGCTTTCTCCATCCTAGAAACAAGAGAATGTTTGGAAATGAGGGAACCCAACAAATCATGTTGAAGAGCAGGAGGTCCCAGGATAAAATGAGGAGAAATGCAAATACATGTGACCTAACTGGATAATGGGCTTCCCACTTCCCTCCAAAATCAACACAACTGGGACGCCTGGGTGGTTCAGTCAGCTTGGCAACCGACTCTTGATTTTGGCTCAGGTCATAGTCTCGGGGTCATGAGATGGAGCCCTGTGTTGGGCTCCACCTTCAGCACAGAGTCTACTCAGAATTCTCTCTCCCTCTTCCCCTCCCTCCCACCCCCTCCCTCTGCTCTCTAAATAAATAAATAAATTCTTTAAAAAAATCAACACAACTCACATGGGACTCAGTGAGATAGCCAGTTAGTAGAAAAGGGTAAGGTCCCTAAGATCTAGTAGTGGCAAAAAATGAAGGGATATTTTCAAGGCTAATTTTACATATTTCAATTGTCTTCTGACATCAATTTAAAAAAACTCAGGATACTCTACCTGCATCATATGTGCATTTTCAATTTTAGCTTCCTCCAATTTGGGCTGTAATTGGACAAGCTCCATTTTCATTTCTCCAACCTAAATAGACAGTTTGCCATTAAGTTTTCATAGTGACATAAGCTACAGAATCTAAACACAGAAAATCGAAACTTAAATGTATCATAAGGCATCAGGGCCAGAAAACCTTAACTTTTCCTTCCAGTTCTTTATATGATAAACAAAACCATGAGGGCATGGTCAGTTTTCTTCACAAAAGACTTCATCGTCCTCGAGTATATGACAGAGCAGTGAAAGAATGCAGTTGTCATGGAAGAAGTGCAGACAGAAAGAAGGTGGCAGCTTGGGGTGTCCATGATATAAAATGCAAATGGATCATCCAAATCTGCATTGCTTCTACTTAACTAATGCTAATAAGAATCATTAGCACTTGACTCATTAAAAACACACACAATCTTATATTTAACCAGCTATTACAATTAAAAAAAGGCAACCCAGGCTTATTGTATTCTCTTCAAATGTCAAAAACTTAAGAACAGGGGCTCCTGGGTGGCTCAGTCAATTGAGCATCCAACTCTTGATCTCAGCTCAGGTGTTGCTCTCAGGGTTGTGAGTTCAAGCCGCACATTGGGCTCCACTCTGGGCATGGAGCCTACTATAAACAACAACAACAACAACAACAGGGGTGCCTGGGTGGCTCAGTCATTAGGATCCCGAGGTCCTGGGATCGAGCCCCACATCGGGCTCCCTGCTCGGCGGGAAGCCTGCTTCTCCCTCTCCCACCCCCTCTGCTTATGTTCCCTCTCTCGCTGTGTCTCTCTCTGTCAAATAAATAAAATCTTTTAAAAAAATAAAAATTAAAAATTAAAAATAAACAACAAAAAACAAGAATAAAACAGGACATATTTGAGTCTGTATGGAAACTTAGTGAATTTCTCTAAAACTCATGTTACTCATCTGTAAAATGAGGATCATTAAAGTGTCTACCTCATGGAGTGGTTATGAGGAAAAACTGAAGGAATGCATGTGAAGCACATAACACAGTGCCTGGCACATAATATATTCTTCATAAATTATAACTCTTGTTATTTATGATTTCTTATATTTCCTATTATATGTTACCATTTTGAGAAGCTCATCAAATTTACCTGAGACTCAGCAAAAGCTAATTTGTCAAGCCCATTTACGTATCGTTGTTTTGCTTCCATGATAGCTTGCCGCCTCTTAGTCAAAAGCTGTCGAAATGAGGCAATAAGTTCAAGATAAGAAGTAGCTGTAACATAGTTATGTCGTCCTAGCTCCTGCAAGAACCTAAGACAGACAGATAGCATATCTTACTCTAAGTAAGGAGTTGCACAAAGTAAGAGGTGTACTCAACATGGCATCAACAACAAACCTAGAAGAACAAAGGTTAATTTTACTTAGAAGCTGCTGCATACTTGAACTTTATAACATTCTAAGAATTCTACACATAACCACATCCTGATTTCTTGTCTGTAAAATATCAAATAGCAGTGATGTGTTTAAAAAGCACAAATCACCAAAGATGTATCAAAGGTAAACAACAGCAAGAAAGATGTAGGTCTTTTTACATGTTTCATAAGCCAGGAGGGTCTAACTCTATAAAAAGACCCAAGATACTGTGTAAGCTAGGGAAGTATAGTAGGACGGGGCATTGTAGATAGGATAGCAAGGGTGAGTCATCATTCTTTGCACAGAGTGTGTCATGTTGGCTGAATGGGGTCTGACCAGAAGGGTAAGACTACTACACATACACATGGAAACAACAGAAGCAATGTTTTCTCACAGCAAGTACACAGAGTAGGTTGAGCCTACTGCTGGTGCAACCATCAAAGTCAACCATGCCGCCAGGCTGTATGATTCTGGATAGGAGATATACCGTGAGCACTTGGGTTTATGTGCTTTTGAAATGGGGATCTTAGAGATGAACAGAGGTAAAACGGATACTTTTGAGTTATCCACAGCCAGTTCTGCTTTTCTGAAAATTTCTATCCAGTGCCCCACCAGCAACGTTTGTTCTATGAAACCTGCCATCTTAACCATGGCTAATTAGACCAAGGTTGGGCACTGGACACAAATGAGGCTGATCACATTTTGGAATAAATTTGGCAAAGGGAGCTGGAAAAGGCCCATCAGTCTGCCTAGAGCTGAAATTGTAAGAAGTAAACCTGAGAATTGAGAGGCAGACAGGTTCCTCCATATGCAATGGGAAGGAGAAAACTCAGTCTGCCAAAATACCATATCTCATTTATACATGGAACCTAAAAAAAAAATTAATTCATAGAAATGGAGCACAAATTGGAGGTTCCAGAGGCAGGAGGTGGCGGGGCGGGGAATGGGTGAATGTGGTCAAAAGGTACCAACTTCCAGTTATAAGGTGAATAAGTTCTGGGAATGTAATGTACAGCATGGTGACTATAGTAAACAATACTGTATTGTGTATTTGAAACTTGCTAAGAGAGTAGATCTTAAAAGTTCTCATTACAAGAAAAAAAAAGAGGTAATGTTAACTAAACTTATTGTAGTAATCATTTCACATTATATACAAATATAAAATCATTATGTTGTACAGCTTAAATTTATATAGTTATATATCAATTATATCTCAATAAAACTAGAAAAAAAATCAAAGAAATACAGAAAAAGAAAACGCAGTCTGCAAAGAGAAAGAAGCACATGCCCAGAAAGAAACAGGATGAGAAACAGACGAAAAGTATTTCCGGATTTAGGATGACTTTCTAACTCCTGTTTCCAGTCACATCTGTGATCCAGCTGTCATCTTTCTCTTAAGCTTGTGAGACACCACTGTATCTTTATCATAAATTCTCCCTTTTTCTTAAACCTAGATTAAATAGTTTTCCATTACTTGCAAGCCAAGGTCCTCACTAATTAAATGATCAGAAATATTTAGAAGACATAGAAATCCTACTGAAATTTTGAGCTTTCAGAAAAAGAGACATGTTAAAATACAAGGCATTATTGGCATTTTAAAATTTAGTAATATTAACCTTTCTGATAGATCCATAATGGTAGTGTGAAAGTGTTTGCAGATTGGAACTATCTCTCGCCTTTCAACCTCAGTAAGCTCCAGTGTTTCTAAGAATTTCACAGCTACAAGTTCAAGGGCATCTTCAGGCCATGGCTAAAAATAAGAAAAAGAGAAACTTAAGAAATTTGAGTAGTTCCACTCCAACCATATATGTGTCTTCCTGTGAGAGAATTTGGGGTAGAGAAAATTAAAACCTTAATGGGGAAAATAGAATTGGGTGGGCTGAGGTCACAGGGAAATCTGGGAAAGAGCTAGTAAATATTTTTATACTAAAATTAAAGATAACACAATATAAAGGAAGGGTCAGTGATATTGTACATATCAAGGATATACTATACTGCTTTCCTAAACTCTTCCACTCGGACATCAAGTAGACACCCCAAATTTAGCATGACAATGGCATAGGCTGCTAGTTGCCCACCTAAAAGCTATCCGCCCTTTTCCCTTAGAACCCCAATTTTATTCTAGATAGCAATATGCCCAGATAAAAGACCACATTTCCTATATTCCCTCGCAATTCACAGGAGATAAAGGCATATAGGCAGCTGTTGGGTGGGGACCTCAGGCAAGGCTCTTTAAAGGGTTACATAGAGGGCTGCCTGGGTGGCTCAGTTGTTAAGCGTCTGCCTTCAGCTCAGGTCATGATCCCAGGGTCCTGGGATCGAGCCCCGCATTGGGCTCCCTGCTGCGGGAAGCCTGCTTCTCCCTCTCCCACTCTCCCTGCTTGTGTTCTCTCTCTCACTGTCTCTCTCTCTGTCAAATAAATAAATAAAATCTTAAAAAATAAGGGGGGGTGCATAGAGCTGGTGTGTGTCTTTTTGCCCTAATTTTCTATTCTACTTTTTGCCTGGGACACAGAGGTGAAAGTTGGAGCTCCAGCAGCCATTTTATTTTATTTTTTTATAAGATTTTATTTGTTTGACAGAGAGAGAGACAGTGAGAGAGGGAACACAAGTAGGGGGAGTGGGAAAGGGAGAAGCAGGCTTCCCGCTGAGCAGGGAGCCCGATGTGGGGCTTGATCCCAGGACCCTGGGATCATGACCTGAGCCAAAGGCAGACGCTTAACAACTGAGCCACCCAGGCGCCCCATCCAGCAGCCATTTTAGACCATAAGATGAATTTGAGGGTGGAAACCACATGCTCAGGAGAATAAAGAAGAAAGAACCTTAGATTCTGATGACTTTGTTAAGCCACAAAAGCCCAGTCTGTTTATCTTCAGATTTTTTCTGAGAGAAAAAAACTTTATATGTTTAGTTTAGGTTTCTTTTCAAGATTTATTTAATTATAAATAATTAAATAATTAATTAAAGATTTAATTACTTATTTGAGAGAGAGAGAACACTCAGTGGGTAGGGAGAGGGTGAGAGTGTCTTAAGCGTACTCCGCGCTGAGTGCGAAGCCCAACACAGGGCTCAATCTCAGGACCCTGAGATCATGACCTGAGCCAAAACCAAGAGTCAGACACTCCACAGCCTGCACCATCCAGATGCCCCTAGTTTGGGTTTCTGTTACTAGCAGTCCATCATAATTCCTAACTGTTATAACATCCAGAGCTGAAATTTTGAGTTTCTTCTCCCCAAATTTGCTTCTTCTCCAGTCTTGTCTCAGTGAAATGGTTCCTCTGCTTTTCCCGGAATATGGCAACTGTACTCCTGCCTCTGGGCCTTGGGACTTGTTATTCCCTCTGACTAGAACCCTCCTCACCTAGATCTGCATGTGGTTCTCCTTCACATCTCTACACAAAGGTCAACTTACTAGGAAGGACTTCCCAGTGCACTCGTTCTAAAACACCATTCCCTCTCTCATTTCTCTTTTCCTTGTCCTGAGTTTTCTTCTTAGCACTTACTAATACATGATATAAATTTTTTTTGTTCATTTGTTCATCATCTGTCTCCCCTGACCACTAAAATGTAAAATCCATGAAAGCAAGGACCTTTTCTCACCGCCATTATCTTCAGTGCCTAAGACAGCCCCTGTCAATAATTATTTCAAATTTTTATTCAATGAAATAATTTATGTTAAATGAATAATTAATCTTTACTTGCTCATTAGAGTAGTTTCCAAATTTCATTTAGATTCAACAAGATGCTTGTAATTATTTTCCTTTGTATCAGACAATATTCATTTTAAGATCTTTTTTTTTTTTCAGTCTCTGGTCCTCCATCCTAGTAAAATTCAAACATTTTTGACCTAGCACCCCATTAGTAAAGTTTTAAGCACACACTACCAGTGTATGCATATCTACTAATAGATTGTATTTATGTTCTACTAACATATTTTTCAAACCTCAAAAGAGGTTTCTAAAGATTACTGAAATCAGTGAATTTTTGTAAAATGCCAGAGTAAGTGTCATATGAGTTATATATCACTGAAAGCATCACAAAGGTTTATCTTTCTGTTCTGGGTGATTCATTTTTAATTATCCTGCTAATTGTGAAGGGTTTTTTGTTTATTTTGTTTTTAATTCAGGGCTTGAACTCACAAGCCTGAGATCAAGACCTGAGCTGAGATCAAGAGTCAGATGCTCAACCAACTGAGCCACCCAGATGCCCTAATCATGAAGGTTTAATAACTAACTGGGCAACTAGAATATTTATGGCCAAAGTGACAGAAACCAGTTTTACTGTGTCTGCACAAAAGGGATGTATCATCGTATAGAGTTGTCTAATTTAGAAGCTCAACCATGTCATCAACGATCCAGTTCTTTCCATCCTTTTGCTCTACCATTCTCAGTTTATTTTATCCTTGGGCTTGTCCCATCTTGGTGGCAAGAGGACTGTTGCAGCTATGGACATTATATCCTCAAGCAACAAGTTTGAGAGACAGAAAAGGCCCTTTTCCTACCATGTAACTCTTCCTATAGTGAAAAAACTATTCCCCAAAGCTCCCCAGTAGACTTGAACTCAGGACCCATGGCAAGGAGTGGGTCATGAACAGACTCATGCATAAACCAATCAATAACAAGAGGCACAAGAGCACCAATACTGACTTAGACCAACCAGGAATCAACCCCTCTGACACATGGCTACATAGAGGGTGATTTCCCAGACAAAATCAGAATTCTGTAGGCAAGGATGAAGTGGGTAGAGAAGGGCTGTTGACAGGAAACCAACAGTCTCTCCAATGCCATCATTAGCTAATATTGCACTGTATGATATACTCCTGGGATAAGGTTTGTTGTCTCAAGTCAGTATCAATCCCTATTTTAAATAGCCTTCTTAAATTTGTCTTAACTAATATCCTGTCAGATCTCATTAAGTAGTCATTGCTTTTGCCTCATGACATGGCTGACACAGAGCTCAAGCTAGCTTATGCTGGTTTATGCCATTCTCTTACATCCACTCATAATTGCATTGTATCTTCAATGTTCAGTTTATCACAGGGATCCCTCAGGTTACCTTACGTCCTGTCTATGACCCATGGCCATCTGACATATAAACTGAGTAAGGGTGTCAATGTTAATCCATGTAAAATATTTCATACAAAAAATGAATATTCCAGGGGCACTTGGGTGGCTCAGTCTGTTAAGCATCCAACTCTTGATCTCAGGGTTGCGAATTAAAGTCCTGTGTTGGGCTCCATGCTGGGCATGGAGACTATTAAAAAAAAAAAAAAAAGAATATTCCAGTAATTCCTTCCCTTATCATCTGAATTGCTTTGGTACCCCTGGTAAGTACACACCCTACTTTGAGACTAAGATCTAGCCAAAAAGTCAATGCTGTCCTGACCTATGTGACACACAGTGATTTATAATCACTTCCTGAGTTTCACACACTCAGGCCCCAGACAATGCCATGAGCATCATTCTGACACAGATCCTACATCCCCATTGCTTCAGTGTAAAACCTTTATTCCTCTCTGTTACCCACTTAAACTCCCTTATTTATTTGCAACTCCCTGTTTCCTCTTTTAAAAAATTTTCTCAACAACTATGAATCAGTTAGAATAGAATAGAAAGTCTCATGGTTATGACAAAGATATCCAGAAATAGTAAACTCTATTTATAAGATTTCACAAAAGAAAAATTTATGGTTGGACAGATTTTATCTGGTTTTGGTTTCTGGCCACTTAATGGATATAATATTAAGATATGATTTACATAAATCAAAATTGTTTCCACACAGCTTTTACTCTTGTGTAAACACTAAAACATCTACTCACTGAAACATATATACAGTCCTCCAAAGGAAGAAAACTAGTTTTTCAAACATAGAATTGATAAATAGGTAAAAGAGAATAAAACAAATTAGTGCCAGAAATTTATTTTTCAAAGAAATTAGGGGCACCTGGGTGGCACCTAGGTGGCTCAGTTGGTTAAGCATCTGCCTTCGGCTCAGGTCATGATTCCCATGGGATTGAGCCCTGAGTCGGGCTCCCTGCTCAGCAGGGAGTCTGCTTCCCCCTCTCCCTCTGCCCTTCCCCCCTGCTCGTGCTCTCTCTCTCTCAAATAAATAAAATCTTAAAAAAAAAAAAAAAAAGAAAGAAATTAGGGGCACCTGGGTGGCTCAGTCGGTTAAGCATCCAACTCTTGGTTTGGGCTCAGGTCATGATCTTGATGTCATGAGATCGAGCCCCACATCAGGCTCTGTGCTCAGGGCGGAATCTGTTTCAGATTCTATCTCTCTCTCCCTACCCCTTTCCCCACCTCTTCAACCCCGCTTGCACACTCTCTCACTCTCTCTAAAATAAATTAATAAAATATTTTTTAAAAAGAGGTATAAAAGAAATTAGTCTATAATCTACAGTCCACATTATATTGAACATAAAACAATTAAATAGAAGGTACCATGAACTACTATTCTCAAGAGCATAACTACTACTATTTCATAGTCTTACACAGGCAGTGACATTTTGCCTTAAGGTTAAGTGAGGCGGCCTTCATCATTTGCTGCTAGCATGACTGAAATGATCACCCAGCTGGTCTTCCTGTCTCTTGTTTTGCCCTATTCCAAATCATCCACCATATAGCCTCCAAGTGTTTGGATTTTTTCCTTTGAAATATGTTAGCTAAATATATGTTAATGCCCCCACAGTGTCTTTGGTATAAAACCAAATTCATAGGCACATTTACAAATTCCCTTACAACTTGGCACCCACCCAAAACTCAGGCTTAACTCCTGCTATCCTCATTGCCAGTCAGCTATACCAAACTATCTGCAGTTACACCAATGAGCC
The DNA here is from genome assembly GCF_004348235.1 of Phoca vitulina. Classification (NCBI taxonomy): domain Eukaryota; kingdom Metazoa; phylum Chordata; class Mammalia; order Carnivora; family Phocidae; genus Phoca; species Phoca vitulina. The sequence goes on from NW_022589716.1 coordinate 14,557,430, forward strand.
ATGCCCTCTCCGCTGTTCTACCTTTGCACATACTATGCCCTTGTGATGGTTAATTTTATGTGTCAATTTTACTATGGGCCACGGGGTGCCCATATATTTGGACAAACATTATGCTCGATGTTTCTATGAGGTGTGCTTTTGGATGTGTTTAATATTTAAATCAATAGACTAAGTAAAGCAGGCTGCCCTCCCTAGTGTGAATGGGTCTCATCCAGTCAGTTGAAGCCCTGAATAGAACAAAAACGCTGAACACTCCTACACCCGCAGAGAAAGGGGAACTCCTTCTGCCTGACTGCTTTCAGGCTGGGACATTGGTTTCTTCCTGCCTTTGGACTCAGATGGAAACATTAGCTCTTCCTGGTTCTCAAGCCTGATGGCCTTCAGACTGGAACTTATACCATTAGTTTTCTTGCATCTCCAGCTTGCTGGCTACAGATCTTCAAACATGTTAGCCTCCATAATCATGTGAGCCAATTACTTATAATAAATATATGCATAGATATAGCTATTGATATGGACAGATATAGATCTACATATATGTATTTTTACACATATATACATGTAGGTTTATATATACATATATACATAACACATTCTCTTGGCTCTTAATACATTCCTCCTCTATGTAACTAATTTATTTTCATACTTCAGAGATTCACTTTTGCACACCAAGATTATAGCTCTTTTATATAATTGTGGCTGCTCATTTGCCAGCTGCCTTTTCTATCTTCCAGTCTAGAGTGAGATCCTTCTGGGGATCCTGTAGGCTTACCAGTCCCTGGCGCCAAGCACTATGCCTGTCATTAGAGTAAGTGATCAAGAAACATGTGCTGAATGGATATTAACAGAGGTGGAGTAAGATTTCAGAAAAATTCTAAAAGATTTAGTTCCCATCCCCCCACCACCGCTGCCCCAAAATTACAAACCTGGAACCAGTCAATGGTACAGCAATTGATGAGGGATGGGAACTGTCTCAAGCGATTTCTAAAGGCATCTCCAATGGGGCTAAAGGCCACTACGACATGAAGATTATCTTTGCAGCGATTCACAAAGAAAGCAAACAAGGCCAAGGGACTGAGTTCACTGTGTTTATTGCCAGCCTGAGCTAAAGGACGAACACCCTATGGAATAACAGAAAATAAAAACCTTATAAACAAAAATGGACAAGCTGATAATGGGATTAGTAGATACTGGAATATTAAGAATTTTTACTCTTCACCTTGTAAATACCCTTAAATTTTTTTATATCAGTAGAATTTCTTTGATACAGTTTGTACTTAGAAGACTTCTTCCAACTCCATAATTCTATAATTTGAAAGCAAATATCTGCTAAGAATTTAACTTATAAAGATACTCACAAAAAGTTCACCATGATATATGTATAGGACTATAATTCAACATTGCTTATAAGAGGAAAAACAAACAACCAAAGCATCCAGTTAAAAAAACGTTATAAAATATCCAAATGTTGTGATTTTATATAACCGTTAAAGGAGGCATGTCAATGTATGTGCTAGGACAAGATCAGCAGCATAAAAATGAGAACAAACTACAACAGTGTGTATAATATGATCCTCTTTGTTAACTTAAAAAATACTTAGGCACATGTGTAAGTACATACACACCTTTTTATGGAAGCAATCACAGAAACTATTCATAATGGTTACTTATGGTGAGATGGACTTAAGGGAGAGTGTGGGAGGGAGGCTGTCACTTTTTATTCTGGACATTTTTCTTGGTTTATATCATTCTTTTTTTCATTTTGGACATTTTTATGCTGTTTGAATTCTCTCACTTTATTCTTATAACATTCATATATTTTAAAAATGCTAATACAGTTGTCTGGTGGTGAGATTATAGGAGCACTTTTAACTTCCTTTGTTTATCTCTATATGAGAGAGACATCTTACTCAAGGTTGGGCATCATGGCTCCGGAAAGAAACTTCTTGAATTCAAATCCCAGCTTGCAGCTTATTAGCTATGTGACCTTGGGGCAAGTTATTTAACCTCTCTGTAACTTAATTTCCTCATCTGTAAAATGGGGGAAAGAGTACCTACATCAGAGGGTTATTGAAGGATCGAATGAGTTAGTACGTGTGAACACTTGGAATAGTTCTTGTCGCATAGGTAAGTAACTATTAGTTTTTATATGCTACCCTTCTTGTTCAGAGCACAAAAGATTTCATAGTCAATAAATTATCTTATAAATAGATTTAAGAAAGTTTTTTGATAGCACATATATATAGACATATATATATACACACAATGCTATTGCTACTACAATGAATTGATTTCTAAAAGAATTCTCTATTATAGATATGTTCTACCTTATGTGCTAGCTATATCCGTGGAAAATTATAAATGGATTCTGTATAAGCATTCTGATAGTAATTCCCAAATTCTGGTTATTATGATCAGTGTCAGTCTATGAAGTTATTTCAGGTGGTCTACCTGCATTAAGTCTGAGTTAACCCTGGGACATGCAAACAGAGAAAGGTAATATATGGTTGTAACTGTAGAACAAAAGTTCAAGAAAGAGTCAGGATGGCAATATAAGTATGGGGGTTATTTACATAGAAATAATGGTTAATGCTTCTAGGTAGATAAGCTGCCTGTGGGAGAGTAATATCCACATGCACACACATATACCTTGGGAGCAGGACTGATTCGGGGGAGTAAGAAAATGAGTTGTTACTGAAAAAATAATTAGACAAACTGAGTGAAATTTCACAGCAGTCAAGAGAAAGTGGAGTTGGAAACACACAAAAACCTGCACAAAAAAGGTTTATGGCAGTTTTATTCATAATTGCTCAAACTTGGAAGCAACCAAGATGTCCTCCAATAGGTGAACAGATAAACTGTGATACTTTCATTCCATGGAATATCATTCAGTGATAAAAATAAATGAGCTATCAAGCCATAAAAAGATATGGAAGAACCTTAAAGTATGTTGTTAACTGAAAGAAGCCAATCCAAAAAAGCTACATACTGTATGATTTCAACTATGTAAGATTCTGGAAAAGCTAAAATGATGGAGACAGTAAAAACAGCAGAGATTGCTAGGAGTTCAGGGGAGGAAGAAAGGCATAAATAGATGGAATTTGTGGCATTTTTATGTTAGGGAAACCATTCTGTATGGTACTTACTGGTGAATACACATCAGTACTCATTTATCCAAAACCCATAAAATGTACAACACAAAGAGTGAGCCCTAATGTAAGCTGAAGAATAATGAATTATGTCAAACATGAATGAAAATTTTTAAAAGGAACTGAGAAAAATATCACTAAAAGTGGTGAGTAAGAAGTCACTGTTTTACTGAGAAAGACCCTGGGCTTCAAGGAAGGCAAATAGAACAGTGGAAAAGTAGGGGCGCCTGGGTGGCTCAGTCGGTTAAGTGTCTGCCTTCTGCTCAGGTAATGATCCCGGGGTCCTGGGATCGAGCCCCGTGTCGGGGTCCTTGCTCTGAGGGAAGCCTGCTTCTCCCTCTCCTCCCTGCTTATACTCTCTCACTGTCTCTCCTTCTCTCTCTCTCAAATAAATAAATAAAATCTTAAAAAAAAAAAAAAACAGTGGAAAAGTAGTCTGGAAACGGAGGTCTGAGGCTTGAACTCTATTGCTGAAGTCAGAGACGTGCTGAGTCTGTAAGCAGTGTCAAGTCCAAGTATAGAGGCCAGTTATCAGAAGTGAGGAGGTTTAAACTAAAATCTTTGTCAGAGGGATGAAATAAACAAAGCCCAGGACATGATCTCCAAAGTGAGATGTCAAGGATAATGCAGAGCATGGAAAGAAAATAATAGAACTTCTTTCATATTACCTTTTCTATTTTAAAAATATCAGCATAAAGCAAAGAGAAACAGGTATGCATTTCAGTACTGCATTCTAACTATGGCTATTTCCTTGAGGATAAATTAATCTGGTGTTCCTAGACTTGGGTGGAATGTGAAGGAAAGAAGTTCTTAGGGCCACTGTTGGGTCATACCATAAAAAAAATACTGAAGCAATGGAAAAGTTTTGTAGCAAAGTGACAAGATGAAAAGATAAATAGCTAATGTGAGCAGGGAAGCTTGGCAGAGCTGAGAAAAGCCCACTCTCCAAGGGTGACTATTTCTTGGATGGGAGTATAGGGGATTAATTTATCCTATGAATTAGGAGACTCACCATTTTTTGGCAGCCTTGGCCACATCCTTGACATCACCCAGATAAAAGAGAGAACTTGGGATATTTTCTTTATTCCTTTTCTCTTTCCCCACCCCAGGCCACAAACTGGTAATGTACCATTTACTGAGGGTGTTCTAAGTACAGGACACTTCATAAGTGCTTCATTTCATTTGATCTTCAGACCTCACAACAACCCTATGTAGGAGGAACTATGATGTGTATATATATTAGTTCCATTCCATGCTAGAGAAAAGCAGACACTTGAACTACTAGGGTGAATCTATTTTACTACAGATGCTATCACTGGAAATTGGAATGAAGCATCCAGCTATGAGTGATATATTTTGTAGTTAACAGTAGTTATGGAAACAAGAAAGAAGCAAGTACTAGCAGAGATCTTGCATAGGGAGATGTTAGAAATGGGGATAGAAGGACAAGACAGCTGAAATATCTGGCACTTCACAATTGTAATTTTTTGTCAAGTAAGTCACAAAGCATGATTCTCAGATATATCAGAATTGTTAAGACAAGTAGTTTTACTAAGGCTTTTTAAAAATTTGCTAGTCATTGGTAAACCATAACAACTAATCAAGCAATGTTTCAAAGCTATGTTTTTTCATATCACTGTGACCCTAAGATGTGATTTAAAATGTCTAATCACTCATAAAACATGCTACATAAGATCAAACAGATGAAAGTGCCATCATTATAAAAATTCTGTCTCATAAGTATGGTAGAAGTGATTTGAAGTTTACAAAAAAACCCCAATGTATTAAAATAATATACTTTTAAGTTTTTAATTACCAAAACCCTGTACACAAGCTGTAATTGTCCTGAAGAGCGAGAAAAAGTTGCAAGATAAGAACATATCTGTGCTGGGAACAGCACTCCCTAAAAAGCATTTACCTCCATCACTTCCTGTTTTTCATCAGCAGCAAAAATGTTAGGTACTTCTCCAGTATTGAGCACACTGTCAATATCTTCTAGAAAGGCTTCCTCTTTAATCTGAGTGTCTGTGATTAGAAAGACTGTCTTCTGGCCCCTCATGCCCACATTCCTTAATAGAACCTTAAAATAAAAATGCATTGGTAAGCAGAATATTGTGAACATGTGCTGTTTTTGCTTTCCCTTCCTTTTCCCTTCTTTTGGTAATGACACCTCAATTCTAGAGTGGTACCTCTCTCCACTTCTGGGGGTGGTATCATTCAGGGCCTCTATTTTTCCCATCCCCTGAGTGGGAGACCCTAACTGATCAGAGTCTCCCAAGCTCTTATACACAGTTATTGATTCAGAGGAGGGCATGATTTTAGGAGGGGTGCAATCACAGTCTTCCTTTAAGGACTGAGATGGACTTGAAAACAGAAAGAATCTCAGTCACTCTGAGACAGTAAGTAAGACAGCTAGTAATCTAGAATCTATAAAGGCCAACTATGTTGCCTCATGGAAGGAATTTGCTGGAGAAGGAACCAAAGGGAGAGGCACAGAGCCAGGAGACAGAAAGAGTAATTACTGAGGGCTTAATTTGAGCTCCTAAATTCAGCCATGTCAAAGCCCTATCTACCTCTGGACACTTCTGTCATGTAAGCCAATAACTTCATATTTTGCTTAGGTTAGTTTGAGCTGTATTTTGTTTTGTGTTGTGTTGTCAATTGCAACCAAAGATTCCCAATTAATATAAAGATATGGACTCAGAAGCATGGTGGAGCAGACTTGTTAGGATGTTAGAATTAATTGTTAAAATTTCAGAACTTGTAAGCAGATTTTTAAACAGCATTAAAAATCAAATTATATGAACTTATAACTAAATAAGTTATATTAACAACAAGGGTAACAAATCTCATCACTTCCTATTATACTTACTATTATCTATCTTATGGAAATTATTTAAATCTATTGTATACAGTAAAATACCATGTAATAGTGCTCAAACACATAAGTCTTCCCAACTCTGTTTTCAGTGACATCATCCATGGCAGGAGTTTGCATAATCTATGGTGGGAGTTTTTACACCACAAAAATTGGCAAATGCTATTCATCAGAGGTTCTCCCGAACCCCCTGGAGAGTTGGTTGTTAAACCTTTGCCAGTATTCCACTGCATATATTTCAAGTGAAAACACATTACTACTCTGCAAATGATTTTTAAAATAAACTGTCTCTATTTCTAAATTATATCTTTAAAATAAATCATATCATTTAAATAAAGGCTGAATTTTAATATTATACAAAACTGCTTTTTCCCGTTAAAGCCATCCTCCAAAATGCAGGTTGTTGTGTTCCTAGAAATACTTTTCTATCACTAAAAATAGTTTTCAAAGAAGTATTACATCTAATCATGTCAGCTTTATTTTTATAGCATCTTTTTAAAATTATTATATATAAATAAGTAGAAAGATACAATAAAAACAGATTTAACTTACTGGTATAAGCATTGTTATACTTAAAAGTCATATTCAAACATACAATGTGTGAAACTATTTCCAAATAGGAAAAGAGGAAACTTTTCCAAAATACTAGTTATATGCCAAGAATCCTACATTTGTATAATGTAATCATAACAACCTATGAAATAGGTGATATTATCCAAATTTTACAAATAAAGAAACTAGGGAGTGACCATCAGGCATATGACAGACTGGGAAGCTCCAGGTCCTCATTGTCCCATGAAGACACCAAACTAGCAATGTACAGACCAAAATGCCTTTGTAGAACTCTAGAAACCAGTTATTATGTACAGCACCCCCATAAATACATAAAAAAAAGAGAAGGAACAATGCAAAGAGCGTAAGAAAATTCACTGCATTTTTCTCACCCTAGCCCCTTCTCTCCTAGCATAGAGCAACACAATCAGGAGAATACCATCAATTCTGGCTTTTTCCTCACACAGAAAGAATAGAGTGAAACTGCTTTCAGCATTCTGGCTTGTCTAGGGGCTGCCTGGGGGACTGATTTCTGTCTCACCTGACTCAGGGTACTGATGGGAACAGGGCTTAGTTCTGATATGAGGTTGGAGGCCACTGAAAACAGAGGCAAGTGCCCTGACTCAATGGAGCATCAGAGACTGAAGTTCCACAGGAAAGTATCAGGGGGAGCAAGAGGTTAGGGGCAGAGGAATACAACAAAGGCCAAAACCAACAGATCATGAGAAGAAACAGGAAATGAAGGTAGCCAAAATCACCTGTATATATTAGAATATGTAAAAGCTCATGCACAACCCAAAAGAAGATGCAACCCCCCCCCAAAAAAAAAAGTTCTGAGAAGTCTCAGAAATTCTAGCATGGTGATTGATGAAGATTCCTCCCTGTATGAAGCCAGCCCATAAAGACTGGGAGAGGTGGTGGTTTATCAAGTGCTCAAAACTCAAAAGATCACAAGACATATAAGGAAACAGGGGAAACATGGCCCTATCAAAAAACCAAAATGAACCCTAAAAAAAACAAAACAAAACAACAACAAAAACAGATCTAAGAACTGCATAACAAGAAATTCAAAATAACTTTTAAAGATGCTCAATAAGCTAAAACAGAATACAGATAGACAACTAAAGGAAATCAGGAAAATAATGCACGGACAAAATGGGAATATCAACAGAAATATGAACTATTAAAAAATAACTTAAGAGACTTATGGGATATCATTAAGTGGACTAATATACACATTATGGGAGTATCAAAAGGAGAAAAGAGGGGGAAGAGGCAGAGAACTTATTTAAAGAAATAATGTCCCAAATTTCTTAAATTTGAGTATAGAAATGAACAAATGAGGATAGAAATAGAAATTCAAGAAGCTCAACAAACTCCCACTAGAATAAACTCAAATAGACTCACACAACAAGACACATTATAATCAAACTGTTGAAAGTCAAAGATAAAGAGAGAACTTTGAAAGCAGCAATAGAAAAACAATACTTCAATACAAGGGAGCTTTCCCAAGATTATCAGCATATTTCTGAGCAGAAATCCTGTAAGCAAGAAGGGAGTGGGATAATATATTCAAACTACCGAAAGAAAAAAAAATCTGTCCATCAGGAATACTGTATCTGGAAAAACTGTCCTTCAAAAATAAAGAAATTAAGAACTTCTCAGATAGAAGCTGAGGGAATTCATTACCACTAGACGTGCCCCTCAAGAAATGCTAATGGGAGTCCTTCAAGTTGAAATGAAAGAGTGCTAGACAGCAACACAAAGCCATATGAAAGTGTAAAGTTCTCCAGTAAATGTATGGACAAATATAGAATTCTATACTATTGTGATTTTAGTGTATAAATTCACTTTTAATTCTTACATAGAGTCTAGAATCTAAAAGCATTAAAAACCTTTATAAACCCTTATGTTAATGGGTACACAATCTATAAAGACATAATTTGTGACATCAATAACATAAAGGAGGGGCAGATGTAAAGGAGTAGTTTTTGTATGTGATTGCAGTTGTTATCAGTTTAAAATAGGTTGTTATTACTTTAAGATGTCTTATGTAATCACAAGAGTAACTCCCTTCCCCCCTCCAAAATCTGTAGAGTATACACAAAAGGAAATGAGAAGGGAATCAAAGCATGTCACTACAAACAATCAACAAAACACAAAGGCAGGCAGTAAGAGGAAATGAGGGATAAAAAAACTACAAACATACAGCAAACAGAAACAAAATGCCAATAGTAAATTCTTCCCTATCAGCAATGACTTTCACTGCAAATGGATTAAACTCTCCAGTCAAAATACATAGTTTGGCTGAATGGATTTAAAAAACAGGATCCAACGGTGTGCAGCTTAGAAGAGACTCACTTTAGACCCAAGGACACAAGGGCTGAAAGAGAAAGGATGAAAAGATGTTCCATGCAAATGGCAACCGAAGGAGAGCAGGGTGACTATACTAATATCAGACAAAATCGTCAGTAAAAAACTGTCATAAGTGACAAGAAACATTATATGATGGTAAAAGGATTGATTTGTCAGGAAGATGTAACAATTATAAATATTTATGCACCAAAGAGCTGAGCTCCTAAATATATGAAGCAAACATTTACAGAATTGAAGGAAGAAATAGCAACACAATAGTAGGAGACCTTCAATACTCTACTTTCAATAAGGGACAGAACAAGCAGACAAAAGATCAATAAGGAAATAGAGTATTTGAACACTATAGCCTGTTGGACCTCACAGACATATAGAGAACACTCCATCCAACAACAGCAGAATACACATTCATCTCTAGTGCACACAGGACATTCTCCAGGACAGATCACATATTAGGCCACAAAACAAGTCTTAATAAATTTAAGAAGATTGATGTCAAATCAAGCATCTTTTCTAATCACAATGGAATGAAACTATCAATCAACAGCAGAAGGAAAATTGGAAACTCTACAAATTCACAGCAATTAACACACCCTTAAACAACAGATCAAAGAAGAAATCAGAAGGAAATCAGAAAATTTCTTGAAACAAAGGAAAATGAAGACTCAACATATCAAAACTTATAAAATGCAGCAAAAGGGGGCACCTGGGTGGCTCAGGAGGTTAAGTATCTGCCTTGGGCTCAGGTCATGATCCCAGTGTCCTGGGATCCAGTCCTGCGTCAAGCTCCCTGCTCAACGGGGAGCCTGCTTCTCCCTCTCCCTCTGCCTGCCGCTCCCCCTGCTCGTTCTCTCTTTCTCTCAAATAAATAAAAATTTTTAAAAATCTTTTAAAAAATGCAGCAAAAGCAGTGCTAAGAGGGAAGTTTATAGCTGTAAACACATTAAAAAAAGAAGAAAGATCTCAAATGAACAACCTAACTTTATACCTCGTGGAACTTCAAAAAATGAACAAATGTAAACTCAAAGCGAGCAAGAGGAAGGAAATAATAAAGATTAGGGAAGAGGTAAACAAAATAGAGAATAAAAAATCAATAGAAAAGAATCAGTGGAACTTAGAGTTGGTTTTTTTTTTCTTAATCAAGAAAATTGGGGTGCCTGGGTGGCTCAGTCATTAAGCGTCTGCCTTCGGCTCAGGTCATGGTCACAGGGTCCTGGGATCAAGCCCCGCATTGGGCTCCCTGCTCGGCGGGAAGCCTGCTTCTCCCTCTCCCACCCCCCTTGCTTGTGTTCCCTCTCTTGCTGTAGCTCTCTCTGTCAAATAAATAAATAAAATCTTTAAAAAAATAAATCAACAAAATTGACAAAACCTTAGCTAGATTAAGAAAAAAGAGAAAAAATTCAATAACTAAATTTAGAAATGAAAGAGGGGACATTACAACCCATGCCACAAAAATTAAAAAGGATTATAAGAGAATACTATTAACAATTGTATGCCAACAAACTGTATAACTTAGAATAAATTCTTTTTTTTTAAAGATTAAAAACAAATGAAGAAACTGAAGTGCAGAAAAATTTAGTAACATGCCCAAGGTAACTACCAAATCATAGAAAATAGGAATTAAAACTGAGTTTGCCTAACTTTAAAGTCCATGTTCTTTCTACTAAAGAAGGCTGCTTTCTAAATCTATTAGTTCATGTGGTAGTAAATGTATCAAAAAAATTCCTCTAAAGTGAGAGCAGAAAAACTGTAATTTTTCCTTTTATGTCTATGTAAACCTCTTTGGTATCAGCTTGGATTCTACCATTTCCACCTGCAAGCAGACCTTTCTCCATGCTAACTTTTAGGATGTAGAAACCTACTATGTAAGGTGAGTACAAGTGAAAAAATCCAGCAATATCTCTCTATTTTTCATTTTGGATTATCTCCCTTCTGGGTCCTGCAGAACCCTAGTCATGTGAGGACAAAGCCCCAGGCATGCACTCCAGTCTTTTACTGGTTACTGGGAAAGCAACATGGCTCCGAGGAAGCTATTAAGATCGGACAACATGAACAACATCATCATTGCCAAGGCTCATACAACACAGTTTGCTGGGAAACATACATTTGTCTGAAATAAGACCTCTCTGAACTGAAAGACAGAATCAGCAGCAGCAGTGGATAAGACATGTTATAAATCCTGCTCTGCTGTGCATACCTTCCCTTGACTTCAGTTTCCTCATCAGTAAAACAGAGACAACCATCCCTGTTGCACTGACTTGTATCTACAGAATGAGATGATGTATGTGAAGCGCTTCATGCTCAGCAAGCACAGGAACTGCTCTGTGGATAACACTGTCATCCTCACCAACGCATTCAGCACACAGCTGTACAGGGTGACCCTCTCTTCACAGCACCGATATTATTTTAGACATTAGGTTTCTTCCTAACTTTACCTTCAGATCCTCTCTCCACTCATTCATACCGTAGCTTTTAGAAATTTCTGGTTGGAAAATCTGCATTTTTGCCATGGATGTAGCCAGACGAGTTAAAGATTGACGACCACTGCCTCCAAGTCCAACAAGCAAAGCATTTCCACCAGACTGCTTTAGAATTCGACATATACGTGATAGATGTTCCAAAACATACCTACGAAATATCAATATTATTATACTTGAAAATATGAATGTAAACGTATATTTACATGTAACTATTATTTTATATTCTTGGAAGGATGGACTTTGCTATCCCGTATGTTATCCCAATTTTAAAGATGTAATCATCAAAAAGTGTGGTTTTTCAAAAGAAATTACAACTGGATCACTTGATGCAAAGGAAAACTAAAGTACGAATTCAGGAAATGTAATATACAAATTATAGAAATGAAATTTTAACTACTTATACTGAAGCATATTCCTGCTTTTATTAAAAACATTTCTTCAATCTTAATACTAGGATTTCTATGTGAGAAACAGAAAATCAGTTCTCTACAAAATTAAATTCAGTAAAGACACCAAGCCTCACTAGTAATTAGGGAAGTTAAAATTGGAGCCACATTTCTACTCTCCTTTAGACTGGCAAAACTTACCAAGCCTGGCAATCCTAAGTGTTGACAAGGGTGAGGGACAATGGGAGCTCTTAAATAATCATTTTTGAAGACACTTCAGCCAAACTTAGTGAAGTTGAAGATGCTTACCTACCATGACACAATAATTCCACTTTTAGGAATATAGCCTAGAGAAATTCTAACATGTGTACCCAAAGAGACATGAATAGTCAAACTTTTTTTTATAACTGCAAAAACTAGAAGTCACCTAAAAGTCTGTCTCAGAAAAATGACTACATTGTGTTAGTAGCAAAAACTCATTTTTTGTGACTCTCACGAACAATAGGGAATAAACTTGAAGAATACATGCAAAGTAAGACTGTGCATATATGTTTTGGAATGCACATGTGTAATAAAGTCCAAAGAAGCACATGAGTTTCTTTTTACTCCCAAGGGTATGATGGGGATGCAGTCAGAGAGGGTTGGCTACACAAGGGACTTCAAATAAATTGCTAATATTTTATATCTTAAGCTGGGTGATCAGTATAGGGTTATTCACCATATTTTTCTTTATACCTTTTGCCACATTTTAAATATTTCACAGAAAAATTTTACAAATAACAATTTCCACCATCAATACCAAATGTAGGTACCTAAAAATGACAAGATTCATTCTTGTTTTGTGAGTTTGATTATACTCATCTAAGCATTGGTCCACAATGTCACTAAAATGATGAATATTTGGAATTTCAACATAAACTCTGTCGTCTCCTTCAAGGTCGGGATTCATATAATCGCCAAACATGAGATTTCTCAAGTTCTCTTCAGTTATCTATAGAATGGAAATCAACAAGTTACAAAATTTACAGTTTATAAAATAAATTTAAGAAAATGTTATATAAAATTTTGTTTTGTCCATGTTATGGGATGATTATCAACTAATTGTTTTAAACATTAAGATAGTAAATAATATGCTTGTAAAATTAATACCTGAAATTATATTATATCCTCCAAAAATAAAAAGAACAGAAATTTTTCTGTCGTATGAATTTTTCCCCCCAGAGCCTGGAAAAGTCATTCTGAGTGAGAAACTACTAAGGGATGGTCACCATGTTAAGCACTTTTCATTCATTATACCATTTAATCCCTATCATATAAGGTTTTATTCTCTTTTTTTTAAGATTTTATTTATTTATTTATTTGAGAGAGAGAGAGAGAGAGAGCAAGGGCAAGGGCAACCAGGGTGGGGTGGCAGAGGGAGAGAGACAAACAAACTCTGTACTGAGCATGGAGCACGACATAGGGCTCGATCTCACGGCCAGAGATCATGATCTGAGCCAAAATCAAGAGATGGTTGCTCAACTGACTGAGCCACCCAGGCGCCCCAAGGTTTTATTCTTTAAATAACTTCTCCGTTACCTACATAATTCCTCTGAAGACAAATCTTCTCAAAATAAATACTTATCAATGAGGAAAGTTTAAAAAAATATGACTGTTAAGAAGCAAGAGTATTTTTTAAAGATAAGTTGATTGTAACAATCCACGCTATTATACAATTTTAATTTGTTTGGAATCACTAAATATACTCACTGGTGTGTTCTCCTTCCTCAAATGTGAAAAGATACCATCAAAAGATTCTTTAAAATGGTCCCTTATCACAGCTTTGATTAAATTGAACAGCCAGTATCGATCATTATCATTAATGAGCCGGTCATAAAAAACACGGAGAACCTCATGGACGAACAGGCGGATCATGGTGTGCTTGCTCTCCACGGCATCTTTCTCAATGAGTAAGCAGCCCTGGATGACACGTGAAAAATCCCGCAAGTTGAAGGTGTAATGAGATTTCGTGGGAGTGGGCAAAAGATTTTCCATGGATTGTTTATATATCTGAATATGAAAAAAGCAACAAAGCAAAAATAAAATTATTATAATAAGCAAAGTCATGTAACAAATAGTATATTCTATAAAATATTTAGGGGCGCCTGGGTGGCTCAGTCATTGGGTGTCTGCCTTTGGCTCGGGTCATGATCCCAGGGTCCTGGGGTCGAACCCCACGTTGGGCTCCCTGCTCCGCGGGAGGCCTGCTTCTCCCTCTCCCACTCCCCCTGCTTGTGTTCCCTCTCTCGCTGTGTCTCTCTCTGTCAAATAAATAAATGAAATCTTAAAAAAAAAAATCTTAAAAAGATTTAAAAAATTAAAAAATAGTCACCAATTTTAAAAAAATAAAATAAAATAAAATATTTATCTTATCAGATTATATTGGTTTGGAAAATTGTACAGTACCAAGTCTAGCATGACATTTAGCTTTTTATTTTGGTTTATCACAGGCATTTTGAAGTTGAGGGAACTTAAAATTATCAGATTCCATCCAAACCCAAGGACAATGTTTTTATCTCCCAGTTATTACAGTTGTTCCATTTAAAGTTGAATGACCCGGGATTAAATAATTAGCAAAAACTTTAGTGGAAAGTGAAACCAAGATAACTCATTCTGAAGCATTCCAAATGAAGGGATGGATGAAACAATTTCCTTTTGACTACCCTTGACTTCAAAACAAATCAATGGATTCTCTTCCTTCCCTTCACTCCTATTTTCTCTCTGCCTCTTCTTCAGCTCTTTTTTTTTATTCTTTTTTTTCTTTTATCGGTATCCCAGGCATGTATGCCTGCTAAAGCCTCTTTTATTTTTTTGTACCAGAATCATTTGTAGTAAATTAGCTTTCGTGTGCACAAAACCACTGGATTAATGTATCAGTATGGAATCACTAATGGAAAACTATGACCAAAAGCACACCCTATATATAAATGAGAAATTCCTACCCAGGTTAATAAAAGCTATGCTTACAATTTGGTTAAAAAAATTGTAGTCAAAACAGGTTGTGTGGGAGAAGTTACACTGGCCAGCTGCCTTGGTATCATGTACACACAAGCAAATAATGGCAATTCAGTCTGGTTACCACACCCACAGGGAAGCGTGGTAAGCAGAACCCAGCCACCACACGCCAAAACACAGTACAACAACATGGCATTTACCTTAACAAGCAAGGAGGAATAATCAGGGAGGAAGGGCAAATGGGTCCTGACTCTGGGAGACAGTGGCTAAGGACATTTTACACTTGTTTGTAAGTTTCTTATAATGGATCTGGAAAATGTGAAAGGGCCAGCAGTCTTTCGAAATGCAAGGTTCAAAATACTATTGCACCACATTTTCAAATAGCCCACAAGTTCTGCCAACTGTTAAATGTGAAATTTTGTGTCACAAGAGAGATAGAGAAGAACCTTGGGTCCTTTATATTTGAACATATGCATGGCTCGACAAATCTAAAGCAGTGCTTTCTGAAAACTTTTTTTTTTTAAAGATTTTATTTATTTGACAGAGAGAGACACAGCGAGAGAGGGAACACAAGCAGGGGGAATGGGAGAGGGAGAAGCAGGCTTCCCGCCGAGTAGGGAGCATGATGCGGGGCTCAATCCCAGGACTCTGGGTCATGACCTGAGCTGAAGGCAGACGCTCAACGACTGAGCCACCCAGGTGCCCGTGAAAACTTTTTTTTTTATTAGCTGTTTTACTTGTGTTATTTTGAATACTGCCACACAAGAACTAAAAATCTCTGTCATTTCTTAAGGAGTTTAAACAATTGGCTATAATACGGAAATAAAGTATGATTTTACTATATGCTGAACTTACCAAATAAAGTTTAATATTTTCTTTAAGGACAGTAAATGAAATCTTTTATAATAAGCCCCCCCCAAAAAAACAAATGAAATTATTTTTTATTTATCTGTGTTCTATGATTCATCCCCCCTCCTAGCTTCCACATGGTAGGTCTAAAATGCTTCAAAGCAGAAAAAAAAAAAAAAATCCTTTCTGTATCCCATTCTGTTTGGCCAACTCCCTTCTTTTTCCAGGAGATGCCCAAAATACATAAATCATATTTTATAAATAGAAGCACTTTTCTGGTATCGGAATAAGTACTGTAATTTCAATGTACTATCACTTTGCTCATAGTTTCTCTATTTTAACAGCACAGATTTTCCACCAGAACAAGGCGGACACTTTAGATAGATATAGTGTGCTCTTGGAAACCAACGGGATGATTCTAGGGAGTTTTATACTTCTCATTACACTTATGCCACAGTGAACCACTTTATCAAGGGCTCCAGAAAAGCTTAATTTAGTAATATCATCACTCACTTACCTTACATACAGTTTCTCCTTTTATCATTAGTGATGAGGTTGGCTCTGGCCTCCCGAGCAATGGCAGATAACACACCCTGAATAAGGCAAAGCCATTGGGCCATCTTGTGTTCTGTTCCCACCCCTGTGTTTCCTTCTTACTATATTTTCACTGCTATTCCTAAGATATGTGGTATGGCTAAAAAAAAGTATTCATTCATAAGCTGCAGAGGTTTCCCTCTTTATTTTTTTTAATATTTGTTTATTTATTTATTTTTAAAGTAGGCTCCACACCCAGTGTGGGGCTCAAGCTCATGACCCAAGATCAAGAGTTGCATGCTCTACCAACTGAGCCAGCCAGATGCCCCTTTCTCTGTCTTTTAAAAGACAAACATGAAGAATGGAAGGGAAGAGAGAGAAAATTAATAAACAACAGGGTAGAAACCTAACAATCAGGGAAACCCTCGTAATGTGGCAGATACTGATTCTAAATGATTTCCTTGGAACAGCCTTGTGAAATAGGTGCTATCTTTCATTTTAGTGATTAAAAAACTGAGTTTATGGAAGGTCAAATTACTTGCTCTAGGCCACATAGCTTGGAAATAGCAGTCAAGGCTCAAACCCAGTTAGAGTCCCTGATTTCAAAGCCCATGATCTTCTGTTCTCAAGCCTTCTTAACAGCTTCTCTGACACTGAAGACCAAAGTAGATGGCTAAGGGAAAAAAATGTTTAAAAAAAAAAAAAAGAATCAAACTAGGAAAATATGTAATACTAAAACATTTTGTATTGCAGTATTCGCTCACCTCCATTGTCCCACTGACAATCTGGTTCCCAATTGAAAAGTACTCTGGAGGAAATTCCCGAGTCCTCAGGTAGAATGCTACAATTGATGAGAAGATTCGGACCATAGTTTCATCACTGAAAGTATTAATAGAGCAGATGTTGAAATGTCGAATAAACCGGGGAGTGACTGGATTTCTTCCACCACCTGGAGGACCCATGGCAGCGATCAGCTGGATGTCAACCAGTGTGATTTTACTTGTGTCCTTAAGATCATACCTTGAAAGCACATAAAAATTCCAAACCAATCAGTTAAAAGCCAATAAGATGGAATGAAATGTAGAATGCCTAGAAACTTAATCTGATTTTAGCTTCTCTAAAAGGAAGAATCCTAAAAAAATGCTTGGAGTAGAAAAATTAAAAATAAATTTTATTTTTTAAATTGAGGTATAATTGACAACATTAGTTTTGGGTGTATAACATAATGACTCGGTATTTGTATATACTGTAAAATGATCACCACAGCAAGTCCAGTTAACATCTGTCACCATACATAGTGACAATTTTTCTTGTGATGAGAACTCTCAAAATTCAATCTCTTAGCTGTTTTTGAATATGCAATACAGTATTAACTGTAATCACCATGCTGTACATTACATCCCTATGACTTATTCATTTTACAACTGGAAATTTGTAATTTTGACCCCCCCTCACCTATTTCACCCACCCCCCACCCAGCCCCTGAGCCTCAGGCAATCACCAGTCTCTGGACAAAACATTTTTGGTTTTGGGGGTGGGGGGGCTTGAGGGGGGAAGGGAAGAGGAAGGAGAGAGAGAGAATCTTAAGCAGGCTCCACGCCCTGATGTGGGGCTCAATCTCACAACCTGGAGATCATGACCTGACCTGAAATCAAGAGTCAGACAGTTAACTGCCTGAGCCACCCAGGTGCCCCTGGACAGAACTTTTTTTTTCTTTTTAAGATTTTATTTATTTATTTATTTATTTATTTATTTATTTATTTATTTGTCAGAGAGAAAGACAGAGAGAGAGCACAAGCAGGGGAATGGGCAGAAGGAGAAGCAGGCTCCTCGCTGAGCAAGGAGCCCAATGTGGGACTTGATCCCAGGACCCTGGGATTATGACCCAAGCTGAAGGCAGACACTTAACTGACTGAGCCACCCAGGCGCCCCTGGACAGAACGTTTTTTAAAGCAGCACTCTATTTCTCCTTCCAGTGACACTGATTATGTTGTCCAAATTCTGGGTATCTAGAATGTCCCTTCCTTTTTTTTTTTTTTTTAATTATTATTATGTTATGTTAATCACCATACATTACATCATTAGTTTTTGATGTAGTGTTCCATGATTCATTGTTTGCGTATAGCACCCAGTGCTCCATGCAGAACGTGTCCTCCTTAATACCCATCACCAGGCTAACCCATACCCCCACCGCCCTCCCCTCTAGAACCCTCAGTTTGTTTTTCAGAGTCCATAGTCTCTCATGGTTCGTCTCCCCCTCCGATTTCCCCCCCTTCATTCTTCCCCTCCTGCTATCTTCTTTTTTTTTTTTTTTAACATATAATGTATTATTTGTTTCAGAGGTACAGGTCTGTGATTCAACAGTCTTATACAATACACAGCGCTCACCATAGCACATACCCTCCCCAGTGTCTATCACCCAGTCACCCCATCCCTCCCACCTCCCACCACTCCAGCAACCCTCAGTTTGTTTCCTCAAACAAATTAAGAATTAATTAAGAATTTTTTAATTTTTTTAATTCTTTAATTTCTTAATTAAGAATTAAGAATTCCTCATATCAGTGAGGTCATATGATACATGTCTTTCTCTGACTGACTTATTTTGCTCAGCATAATACCCTCCAGTTCCATCTATGTCGTTGCAAATGGCAAGATTCCATTCCTTTTGATGGCTGCATAATATTCCATTGTATATATATACCACATCTTCTTTATCCATTCATCTGTTGATGGACATCTTGGCTCTTTTCACAGTTTGGCTATTGTGGGAATGTCCCTTCCTTTTGCCCTTCCCTTTCTTTCCTACTCTTCTTTCCAATTTGACTCTCTGCTTGGTCTCTCCTCACTCCAAATCCAGAAGCATGGATGAGAGATTATTCCTGTTTGTAGCTGATTATAGGTAGGGTGACCATATGTCCCATTTTGCCTAGGACAATTCTGAGTGGGCTTGTCCTGGAGTAATTATTAGTAACACACCTCTTTTATGCTCAGAAATGTTCCATTTCAAACAATCATACAGTCATACTACTTACAGGAAAGTCCTGATTTTGTTTTTGCATCTCAGATCTTCAGAGTACATAAAAATATCTAAATAGTACCTATAACACTTTTGTTAAAAAGAGACCCAATGGGGAACAACAAAGGTCTAAAGAAATTTTAATTAGAAAGAAATATATAGGGGCGTCTGCCTTTGGTTCAGGTCATGATCACAGGGTTCCTGGATCGAGCCCCATGTAGGGCCCCCTGCTTAGCAAGGAGTCTGCTTCTCCTTCTCCTTCTGCCTCTCCCCCGGCTCATTCTCTCCCTCTCTCTCTCAAATAAATAAATAAAATCTTAAAAAAAAAAAGAAAGAAATATATAAATGGCTCAGTTTAGTTGGAACCACTCAGATCGAAAATGTGCTTATTACTGATAGGCCATTAAGTCGTTTAACACTGAAGTTCTTGCAAAAAGGGGGCAGGGGATGTGGGAGAAATCAGTCTTTACCAGTATCCCTAGCAGAAAGTATGAAAATACGACTTTTTTTGGCAGCAACCCTAATAACTTTCAGTAGGGAGCTTGTTAAGTAAATTATGGCAGGATCCACACATTTAAACTGTATTAGAAGTCAACAAAATGAGAAATAAAAAGCCAATAAAATGAGATAAACAATATGGATAGGTTTTCAAAAGAATTTAAGTGCAAATAAGTTATAAAACATTGTGTAATAGGGTCTATTTTTAAAAATAAAGCTATATTTGCATAGAAAAAAACCTTGACAGAATAGGGAATACACTATTAACAGCAGTTAACTCCTGGAGGCAGGAGTCCCAGCGCCTGAAGTAATAACAAAAATGTATTTCTAAAATATGACTTAGCTTCAAAATTAGTCTATCCTTGCCTTAGGTAAAAAAAAAACATGCATACTGGGGATTAGAAAAGTATAAGAGGAGGAAATGAAGAATTATTAATCCTAACTAAAAGACACAATGTCTTACATGTTGGAAACTAACCATAGCATCATAAAAATGGGATGGAAGGTGGGGTGCCTAGGTGGCCCAGTCAATTCAGCATCCACTCTCGATTTTGGCTCAGGTCATGATCTCCTGGGTCATGAGATCTAGCCCTGCACTGGGCTCTGCACTCAGCGGGGAGTCTTCTTGAGATCCTCTCTCTCTGCCCGCCACCCCAACAGCATGTACACATACTCTCTAAAATAAATAAATAAGTCTTGTAAAAAAAATGGGATGGAGGGAGCAGAAGAGTTATCTATGGAATTGGTGCCAAAACCACGCTATCTCAAAGATACGGGTAGTCCCAAACAGTCACAGAAAATACAGAAAATTTAAAATGGCAGAAACATGAGATGCTGATTATGGTTACTTAAGTTGAAGCCTACCCACAAATTCTCAGCCCTTGGAGAATAGTACTTTGAAAGATGTAATCTGTAAGTTATTTTCAAGGATTGAAAATAATAATTGAATAGGAAAGAATTTATTCCATTATTGAATAAATACATTTCCAATAACTGGATTATTCATCCCAGTAATCTAACTCACACATTCACAGGAAAGACTGTCATAAAAAAAAGTACAGAAAAGTCTTCCAAAAATTTCTGTATAAAAAAATCTGAGTAACCATTTTCTTCCATAAGTAACTTGAAAAAATGGATTACTTTGATGTGAGAAACTAAAATAGAAAAAGAGAACAAAAATGACTTCAGCATGGCTAATTAAGACTCCAGTTAAATAGTTACCAGTGCCCACAGTCAAAAAATTGTCGTAGTAATTCAATAGGAGGTTGAGCTCCGTATTTCTCCAATGCAGGCATATTCATGTCATCTATAAAAATTACACACTTCTTTCCCATAGGTGGTCCAAAAACTCCTTTGCGTCTTTTGTCCAATCTAGCCATAATAATATTCTAAAATATAAAGAAGAATAGTAGTATTTAAAGCCATACTTAACACCAGGGGGAAAAAAGAATTTACAGTCTAATTACATAAGGAAATAAAGCCAGGAAGCACTGTGTGTGTGTTTATATTTATTCATTTTTAGGGTGATATCAAGCCTTATATTCAATATCAAAGAGCATTTATTGAAATCCTTCTATGTGCTCAGAATTGTTATATATACATATTTATATATTTATATTGCAAATAAACACAAAATATTTTCCTTGTTGGATACCCCAACATATCTATTAACTCTAACTTATTCAATATCTAAAAGCACTAATCTAAATTTATAAGATTTTGAAATAAAAGGAATTCTATAGGCTTAAAACGACAGAAATGAGCCCCATAGGACAGGTGAGAATGGACATAAATTTAGGCATGGATGATTATAATAGTGACTAGAAAAGGTCTCATGCAGAACTTTCAACTTGGCACAAAGAAGGGAATGCACAACTGCATGGTTCCTGTCACGTAAGGTCTTACAATGGTCCATGGCTTGAATGATCATGGACAGAACTTCAGTAAGCAGCGAATGCCCTTAAGGACTATCTAGAAGAGTCTAGAAAGAACAACTGAAAGTTTTCTCTCTCTCTCTCCCCCCAGTCTCTTCTATCAATTGTGGCTTCTTCTTGGGCTTAATAAAAAAAAAGGATGACAAAACTCAATAATTCAGTATTAATGCAAAAATGTTCCCTTGAATGTGATTACAACATTACCATGCTCTTGGAAATTATCAGTTAATTGTGATGTCTTTTATCCTTTGTTTTTAAATAGGTATGTTTAAAATAATTTATAACCCAGGAATTTAATTAATAAAAATGGGAACATAAATTTTTTTAAATGCTCTCTTGAACTTTTGTCCTTACAACTTTTTAAAAACTTACTTATCCCAAAAACAAAAGTTCTGAAATTTCATTTAAATTTATAGAAGACTTACACAGCTGCTCATTTAATATACAATTTTAAACACTAATCAAATAAGGCAAAAAAAAGTTAATTATGGACCCATGTTTCTGGCTTTAAACTAACCTGAACCTGGTTGGCACTGGTCCGTGCAGAGAAATTAACATAAAAAGGGAAATACTGGTCCTTTTCCAAGTGATTCATTAGTTTATCCTTCACATACACTGATTTTCCGGTACCCGTCGGACCCACGAAAAGCAGTGGCCTTTATGAAACAATGAACATATCATTAAAAAAGAGAAAAAGTCAGAATACCATTTCTACTACAGAAGGCTGGAATTCGTTGAAAACTTAAGTAATGAAATCACCTTCATCTAAAAATTCACATTTTAATCTACCACTGTTATTTCATGTAAGACTGGTAAAAGTGATGATTGGCACACACTTTTGCTTCCTGTTACTGAGACTTTAATAGTAACAAACTATTATTTGGACAGATGTAACATTGCTATACTCCAAAAACACTCATAAACAAGTAATAAGATGTTTTGCTTTTCGGCAAAGAAAGCTAAAGTTTGTCTCCTCAGAAAAGTGACATATTTGTACTTTTTAGTAGAAGGTACAGTGTGTAAGAGACTAATAAGATGATGACATTAAGACTGGTTTAGGCTGTTTCCTAGATATTAAAAAACTAGGTGACAGTGAAGTCTAAAGCTAATAGTTATATTATACCTGTTAATAGCGTTTTAAAATCTAAAATAGCATTTTAGAATAGCCTTTAGAATCAGTTACTAACTGAAAACATTTGTCCAAAAACAAACTCTAAGGAATTCTCCATTCAGTGGGGCCTCAAGACAGGGTTTCTCATTCTTGAGTGATCATAATTAATTTAAAATGGAAAAAAAAATCCTATGAGTTTATGTTCACAGAACTCTGGGGAATCCCAGGTGAGAAATACTGTTTAGAATTAAAAATTAAATACTGACCCTTTGACGGATAACTTGGCACCACCCAATACACAAAGACAAACACAAGGACTGGCGCTAAACCTGAGCACAGTGTTCTAAGAGGTCATCTACGGGACCCAAATTATGCTAATATTAATTTAAAAAATTATCATTGAAGCATAAACATAAAATTAAAGTTCTTTTAGAACTACAGTGGCCCCTGAAAGTACACCTACATGTTTCAGTCTGAGTAACACTTGCCTTATGGAAAGCTATTTATTAAAAAAAGTTTTAAATAAAATACTGTGCTGAACTTGGGGCCCATGGACCAATGGAAGAAGTTTTTAGACAGTGTCCAGAGAATCTGTGAACTTGGATGACAAAAAGGTTATATATTGACTTTTACTATCCTTAACTAAAACGGACCAATTGTATCAATTGTACCTGTGTCTTTGTCACTAATAGAAATCACAGATATTATTCTAAATATTACAATGGTTACAGATGTCTCAAAATTATCACTTATGCCTATTACTTCTTTGAAATTATGATAGGCATCAGACCCACTGCTACACTGTATTATTTAATGTGTCAGTAAAGCAGCACACGTATTACTACCATAGCTCTAATGTGTTTAACATTTTAATGTGTTTCAATATGTCCTTTCCTTTGTAACTCTGTATTTGATGTATTCATTTAAAAGCATTATTCTAAAAAAATTTTAAAAATTGTTTAAAAAGCATTATTCTGGCAAATGGTTCATGGCACAGAAGGGCTCTTATACTAGGAATTTCCCAGAATTGGCAAGTCCCTTCCTTGCCTTTTTCAATATTAGCCTCGAAATGCAAAAATGTAACAAATAAGCAGTGAGTAATGTATGGAAGCGTTGAATCACTATACCGTACACCTGAAACTAATATAACACTGTATATTAACTACACTGGATTTAAAATTTTTTTAAATGTAACAATAGGGATACAATAATATTCTCATGGGCTATTTTTCCTTTAATTTTTTTCTTAATAAACAAGATAAAATTGTTGGAAAATTCACTAAGAAACTGGTTCTTTTTTTAAGATTTTTTATTTATTATTTATTTGAGCGAGAGAGCACAAGCTAGGGGGAGTAGCAGAGGGAGAGGGAGAAGCAGGCTCCCTGATGCGGGGCTCAATCCCAGGACCCTGGGATCATGACCTGAGCCGAAGGCAGACACTTAACTGACTGAGCCACCCAGGTGCCCCAAGAAACAGGTTCTTCAACAAAAACAAACCAACCATGACATTCATGCATATTATGTAAGCTTGTCTAGTTTAAATAGTATTAATGATAAATTATGCCTAATGTTTTAAAAGAAAAACAAGAACGTTATTAGAAAAGTTGGTGTGAATATGCCTATAGTACATGTTAGGCTTTTGATAAGTTTCATGTCCTCTTCTTTGATGTGCTCTTCTGATCTAAGTCTGAGATTTCCACGTTCATCTTAAGTTATGAAAAACTGGCATAGGACAGACTTGAAAAATGCTAAATGGGAGAATGTGGATCATAGTCGATACTCAGGAGCATACTAAACTTTTGAGGTGTAGAATGCATACCTGTTTACCAATAACACTGCAACTGACCTTTAGTCTGCTGTTACTAATACGATAAACATAAGGTAGTTTATGAGGCAACGAAGTATGGCAGCTAATTTTTGGTGTAGGCAATAGAAAACCTGGATTCTAGGTTTGCCACTAGTAACAGAGGCCACTGCTGGCATGTCAGTTAGTCCCTCAGGGTCTGTTATCTGAAAATGGATGACCTCCAAGTTTACTTCAAAAGTCCTATGATCTGGGACACCTGGGTGGCTCAGTGGGTTAAATATATGACTCTTGATTTCAACTCAGGTCATGATCTCAGGTTTGTGAGATCGAGCCCCGCATCAGTCTCCATGCTGCCTTCTTGGGATTCTCCCTCTCCCTCTGACTCTTTCTCCCACTCTCTCCCTCTCTTAAAAAAAAAAAAAATCCTACGATCCTATTAGAATGGTCCCGTTATATTTAAAATGCATGTTCATAACAGAGTTTCTTACTTTGCAAAGGTAATACTCAAATCCATTAGAAATGTATATCTAATTGTGTCCATTGTAGGGACTATAATATCTTGAATCCTGACACGTTTTTCTCCCAAATTAGTACTTTTAATTAATTCATTCCAATGGAGCCAGCGACCTCGGTTTTTCAACTACAAGAGAACATAAGTTTTAAAATACAACCGTGCACTTGGTATCTGAAAGGCCCTTTAACATACTGATATCATATTTGCTTTTAAAAACCTTAGTTTATCATCATAATAAAACCTTCTTAGAGGAATAAGTCATCTAAAATAATGTATATAACATTTTCTAGTCATGAAGTAAATTAATAAGCACCCATGAATCCACCACCCAATTTAAGAAACACACATTTTTCTTTGGATTGATTATCCCTCTGCTTCAGTGCTATGAATACCATCAAAAATTTTTCCTATTTCCTGGCAAATTGTACACATATATGGCATGTGTCTGGATGGTGGTAATTTTGCAAGTTTGGGTGAATGTTTCTTTAGTAATTCATATTCTTAATTTTTTTAAGTTTAAGCTTTCATTTCTATCAAAGTTATATATGCACATATTTTAGAGTCAAAACTTTTAAAGAGGTTGGGAAAAACAGCAGTTTCCCACTCTTGTTTTCTCTTCTCCAGCAGCCACTCTATCTTTACCTCTTTAAGCTGGACATTTTGGGATTCATCTCCAACTCAAAGAATATGCTTGTGTTATCCTCTCTTGATTTTTTGGTTTTAGAGATTATTTTATTGACTTCCCACTGTGACTAATGAGGATTAAACTCTCTCTCTGGTCATATTCTTAAAATTCTGTATTAGCCTGGTGTAGGAAAAGATTTCTACACTGGTAGCCAGGAGAGCTGGATTCGGGTCTTGGTTCTGCTAGCCACTTGCCTTTCTAGGCTTGCCTCTTTATCTGTAAATCATGAGATTTAGGGAAAGTTGTACTTAAGGCTCTCTGCAGATCTTATGTCTCTGTGAAGTCAAATTTGCGTGAATCAAATGATTATTCAGATGCTTGCTGTTTAAAAGAATCTTTTTGTGAATTTTTTAAAGTGGATAAAATAGATTTAATTTAAATCTGAAACTATAAAATAGTCCTAAAGAAAGTTTATCTACACTATCCATAAGTCAAAGGAGGAGAAACTAAAGAGACGGGACAAAAACGCCAACCACAGGGGTCAAAACAACATCAGGATGGGAACCCAGTTCTGCCTGCTGATCCAATACTTGATGTTTTAGAACTTATCATAACAAGCATTTTATATCATACCTCATACATGTAGTCATAGACCAGACCTTTTTCATCAAACTGGCATTCCCATTTACCCACAGATTCAGGCACTGGGTTGTTTTCATCTCTTCCCAGTATGATTGACCGTAGGAAAGTATCAAAAATGATCCGACCATCTGTATCACAACTTCCTCCAATGGACCAAATCAAAGAAAATATAAAGCTAGCCTATTGGTTTAAAAAAAATTAATTTAAACTAATTATTTAAGAGCAATTTTTTAACAAATTAACTAAAATTTAACATATTAAGGAGGCCTGGTCAACATATTTGGAAAAGGCCAGGTCTACAGATAAAGTGGAATAGAGCACAGCTAAGTCACAGAGAACATTATTTCTCTGGCACTATCTATCTAAATTTAAAATGCCCATAGCAGGGCGCCTAAATGGTGCAGTTGGTTAAGCATCTGACTCTTGATCTCAGCTCAGGTCTTGATCTCAGGTTTGTGAGTTCAAGCCCCATGTTGGGCTCCATGCTGGGTGTGGAGTCTACTTAAAAAAAAAAAAAAAAATGAATAACATGCCCATATCAAATGATCTAGGAATTCCTCTTTTAGGAGTTTGTCCTTAAATATATTACCACCTGTAAAATGATGTATGCACAAGAATATTCGCTGCAGCACTGTTTCTGCAGCCAAAAATAAGAAGCAACTTTTTTCAATAGGGGTCTGTTTAATGAGATTATGTTATGTATACTGGAATACATGCAGCTGTTTAAAAAAGTAACTCAATAAGTATACAGATCTTGAACAATCTCCAAGATACAATGTGAGAAAAGATGCAAATCAGTATGTATAGTATGCTAAAGTATATAAAAGAGAGTATGGATCAAATACCTCTAACAGGCTACCTAAGGCACTGCTAACAGTGGTTTCCTTGCGGGTGGCTAGGACATTGGTGTGGATAGAAAACTTACTTTTGCCTTTTGAATTTTACTCTAGGTACATGCTTATCCTTTTCATCTTTTCTAATATTATATATATATATATATATATATATATATATATATATATATATATAAAATATAATCAGATATGTTTTTCTTTTCTTTTTTTTTTTTAAGTAATCTCTATACCCAATGTGGGGCTTGAATTCATGACCCTGAGATCAAGAGTCA
Organism: Phoca vitulina; assembly: GCF_004348235.1. Classification (NCBI taxonomy): domain Eukaryota; kingdom Metazoa; phylum Chordata; class Mammalia; order Carnivora; family Phocidae; genus Phoca; species Phoca vitulina. Next base: position 14,584,898 of record NW_022589716.1, read on the forward strand.
CATGCTCTACTGACTGAGCCAGCCTGGAGCCCCTCAAATATACTTTAAGAGAAAATTTTTAACCAGGTATCAATTTATATTAATCTTTAAAAGTAATTCTGAACCATTTAAAAAATTGAGGGAGTTAGGCTTACCAATAGAATGAAACTTTATATAGATAGATAGAGAGATAGATAGATAGAGATAGAGATGATAGAGATATAACATGAAGGTCATACATACAGGTCTATATCTCTCTCTCTTCAGATACAGATATAAAATGAAGGTTATATAGGTGAACTATTCCTAAAATGCTTTCCTTTTATAAACAGGTAACACTGATAGGTATGGAACAATATTAAAAACTAGTTCTGTGAAAGGGAGTTCCAAACTTTGGGAGAAAAAGGAATATAAATAAATTAAGCTTCACACATGTCTGTTCAGTTTCTTCTAATAACGGTGAAAAGGGAGCAGGAAAGGAGGTCAAGATCAGCAGGGAATGTGAGGTGTCTGAGGTAGAGGACTTTCTGTGGTGACAAGGTGAAGGGGCGGCACTGGGAGGGAACCCCAATCATCACAGAGTAGAAGAGAAGGTAGACTCAGTAGAGAAGATGAAGATATTTCTGAATAAGGTGGCAGATGGGAAAGAAGCACAGACCAGGGAAGAGAACCAAATACCTCTTTCCTCTGGCTCCCTTAGAGTCCTGTTCTCTGGTCTTCTCTGACCCCTAGACATTAGCTACCTAGACCACAGACTTCCCCCCAGTGATGTACCCTATGAACCCTGATGGCAACGCTCCACCCAACTGGTTGGATGCCTGTTTCTGGTCTCCTACAGCCAGCTTTTAGCAGCCTACATCATGACTTAACCTTAAGACAAAATTAATTCACCTAAAGTTGCTATTGGATTAATATTAAGTCACCTTATTGTTTATCAAATTACGATCTTTCATAAATAATAAGACAGTTTAGGAGGCCAGGTCACCTTTACTGGGCCGGGAAGGCAAGGGTGTGGCTCTGGCAACCACGCTGCGATGTGGTTCGAGATCCTGCCCGGGATCGGTGTCATGGCCGTGTGCTTGGTCATCCCCGGCATAGCCACGGCGCACATCCACAGGTTCAGTAACGGGGGCAAGGAAAAAAGGGTTGCCTATTATCCATATCAGTGGAGTTTGATGCAAAGAGATAGGCGGGTCTCTGGAGTTAATCGTTACTATGTGTCAAAGGGTTTGGAGAATATCTATTAAGGAAGCATTTTCCTGATTGATGAAAAATAACTCAGTCATACTCATCTACCCCTTCTAGAAGGTTATGCAGTGTATTAATGTAGTGTATGATAAAAACAACAAAAAAGTAAAAAAAAAAAAAAAAAAGACAGTTTGGGTTCATTTGGGCATATTTTACTTTCTTTAAAATGTTTTTTTAAGTCAGAATACCAGGTCAGGGTGACTTCAATGCCTTCAGCTATTCCTTTGGTGCTCACCAAAAAACAGCTCTGGATCTTATGTCTCCCTCAATACAATTATCAATTCCAGAGGGACATTTTATTCTGTAAATGAAAAATTACATTAAGTATAAAACCTACCATAATCCAAACACGAATATGCTTGCTTGTAGGATCATTTTCCAGCACATTACAGAGTAGTACCTCAAAGAGGCGTGTGAGAGATACAACCACATTGCTATCGCTTGTAGGAATCAGTTCCTGCAAAGTGAAAAGAGTAAGATACTTTACTTTCATCTTCTTTGGAGAATAAAAAAACCCAAATATTTCATTTTTAAAACTCTCCCACCAGTCAGAATGGCTGGTATCAAAAAGATAAAAAATGACTAGTGTGGGTGAGGATGTGGAGAAAAGGGAACCCTTGTGCACTGTTGGTGGGAATACAAACTGGTGCAACCACTCTGGAAAACAGCATGGAGGCTGTTGAAAAAAATTAAAAACAGAAGTCCCATGTGATCCAGTAATTCCACCTCTGGGTATTTACCCAGAGAAAATGAAAACACCAGTTCAAAAAGATATAAGCACACCTGTATATTGCAGCATTATTCACAATAGGCAAGATATGCAAGCAATCCAAGTGTCCATCGATAGATGAATGAAGAAGTGTGGTATATATACAATGGAATGTTACTCATCCATAAAAAAGAAAGATCTTGCCATTCTCAATAACTTGGATGGACCTACAGGGTATTGTACTAAGTGAAATAAGTCAGACAGAAAATGAAGTTAATGGAATGAATTTGTATTTTGGAATCATCATTCTGGTAGAAGGATGTAGACTGGACCAGAACAGCTCTATTATATTGATTCAGGTAGGAAATTACAAACATCAGAACTGAGGCTACTATAAGAGGAAGGAGGGGATGGTCAGAGGAACCTGGATGGAGAGGAGAAGAGAGGACAGATAAAAGTTAGCAAGGAGGGAAAAGTCAATAGATCCTGAGGACTAACTAGATGTGGAAAATATGGGAATAAATTATGAGAAGAAAATCCATCACTCATCAGAAAGGTGGAGCCTATTTTCTATTATTTGCAACATATAGTATTAAGAGTTTTAAAATTAAAAAATTGAAAAATGACTTTATATTTTCTCTATGAAGACATTGTATAAAATTTTCACAAAGTGGAATTCATTTTTTCTTATGTGCAGAATATTTTTCCTATCTCTAAAATAATATTTTAGGATGAAAAAAATCTACTGAATACCACTTTTCGCTTCCCAATATCAATATATTTATTTATATGTAAGTGACGTGTGTGTGTGTGTGTGTGTGTGTGTGTGTGTGTGTGAAGCAGGTTGGATGGTAGTCCCCAAAAAGAGAGGTCCATGTCATATCCCAGGAACTTATGAATGTGATCCTATTTGGGAAAGGGGTCTTGGAAGATGTAGCTAAGGATATCAAGATGAGGAGATCATTCTGGAATATCTGACCCTAAATCCTTTTAAGAGTCACTGAAGAGACAGAGTAGAGGCCCTGTGAGCTCGAAGGAAGAGACTGGAGTTAAGCAGCCAGAAGGCAAGGAATGTCTGGAAGCCAAAGCTGGGAGAGGTAAGGAAAGATTCTCCCTTAGAGCTTCCAGAGGAAGCTTGGCCCTGCCAACATCTTGATTTCAGACTTCTAGCCTCAGGACTGTGGCAGAATAAATTTCTGTTGCTTTAAACCACCAAGTTTGTGGTAATTTGTTATGACAGCCCTAAGAAGCTAATATAATATATAAAGTTTTCTCATAAAATACTAAATATACATGTAAATTTTAAAAGCCACATATTTAAAATACTTTTAAGATATGGAAAATGATTAGGAATTTTAAAGCTTTAGTCACCATGGTTTTATCCAAAGAGTTTAACAGGCATACATTTTACCTCTGGGTTTATTCAGGTATAACTTAAGCAATATAAAACCAAAGGTGGATATTACTATAATGGTGGTGGGAAAATCACTTTTAATTCTGCTATAAAAGTTAAAAGATAAAAGTATTTAAACAACTGTAAATTGTGTTAATGGACACATAATACAAATCAGTGTTATTGTGACATCAATAGCATATAAGGTGGATGGGAATGAGGTAAAAGTGGAGAGTTCTTGTATACAAACAAAGTTATTAGCTTAAAATAGACTGTTATAACTCTAAGATATTTTATGTAAGCCCCTTAGTGCCACTAAAAAAATACCTATAGAAATCACACAAAAGAACGAATCAAAACCTACCAATACAAAACAAAAAACAAAAAACAAAAAAAACCCACAATGAAACACAAAGGAAGACATCAAGAGAGAAAAGAAGGACAAAAAAACATAAGACAAACAGAAAACAGTTAACAAAATTGCAATAGTAAATCCTTCCCTATCAAAATTACTCTAAATGTAAACATGTAGTGGATCACCACATCAAAAACTAATGATGTACTGTATGGTGACTAACATAACATAATAAAATTAAAAAAAAAAAAAAACCATGTTAAATTCCCCAATAAAAAGAGTAGCTGAATGGATAAAAATCCAAGATCCAATTGTGTACTGTCTAGAAGAAACACATAGGCTGAAAGTGAAGGGATAGAAAAAGATATTCCATGCAAATGGTAACCAAAAGAAATCAGAAGTGGCTATATCTGTATTGGATAAAGTAGACTTTAAGTAAAAACTGTCTTTAGAGACAAAGAAGGTCATAACAATGACAGAATGGTCAATTCAACAGGAAGATATAACAATTGTAAATATATATGCACTCAACATCAAAGCACCTAGGTATATAAAACAAGTATCGACAAATCTGAAAGGAGAAATTGCCAGCAATACAATAATAGTAGTGGACTTCGATATCCCACTTTCAATAAGCAATAGAATATCCAAACAGAAACTCAGAAAAGAAACAATAGATTTGAGCAACACTATAGATCAAATGGGCCTAACAGATATATGTAGAACTTTTCACCCAACAGTAGAAGGAAACACATTCTTTCTCAAGTTCACATGGAACATTCCCCAGGACAGACCACATGTTAGGTCACAAAACAAGTCAACAAATTTAAGATTAAATTATACAAAGTATCTTTTCTGACCACAATGGAACAAAACTAAAAGTCAGTAAAAATAAGAAAATGGGAAAATTCACAAATATTTGTATAAAAAACATGGTCTTGAGCAACCAATGGGTCCAAGAGGAAATTAAAAAGGAAATCAAAAAATATCTTGAGACAAATGAAAATGGAAACACAACATACGAAAACTCATGAGATGCATCAAAAGCAGGACTAAGAGGGAAGTTTATAGCAATAAATGTTTACATTAAAAAAGAAGAAATCTCAAATAAACAACCTAACTTAAACCTTAAAGAACAACAAAAAGAACAAACTAAACCAATAGTTAGCAGACTGAAATAAGAGCAAAATAGAAATAAAAAAGTAGAGAATAGAAAAACAACAAAAAAAATCAAACTAAGAGTTGGTTTTTCGAAAAGATAAACAAATCAATAAACCCTTAGCTAGACTAAGAAAAAAAAAGAAAGATTCAAATGAGTAAAATCAGAAATGAAAGAGAAAACATTACAATGGATGCCTGAGAAATAAAAAGTATCGTCAAGGGATAATTATGAACAATTACATGCAAACAAATTGGGTAACTTGGAAGAAATGGATAAATTCCTAGAAACATACAACCTACCAAAACTGAATCAAGAAGAAACAGAAAGCCTGAACAGATCAATAACAAAGACATTGAAGTAGTAATCAAAAACTTCCCAGAGAAAAGTCCAGATGACTTCAGAGCTGAATTCTACTAAACATTCAAAGAATTAATACCAATCCTTCTTAAACTCTTCCGAAAAACAGAAGTGGAGGAAATACTTCTAAGTTCATTTTTTGAGGCTAGAATCACCCTGATACCAAAGCCAGTCTTTTCACAAGAAAAGAAAATTATAAGCCAATATCTCTGAGGAATACAGATACAAAAATCCTCAATAAAATACTAGCAAACTGAACTCAATACACCAAAAAGATTACATACCATAACCAAGCGGGATTTATCCCTGGGATATAAGGGATATGCAAATTAATCAATGTGATATACACATTAACAGAATGAAAGACAAAAATCACATGATCATCTCAATAAATTCAGAAAAAGTATTTGACAAAGTTCAACCACCTTTGTGATAAAAACTCTCAACAAGGGATGCCTGGGTGGCTTAGTTGATTTAAGTGTCTGCCTTCGGCTTAGGTCATGTCAGGTCTTGCATTGGGCTCCTTGCTCAGTGGGGAGTCTGCTTCTCCCTCTGCCTGCCACTCCCCCTGCTTGTGCACTATGTCTCTCTCTGACAAATAAATAAAATCTTTTTAAGAAACTCAACAAAGTAGATATAAAGGGAAATTTCTGCAATAAAATAGAGGACATTTATGAAAAGCTCACAGCTAAAATCATAATCCATGGGGTAAAACTGAAAGCTCTTCCTCTGAGATTTGGTATGAGGCAAGGATGCACACTCTCACCACTTTTTTTCAACAAGAAGTACTAACTAGAGCAATCAGACAAGAAATAAAAGGCATCCAAATCAGAAAAGAAGTAAAATGGTTTCTATTTGCAGGTGACATGATCCTATATGTAGAAAACCCTAAAGACTCCATGCAAAAACAAACAAAAAAAACCTTTTAGAACAAACAAACTCAGTAAAGTTACAGGATACAAAACCAAAATACAAAAATTAATTGCATTTGTTTACACCAACAATGATCTGTCTGAAGAGGGAATCAAGAAAACAATCCCATTTATGATAGCATCAAAAAGAATAAAATACTTAGGAATAAATTTAACCAGGAACATGAAAGATCTGTACATTGAAAACTATAAAACATTAATGAAAGAAATTGAAGAATACACAAATAAATGGAAAAACATCCTGTGCTCATGGATTGGAAAAATTAACATTGTTAAAATGCCCATAGTACCTAAAGTGATCTACAGATTCAGTGCAATCCCTATCAAAATTCAAAAGAATTTGGCAATTCTTGCAAAAAAAAGAAAAAAAATTCTAAAATTTGTGTGGAACCACAAAAGACTCTGAATAGCCAAAATAATCTTAAAAACAGAGTTGAAAGTATCACATGTCCTGGTTTCAAATTATATTACAAAATTCCAGTAATCAAAACAGTATGTTACTGGGGGTAAAAACAGACATATAAGCCAATGAAACAGAATCAAAAATCCAAAATAAACCCAAGCACATACAGTCAACTGATCTTCAACAAGGGCAACAAGAATACACAGTGGGTCGCAGTGGGGGGGGGGCACACCTGAGTGACTGAGTCACTTGAGTGTCCAACTCTTGGTTTTGGCTCAGGTCATGATCTCATAGGTCATGAGATCGAGCCCTGTGATGGGCTCCATGCTCAGCAAGGAGTCTGCTTCAGGTTCTCTCTCCCTCTCCCCCTGCTCCTCGCCCCCTTCACATACACATTCTCTCTCTCTAAAGTAAATAAATAAACCTTAAAAAAAAAATAAAAGAATACAAAATGGGAAAAGGATAGTCTCTTCAATAAACAGTATTGGGAAAATTGGATAGCCACATGTAAAAGAATGAAACTGGACCTTTATCTTACACCATACACCAAAATCAACTCAAAATGGGTTCAAGACTTAAATGTAAAATCTGAAACCATAAAAATCCCAGAAGAAAACATGGGGGAAATACTCCTTGACATTGACCTTGGCAATGATTTTTTGGATAGGACAAAAACTCAGGCAACAAAAGCAAAAATAAAGTGGGACTACATCAAACTAAAAGTTCCTGCACAGCAAGGGAAATGATCAACAAAATGAAAGGGCAACTTATAAATTGAGGGAAAATATTTGCAAACCATATATCTCACAAGGGGTTAATATCCAAAATATATAAGGAACTCATAAAATTTCATAGCAAAAAAACAAACAATCCAATTTAAAAATGGGCAAAGGACCTGCACAGACACTTTTTCTAGAGAAGACATACAAATGGCTAACAGGTGTGTAAGAAGGCATTCAACATCACTAATCATCAGGGAAATGCAAATCTAAACCAAATATCACATCACACTTGTTAGGATGATTATAAAGATGAAAGGTGACAAGTCTTGGTGAGGATGTGGAGAAAAGAGAACCCTTGTGCATCTTGGTTGGAATGTAAACTGGTACAGCCACTGTGGAAAACAGTATGGAAGATCCTCAAAAAACTAGTAATAGAACTACTATGTGATCCAGCAATCCCTGTTCAGGACATGAAATCAGTACCTCAAAGATATATCTGCACTCCCATGTTCATTGCAGCATTATTCCCAATAGCCAAGATATGGACACAAACTGTTTGTTGATGGACAAATGGATAAAGAAATTGTCCTATAAATACCTATAATGGAATATTATTCAGACTTAAAAATAAAAGAGAGATCCTGCTATTTGTAACAACATGAATGAACTTTAAGACATTATGATAAGTGAAAAAAGTCAGACACAGAAAGGAACAAATTGTATGACATCACTTATATGCAGAATCTGAAAGTTGAATGCATAGAACCAGAGTAAAATGGTAGTCACCAGGTGTGGGGATGTGGGGATAATGGGGAGACATTGGGCAAAGGGCACAAAGTTGCACTTATATTTAAAATTATAAAATACTAAACATTTTAAAATGAAACCCAGAGAGACAAAACACACACCTGAGTACAAATATAACTAGGGGAATCTCAATAAGATCAGTAGATAGTATCAATGCCAATATCCTTGTTGTGATACAATATAGCCTTGCAAAATGTTACCGTTGGGAGAAATTGGGTGAATTGTGCATGGGATCTATTATTTCTCTTGCAACTGCAGGTGAATTACTGATTGTCACAATAAACATCCCATTTTAAAAAGTGGATACCAATGTCTAAGGGGAAACTGATTTTAGTTATTTATCCTACTATTGTGACTTTAGACTTAGGTCAAGTTGAATGGAAACTAAAGAAACTTGAACAGGTTAGAGAATTACAGTGTTACCTTGCAATTTTTCTTACGAAGCTTTAAGGTGGGTTTTATTAACCAGCTAAAAAGTCCTTTCAGAAGAGCCTGATGATCTGGTTCCTGCAGAGGTCCTTTCAGGGAATTCAACCACGAGGACACAAGTGGTTCCCATCCTAACTGCGAGGGTTCCAAATAAATCATGCCACAGCGGCTTACGGTGGCCGGCTAGAGAAAAAAGACGTTTTCTTTTTCCAGTGTTGCTCTTATGCCAGTGGCCGTTATCAACCACCTTGAATGACCTCTATGGCCTTTCACGATCTAGCTCCCGTCTTCCTCTACAGCCTCACAGACATTAGACGAAACGTCTGCAGTTACAGTTCCCCAGTCCTGTCGTGGCTTCAGGTCTTTACATATCATCTTGTTGTGATTTGGAATGCCCAGCCCCCACTATCTCCCTAGAGAAGTGTTAACCTTCAAAACTGTATCAAACACTCAGACATTTTCCACGGTCATCCTCTACCCATTCCCCTCTTGCAGGCTCACCCCCTCCATATTCTTAGAGTACTTACATGTAGCAGTATAGTGGGATTATTTATTAGCATGCTTCTTATCCTCCCTAAATACACTGTGTCTTATTCATCTTAGTATTCCTGGTGCCTAACTGGTCTTATGACACGTAATAAAAAAATACTTATTGACCAAGTGAACACACAAACTACTGTTATATTAAAATATGAACTTACCGAGGCCTGGGAAAGGTCCATTGCTTCAAAGATGAGGCTCATTTGAGGGGACATTTGAATGATTTCTCCACTCATAAGGCAAAGCTAAAGGCAATTATTTTTCAAATGTTTATTTTTTAAAAACTCAAACTTCTCAGATAAAAATTTATTCTATGTATAAGATAATGTATATCCTGTGATATAATATACTAAATATAAAAACAGAAGCCAGAAAACTGTAATTCTAGGTCTAGCTCTGTCAATTACTTACTAGGTAAGCAAATACATAACATCTCTGAGTCTATGAACAGGGATATAATTTCTCCTCCATAGAGTTAGGCAGGAGGAGAAATACATGACATACTGCAAAAATCCGAGACAAATCTCCGTTCTTACTATTAATAAAATTACATGAAATACTCCTGACTTTGGGTGCCTGAGTGGCTCAGTTGCTGGGCATCTGCCTTCGGCTCAGGTCATGATCGCAGGGTCCTGGGATCGAGCCCCGCATCGGGCTCCCTGCTCTGTGGGAAGCCTGCTTCTCCCTCTCCCACTCCCCCTGCTTGTGTTCCCGCTCTTGCTGTGTCCCTCTCTGTCAAATAAATAAATAAAATCTTTAAAAAAAGAAAAAGAAAAAGAAATACTCCTAACTTTATAAAGTTGTCAGATCTCCTTATTAATAAAAAAGAGAAAAATTGAAAATGGAGAATAGTATGAATACTCTTGTACCCATCTCCTGGATTTAACCGATGTTAACATTTTACCACATTTGCTTTGCTTTTTAAAACAGTATTTTGAAGAGCATTATGCATACCATGGCATTTCATATCCAAATATGTCAATATTTATCTCTTAAAAGTAAGGTGTTTTCTTTATGACCACAATAACATTATCACAGGTAACAAAATTACCAATAACTCCTTAATATCATGTAAAACTCAGCCAGTACTCAAATTTCCGCAGTTGTATTAGAAATGTCTTTTCAACTGACTCTTTAAACCAAAATTCAGTCAAGGACCATGCATTGCATTTGCTATGCTCCCTTGATCGCTTTCAATCTAAAATATTCCCCTTCAATCAAATATGTAAAAAACTGAATTTATCAACTGCTTCCTTTTTGCCAAATTCCTTTCTTGTCCATTATTATTAAAGCCATCTTATCTTCTCAATCTCCTTGGCTTCTACCTTTGGAATTATCATTCACTTTCAGTAATTTTAACAATTAATATTATTGATATTCCAAGTTAATTTCATTACTAAATCTTTTTTTAAATTCTTCCTCTTCATTTATTTTTCAGTGTTTCTTCTCTACAACCATCACTGTAGTCCCAGTTTTGCCCCTGTCTAGTTATATGTCAACAAGGCAGCATTTAACGTTCCTGGACCTGTTTTTTATCTGTAAAATAAATGAATGGTCTAGAGCTGGATTGTCCAATATGCTAGCCAGCAGTCATATGTGGCTATTTATATTTAATTTTAACTAATTAAATCTAATTAACTTAACTAATTAATTTAATCTTAAGTAATTAAAATTAAATAAAATTGAAAGTCAGTTCTTCAATTGCACTAAGCCCCATTTTTTTTTTAAGATTTTATTTATTTATTTGACAGAGAGAGACACAGTGAGAGAGGGAACACAAGCAGGGGGAATGGGAGAGGGAGAAGCAGGCTTCCTGCAGAGCAGGGAACCCGATGCGGGGCTCGATCCCAGGACTCCAGGATCATGACCTGAGCCGAAGGCAGACGCTTAACGATTGAGCCACCCAGGCGCCCCAGCCCCATTTTTTAAAAGATTTTATTTTTTTATTTTTTATTTTTTTAAAGATTTTATTTATTTATTTGACAGAGAGAGAGAGAGAGAGGGAACACAAGCAGGGGGAGTGGGAGAGGGAGAAGCAGGCCTCCCGCTGAGCAGGGAGCCCGATGCGGGGCTCGATCCCAGGACCCTGGGATCATGACCTGAGCCGAACGCAGACGCTTAACGACTGAGCCACCCAGGCGCCCGTAAAAGATTTTATTGTTAAGTAATCTCTACACCCAGTGTGGGGCTTGAACTTATAACCCTGAGGTCAAGAGTCACATGCTCTACTGACTGAGCCAGCCAGGCAACCCTGTACTAAACCATGTTTTCAAATGCTCAGTAGCCAGCCAATGTGACTAGTAGCCACCTTCTTAGACAATGCAAATATTTCCATCATTGCAGAAAGTTCTATTGGACAGTACTGTTCTAGAATATTTTTCATTTTCTACCAGATTATTTCAGCAAACATTCTCCTATTTGCTTCAAATTTGGGAGGTGGAATCAGTTTTCTCCTCACTCCCCCATGGGGTTTCCCAAATACTCTACTCCACTCTCTCTACCCTCTGCTCCTTTGACAACCATGGTTGCTGCTATCACTCACCAGCACCCAAGCATTCCCATCATTAGCTAAAGCCTTTGATACTTGGCTCAATTTCTTTCTCTCTGCTATAACTCTGGCCTGATCCGGGTTCATGAGGAAGAGCATCTCAACATAGCAGCCCCTCAGATCCTTGACTACCCTGTCTTCACTTACTTTTCTACTGCATTCCAGTCACCCACTTTATATACCTTGGGACCTCTCTCCTGGAACACTACACAATTCTGAAGTACATTCAAGCATGCCCAGCTCTGCCTGCAGCGTCCTATACATGCAGTGCTCTCACCCACTGACTCCTACTGTACTTGCTCTTCATTTGCATATCCCTGCTGTTTTCACTTCCCTCATTATTAAACAGCTTCTGTTCTATGGTCTAGCACTTCTAGCACTCTCATGCCAATATCTTTAAAAGTCTTTGTGTACTTCTAGTCTGGCACCATCATCTACACTCACATCCAAGCTGCTTAGACCGTTAGGGAAAATCTCCCAAAGGCAGACCTTGGCACGACTCCTAATCTTCAGATATGCTTCTATGCTTTCCTAGGCAGCTCTCTTTCCCATTTTCCATAATAGGTCATTTAAATCTTCCCCTTTTCTCCTCCAATGTGCAAAGAACCAGGGTCTACCACTTCACACAATCAATCAATCAAACATAAAAAAGGGATTTGCCTTCAAATTTCCACTATCAAATCCCTACATTCACCTATATCTAAACCTATCCTTTCCTGCTTCCCTCTTATCCAATACGAGACAATCCTCCCACCTGGCTCTGAATCAGATCCTTATTAACCCCTCTCTTACAAATCAATATTACTTCTTAGCTCAATCAATATAACTGAAAGAAAGAACATGAATAAATGATCAACCTATGACAATGTACTGGCATATTTGTTTGAATGCTAATTAATTTGCTTATTTAGTAGTGTAGTTATTTCATGTAAGTATGAAAATAAATTATGATATATTCATATAGTAGAATACTAATGCAGACATAAAAAGAATAAATAAAATGGAACTACAACAACATGAATATCATAGATACCACATTGACCACAAGAAGAAAAACACTAAGGAGTATGATTCTATATTCATGAAGTTCAAGAATCAGCAAAACTAATTTATCACAGTAGAAGTCAGAATAGTGATTGCCCCTGGGAGAGGATGTACTGATTAGGGAGGAATATGAGCGAACCTTGTAGGTGCAAGAAATTTTATGAATATTTATTTAAATGATGGTTATGAGAATGTACACATAGGTTTAAAAAAGCACAGAACTTAAAATTAGTCACATTTTATAGTTTACATGTTATTTGTCAATTACAACAAATACTAGAGGATTTCCATTTTCTAGTTCTTTTGTATAGTTCACAGCTTCTAAGGTAATGTAGCACATACAAGCACTGAAGCTTTCAGTTTTCAAAAAGGAATCAGGCCCTTTTTTTTCCTCCTAAAATATTAAAGTTCTGTAAGAAACCATAAGACTGGAGTCACTTAGCAACATAACACCTAGTGCATTACTATGCCCTCCTGTGAACACAATGGTTTTAATACACTTTTATTCTATTAAAAAAAAATAAAGAGGATTTACTACAGCATAGTTTTCATTGAACAGATAATTTATAAGCTTATTAAACTTGCTGCATCCTTTACTTTAAATGTATAATCCTAGTCAATTAGTTGTTGAACACATAACATTGCTTAAGGATGTCTGCATCTATTTTGCTTTTTCTAAAACTGTGGCAAAAAAAAAAACCCATTTTACATTAAATCTACCATATTAAGCTTTTTTTAAGTTTACAGTTCAGTAGTGTTTGGTATATTCATATTGTGCATCAGTTTTGCTTTAAATCATGATGATTTTACCTTTTTATTGTCATCCAATACTGTGTTCATGCTCTCTATCCACAAAGTGTCAATGGGACCATCGAATACAACCCATTTCCGGTCCGGTGTTTCTGATAAGGCAAATTCCCTAAAAGTATTGGCCACAATACCATCGGTCCACTGGGGAAGAAAAGAGAATTGGAAAGCTTCCTTTATAAAACTATAAAGTGATCATATTAAAAACATTTCAAATTTCCTGGTTTAATGTACATTGTCAGTAAGAGAATATTTATACTGTAGATTACCTCGTGAGACACTGGATCAAACTGTCCAAAAAGTTGGCCCATAGTAATGGATTTGGGGTTTACAGTCCTATAAATGACCTTTTCTTCCTCTCCGTAGCCACGTTCATTCATAAGAGTTAGAGTATCAGCCAGTATATGTAGAACTTTTGTCTTAGCAGCAAAAGGCTCTCCTACTAACATGAAACTATTAAGGAAAAGAATTATATAAGAAGATTCTAAAAAATAATGGTAAATGATTTGCCTGTATACTGGTGTATAAAATACTGGTATTTATAGTTTTTGAAATTCTACGAATTTTTCTCAGACTTGAGAAGAATACATTTAACTTCTAAACTGGTAGATCTATAAAATTCTCTACATTAATACCATGATCTGCAAACGAGACTATAATAAAAAATCTCCAAATGAGATGAAAACTTAACGGTACACTCTTAAGATTGAAAAAAAAAAAAAAAAAGTCTTGGGATCTCCCAAGGAGAGAAGTGGGAAAGGCTCCCGTTCCTCAAGTCTTTACTTGCTACTAATTCCTGGTTCTCTCTGCCAAATACTTCTGAATCTCCTCTCTCCCAGCACATAGTAGGATTCCTTGCCCTCTTGTGGAAATTCTAAGTGACTAATGAGTAATAAGTGGAAAATATGGGTGTTACTTCCCAGCAGGGGACAAATCATTGCCAGTGAGGGAGTTTACAGGGCTCTCTTCTCACAGAGCTTTTCCCTCTCGCACAGCAGTGACCCATCATGTTGAGACACTGACTACACCAACAACCTGGGACCCTGGGTAATGAGGATGAGCAGATCCTTCCTGTTAACCTATGGTGGGCACAGTATGAATAAGAAGTAAGCCTTTGTTTTTTTAAGTCACTAAGATTTGGGTCTTAGTGACTGATTGTTTCTAAAGAATAACCTAGCCCATCCTTACTGACAGAAAACTGGTTCCTAGAAAGAGCAAGGTATTCTTTTTTTTTGTTTAAAGATTTTATTTATTTATTTGAGAGAGAAAGAATGAGACAGAGAGAGCATGAGCAGGGGAGAGTCAGAGGGAGAAGCAGACTCCCCACTGAGTGGGGAGTCCAATGTGGGACTCGATCCCAGGACTCCAGGATCATGACCTGAGCCGAAGGCAGTCGCTTAACCAACTGAGCCACCCAGGTGCTCAAGAGCAAGGTATTCTTGCCATAATAAAGACTTAAATATGTGGCACTGGCTTAAAGGCCAGGTTGTGGGTGGCAAATTTAACTGTTATGAGAGGCTAAGAGACTGGCAATTAATGTTATGCAATGATGAAACATTTGGTTAATTTGTTCCTTGAGGTTACTTGGAAGACAGATAATCTACCTAATGAAACTGCCATTTTAGGGAAAAGGATAGTAAACAGAATATTATTAGTATATAATGCCAGCCGACGGCTACCTTTAACAAAGAACTATTGGAAAGAAATGAGCCCAGGGGAAAAAAAATGGCCAGTTTGCAAGTTGGAATGAAAGAAAATAAAGGGAGTCCAGAAATTCAGGAACCTACAGGCAACTTATTCTCATCCCCAATTGGTAAAAGATAAACTGAGAAAACCTTTCAACAACAACCATCTACTCAGCCTGGCACCAAGGATCAAATTAAGGGTAGGGCTTGTATCACTATTAAAATCTATGAAATTGTAATATGGTTCCCAGTAATCATTTCAGGAGTGAAAACAGATTAAGCTTGTGGTCTTCTCAATTAAAATTGATAGGTTCAAGGATACTGCAAGGAAATTTATAAAGGTATGACTTGGTAAGGACTATAGTTATGGCTATTGGCATATAGAGCTGCTTAGAATCACACAAATAAGAAGCTTATCAAGTTTTTGAGGAAGTTTACTGACAAATTATGAGTCTAGGCTAAAACACATGTGAATGTTCAAGACTTAAAAATGATCCCAACAAACTGAGGGTTTTAGAGGGGAGGGGGCTGGGGGGATAAGTTAGCCCAGTGATGGGTATTAAGGAGGGCACGTACTGCATGGAGCACTGGGTGTTATACGAAAACAATGAATCGTGGAACACTACATCAAAACCTAATGATGTGCTGTATGGTGACTAACATAACATAATAATAATTTTTTTAAAATGATCCTTGCAGGGGCACCTGGGTGGCTCAGCTGGTTAAGCATCTGCCTTCAGCTCAGGTCATGATCTTGGGGTCCTGGGATGGAGCCCCGCATCAGGTTCCCTGCTCAACAGCTTCTCCCGCTCCCTCTGCTCCTCCCCCAGCTTGTGCTCTCTCTCTCTCTCTCAAATAAATAAAAATTTTTAAAAAATGATCCTTGAATGAGAGTTGATTGTATTATTCCCTCTATTTTTGTATATGTTTGAAAATTTACATAATATGGAGTTGTTTTTTTAAAATCCTGTCTTTTAAAAAAAAAAATCATGACCTTTGAGACCTCAACTTTCTATAGGCGGGAAGCAGGCTGAAAACATTTCTCAGTTCCCAAGGACATATTCTCTATTGTCCAGTTCACATGTGACCAGGGAATAAAATGAAGATGCAAAGACCTCTCGAGAAAGTTGAACCAGTGTCCACCAAGAACAGTTAACTGGAAAGCCCCTGCAAAATCATGCAGAAGTGGATCCAGGTTTTATGGGGTTTAAAGTTTATACAATCAGTGGAATAGGAAAAAATTATATATGGAACTATGGATACAAAATGTCCACAGCCACTTTAATGATACCCTATAAAATAAATTATGCATATCAAGTGATTATGACTCCTTCGAAAGGCCCCTACAAGTGAGAGGTCCTGAGGTTTAAACTATCAGTTTCATAGTCAATTTATCTCTGGAACTGGGGCTCCCCAGTTACCCAGAATTGCTGGGTTTCAGAAATTCTGAAAACCCAGGTTTCAGAATTGCTACCAAGCAGTGTTGGCTGGGTCTCCAGTTCTTCAATTTCTGGATGGTAGTGGTTGCTTTAATAACCCGTTCTAGTAAGCCCACTATTATAATTAAGACTAGGTGTATGGAGGCAGATAACTTGTCTTTCTAGTCTGTAGGTCTTTGGATCAAGAAGAACAACTTCCAAATCTGATGCAGAAGCTATCATGCATCACCTAGAGATCCTAAACTTCAAGTAGGGTTCATTGATTGACTAGAACCTTTAAGCTGTCTTCCAGGGAAGAAAAGGATGTGTTTTATGTGCATGAAGAAGAGCAAATAACAAATCTGATGACCAAAAGGGCAAACTGTGCTGGTCACTAGTGCCACATCACTGAATGAGCATGCCTTACCAATCCTTGTTGGATGGGTAGCATGAGAGAGAAATAAAACTTTGTTTTAAGCCACTGGGATGGAAACTGGAGGATGACAGTCTTTGTTCCCTAGCCTACCTAGCATACAAAATTTGCTGAGTCCTTTGGTTCACAAATTTTAGTTGTTTTAAAAGTTTGATTTGAAAATAACATCTAACTATGGCAGACAATGATAATCTATAATCTTACCCATGTCTCACAATCATCATTTCATATGTCTGAATCATTTTTTCAAGAAAAAATTTAACTGGCTGAAGATTATGTACTTTGCAGGCTTCATGAGCACATTCCAAAAATTCCTAAAATAAAAGAAAAATGGAATGCATTTTTATAAAATGGTATCATAAATCATCTCATACATATCTTATAGACTTTTCATTTTGAAATAAAAAATCATTATCTTCCTATATTGATAAATTATATCTTAAAGCTTTATTTTTTTTAGATTTTATTTATTTATTTAAGAGAGAGAGAGCACGAGCAGGGGGAGCATCAGGCAGAGGGACAAGCAGGCTTCCCACTGAGCAGGGAGCCCAATGCAGGACTCGATCCCAGGACCTTGGGTTCATGACCTGACCTGAAGGCAGAGGCTTAACTGACTGGGCCACCCAGGCATCCCTTAAAGCTTTATTTTTTGTTTTTGTTTTTGTTTTCTTTTTTTAATAAAGATTTTATTTATTTATTAGAGAGAGAGAGAGAGAGAAACAGCATGAGAGGGGAGAGGGTCAGAGGGAGAAGCAGGCTCCCCGCTGAGCCAGGAGCCCGATGTGGGACTCGATCCCAGGACTCCAGGATCATGACCTGAGCCGAAGGCAGTCGCTTAACCAACTGAGCCACCCAGGGGCCTAAAGCTTTATTTTTTAAAAGCTTAATTTTTTTAATTAAAAGGAAGAACAAAAAGAATTAAATTACTTTAAAAATATTATTATTCCCTATTACAAATTAATGATCAGAGCACCATAGCACTGGGTGCAGGCTGCATGGAAACTCCTTTTAATAGTGTTTTCCAGAATTTCACCTTTGGTTAGGATGTGGAAGGACATGCCAAACAATCCTTCACACTGTAGTAACTAAAGAAACGAAGAATCTAAAAAAATAAAAAATTTTAAAGATAAAGAAGTTTTTGGGTACAAGTATGTCTAAAGGAAATAAATTTCAGAAAGGGATGTGCCTTTCTAGGTGAGCACAAAGCAATGCTAATTTAGCTGCTGGGAGCATTTTCCAGCTACAGACATCAGATGGGCATTGGATTGGGCCTGCCATAGGCAGAGGGACTTTGCTGAAATAAAGAGAAATCATCAGAGAATTTAATGGTCATCTGGGCTTGTGTGGCAGATTTGAATCTGGAGAAGCCTCAAATGCAAATCTGATTCACCCACTGCCTATGATTTTGCTGAATGTGAGGTGAGGCAAGAAATCAAGGACTTAGCTAGAAAGGCACACAGATATTACCTTATTGGGATGCTTATATCCCAAAATGCTGCTAGAGGGATGGCCCTATATTATAGGACAATTCTCACTCTAAAGACATGAAACCAGAGGTAAACTAAAGTTCAACAATGCTGCCACAAAACTCTGGCTTGGGTCAACTCCCAACTGAATTGATCATCACTCAGTCTGGCTATATGACAAAGGAAAAACATAGTTTTTCTGTGGGAAAATAATACTTTAGCCTCTACAATTATTTTATACACAATTTTTAACATAAAAACAAACTTCACAAGTCATGATATGAAATAGCTGAAGATCAAGAGAAAAAAACAAACTCCCAGATGACCTAGATGTCATAATTAGCAGAACAATAAAAATAATTTCTATAAATGTTTAAGAGAAAATAGACAATATGACAGAAAACAGATGAAAAGATGAAGAATTCAAGCAAAGAAAAATGTAGTTTTAATGAAACTGGATTAGACATGCTAAAACTAAAAAAATAAAATATGTGAAATTAATAACTCATTGGATAGGTTTATCAGCAGACTGAACAAAATCAAAGAAAAAAAATCATTGATCTTAAAGCCAGGCCAATAAAATGTATCCAAACTACAGCACAGAAAATAAAATTAATAAAAACAGAACATAAGAGATGTGTGAGACAATATAAAATTGATGTGGGAAACAAAGGCAAAAGAAATGTAACTTAAAATCTCCCTACAGGGCGCCTGGGTGGCTCATTCATTAAGCATCTGCCTTCAGCTCAGGTCATGATCCCACGGTCCTGGGTTCGAGGCCGACATCAGGCTCCCTGCTCTGCAGGAAGCCTGCTTCTCCCTCTCCCACTCCCCCTGCTTGTGTTCCCTCTCTCACTGTGTCTCTCTCTGTCAAATAAATAAATAAATAAATCTTTTAAAAATTCTAAAAATAAATAAATAAAATAAAATCTCCCTCCAGCTTGCAGCCCACTGATACCTGAAACACATAGAGCGTGACCTTCCTCAAGGAGCTTGTGGCTGCCTTAGTGCCTTCATGTTTAAAAGTAACCTTATCTTAGCAGCAGCTACCCCTCAAGGTCCTGAAAGCCTGCTTCCAGATTCCTTGGAGACTTGCGCTATCCCTAACCCCCACTAATTAAAGTATACAATCAGTCACTCCTCACAATCCCAGTATAGCTCTTTCTGCCTAAGGTCCTGTCCCATGAATAAGGAAGGGGTTAAGGTATAGTGAGAAGAGATAGGAGGTCCCTGAATCCCCAGACTAGGCTCTGAAACTACTCCTGGCAGATGGAGACACTGAGACAGAGCTGAGCAAGAGATAAGGGAACAAAACAAGATGGCACAAGCTTCCCAATCAGTTCTCAATAAAAGACTGCACTAAAAGCCCTCAGTGGCAACCCATTCAGGGCCTCTCTCACTCTAGAGAGTTTTTTCTTTCCTTTCTGTTTTCACCTTCACTTAATAAACTTTCACTTCACTTCACCCTTTCGGGTCTGCGAGATTCATTCTTCAACTCCATGAGACAAGAACCCTGCAAATTCTGCAACAAAATGATCTAACATACATTTAATTGGAGTCCCAGAGGGACCAGGGAGACAAAATAGGGCAGAAGAAATATTTTGAGATAATTACTGAGAATTTTCTAAAGACATCAATCCACAGATTCAAGAAGTGCAGCAAATCCAAGCAAGATAAGTACCAAACAAACACCACAAGGCACACAGGCAAAGAAAAATATTAAAAGAGCCAGAGGGAAAACACACGTTATTCAGACACACATAAGTAAGAAGAATACCTGACTTCCAACTGTAACAATGAGAGCCAGGAGTTAATAGAAATAATATCTTTAAAACAATGCAGTAAGAGGGGCAGACCCCTGCCAATCTGGATTTCTATATCTAGTGAAAATAATTCTTGAGAAATTAAGGCTAAATAAAGACATTTCAAACCAACAAAAGCTAAGAGAATTAGTTGCCAGAAGACCCACATGCACACAAGAAATACTAAAGGAAGTTCTTTCTGTTGAAGGAAAAAGATCTCAGATGAAAGCATGTATCTGCTAGAAAGAATAAAAAACACTAGAAAAAGTTAATAGAAAGGACTTTTTTTCAAATGCTAATACCAAAAGCAAAAAATAACACTGTATTGTGGAGTTTATAATATGTAGAAATAAAATACATGATGACAATAGTACAATGGGCAGGGATGAGTGGATAATAAAATAACACCATTTAAAGATTTTATGTTGTTTCTGAAATGATGAAATACAAACTTAAGGTAAATTGTAATAAGTCAAGGATGAATATTATAACCTGTGGAGTGACTACTGAGATGCTAGAAATCCAACAGAGAAGATTAACGGAGTGATAAACACTATCTGAAACCCAAAAGGAGTCAGTAAAGGAAAAATAAAGGAATATTACACATATTAAAAAGCAATATGACATAGTAGGTTTTTTCAATAGCCCTGGCTCCCCTTGGCTCATCTGCAGGTGCACTGAGTCACTTGGCCACACACCTCACAGCACTGACTCCTAGTAGTAGTTTTCAAACTGGAAGCTGTGGATCCATGCATTGATTGCTATATTCATAGGACAAGAATTCTCCATGACAATGTTAAAAGTTCTGTATTTTCATTCTGATTTTTAAAAATCCTATTAGCATACCCTGAATCATCTTGATAATTACCTGTGGTATAATATAAAAATATATATGGTCTTTATTCCCAGTCCCTGGCACAGGGCCCCTATAACCCTTAAAATTTCCTGAGTGACAAGAATATCTTTGTTATTCTTCTTCTTTTTTTTAAAGATTTTATTTATTTATTTGAGAGAGAGAGAGAGCACAGAGGGGGGAGTGGGAGAGGGAGAAGCAGACTCCCTGCCAAGCAGGGAGCCTGATGCGGGACTCGATCCCGGGACTCCAGGATCATGACCTGAGCCGAAGGCAGTCGCTTAACCAACTGAGCCACCCAGGCGCCCTATCTTTGTTAATCTTAATGAGCCCTTGTCAATCACACCCAAGTTTGTGCTGATGAGGCAACTTAGGGTGGGGACCTTAGATAGCCTCAGGACAAGGCCAGTCACAGGAAAGACCCAGTGTTTAGAGGGTTGGAACTTTCAGCCCTACTTACCAGCCTTTGGTGAATGCACTGGGGTGGGGGAGGGAGGAAAAGGGCAGGAGACTGAGCTCTGTAAAAACTCGTGAACAACAAGATTCAGAGAGCTGGTTTGGTGAGCACATTGAAGTCCAGGGAGAATGACATATCCTGAAGCATGCTGCCACCCACCCATACCTACCTTACCCTATACATCTCCTTCCATTTGGTTCTTCCCAAATTGTATCCTTTATATCTTTTTTTTTTCTTAAGTAGGATCCACACCCAATGTGGGTCTTGAACCAACAACTCTGAGGTCAAGAGTCCGTATGCTCTACCACTGAGCCAGCCAAGCTACCCCTCCCCCAGCCCCAGGTTGTATCCTTTATAATAAACATAAGTAAACTGTGTTCCTGAGTTCTGTGAGCTATTCTAATGAATTATCAAAGCTGGGTGGGGAGGTTGTGGAAACCCCAGCCAGTCAGAAACATAGGTGGCCCAGGACTTGAGACTGACTAAAGTGAGGGGCAGTCTTGTAGGACTGAGCCTTTAATCTGTGGAGTCTGATAATGACTACCTGAAGTTTGTGTCAGAATTGAGTTGTTGAACATCCAGTTGGTGTCCAGAGAAGAGAACTGGTTGTTGGTTTTGGAAAACACCCTAGAATCACATTAATCTGATACCGCCATAGGATGTATATTAGCATTTGAGTTTGAAGGTTTAAAATTTTTAAAAAGGCTAAAAAGTAAATGATGCCTTTAAGCCGAATGATGCCTTAATGATATAATAGCTCAAACAAATTGAAATTTTCACAGTAATATCAATAGAGAGATGGGGTGGAAGAATTGAATCATCAAATGGAAAAAGGTAGTTTATACATGCTGAACTCAAGAAGTATTCACTATACATTTCACCATAGAAATTGCCACTATCTACAATAGCCAAATTATGGAATCAACCCAAGTATCCCTTGATAGATGAATGGATAAAGAAGTGGTATATATACACAACGGAATGTTATTCAGCCATAAAAAGGAAGGAAATCTTGCCATTTGCAACGACCTAGATGGAGCTAGAGAGTATAATACTAAGTGAAATCAGTCAGAGAAACACAGATACCATATGTGGAATTTAAGAAACAAAACAAATGAGCAAAGGGAAAAAAAGAGAGACAGAGAGAGAGAAACAAACCAAGAAACAGACTCAGACCTATAGAGAACAAACTGATGGTTACCAGAGGGGAGGTGGGTAGGGGGATGGGTGAAATAGGTTATGGAGATTCAAGAGTATACTCATCATGATGAGCACTGAGTAGTATATAGAACTGTTGAATCACTGTATTGTATACCTGAAACTAATATAACACTGTATGTTAAATACCCTGGAATTAAAATTAAAAACTTAATTAAAGGGATGCCTGGGTGGCTCAGTCAGTTAAGCGGCTGCCTTTGGCTCAGGTCATGATCCCGGTGCCCTGGGATCGAGTCCCGCACCAGGCTCCTAGCTCAGCAGGGAGCCTGCTTCTCCCTCTGCCTGCAGCTCCCCCTGCTTGTACTCTCTCTCACTCTCTCGCCCACGCTCTCTCTCTAACAAATATATAAATAAAATCTTAAAAAAAAAAAAAACTTAATTCAAAAAATTTTATCTTGATTTTACATTACATAACAGCTATAAACAGCAGACACCTATTCTTATGTGTATATGTATATATATATATATATATATATATATATATACATTTTAATGTATAATTTAGATGAAATTGGAAATGCACATGGTTTGTTTCCTCTTTAAAAAAAGCATATTACTTAAATATGAGAAATCCTTATGTGAACTATAGGATGTTTTGCCACTTGCAGTTTACCATCTTTTCTACCTGCTAGAGTACACAACAGAATTACAGTACACATTGAAGCAAATATTAGAAATCACATGATAGGAAATAAAAGTACTCATTCTCTTAGAAAGAACATTATCTTTAATCTGAATCTTGTTAACATTGGTATCCTATAACAGAAGATACTAGAATTTACTCATCCTCATTAATGAAAGTGGCCAAAATAGGGGTTTATCCTCCAAATAGAATAATTTAATGCATTTAAAATGATTGAGTCATCAGATAAATTTATTTGCAGAATAAGTCATTCTCACAGGTTTACTTACATGATAGTCAGCTTCAGGAAGTTTAATACCAGGAAATAGGTCACTAGTTATTCCATTAAATAAGGGTATATCATGTGATAGAAACTTCGGTTCATTTACATCTTTAATTGACCGAAGAAGCTAAAAATCATCCAAAAAGTGCAATATAAGTTACTTGCCCATATTCCCCACACTGCCCACCACTAAAAGTCAAAGTTCCTTTCACATTGCTCTATGGAATCCCCATACTAAAATGCCAACACTATGCTTATCAAGCCAGAAGGTCCTTGGATTCATATAAAGTATAATGAATAACATAACC
Source organism: Phoca vitulina (assembly GCF_004348235.1). Taxonomy (NCBI): domain Eukaryota; kingdom Metazoa; phylum Chordata; class Mammalia; order Carnivora; family Phocidae; genus Phoca; species Phoca vitulina. The sequence continues at coordinate 14,608,878 of NW_022589716.1, forward strand.
CCAAAACTACTATTTCAACCTCACATAAAAAGGTTCAAAACCAACAACTCTCTTATTTGCCTATTTATAGCTCCTGATCAACTTTCCTAAAAAAAAAAAAAAAAAAAAAAAAAAAAAATGTATCTTGTACTGAGGCTTTCATAACGTATATATTTAAACACTTACCAGTATATCTTCATTTTCATTTGGAAATTTTAGTTTTAGGTTTCCAGCAGCCACTAAAACTGCTTTTACTGCTCGCATTCCATAGTCATAATGAAATTGTGACGAGAGCTGTTCTGAGCAAAGCCTGTAGGTCATCACTATTTTCACAGACAGAGGTTTCGCATTCAAAAATCCATAGGAGTAGAGGGAGATTTCTGCTATGAGGGCATAGTTTGGAACCATCATAGCCACTGTTCTAAAAAGAACCTGAAGTATATAATGAATGAAATCTATTACTTATATAATGGAAACCATTTTTAAAAGCTGAGCACAAGCATCCCAACAGAATGTGGTGATATTCAAGCTTATTCCCCTAATGCAGCACATTTTCATTAATCCTGTAATTTTTTTTCAGTAGCACCGTAATGGTTTCATGTACTTTAATATGCATTAGATGCCTAAAAAAGTTTTTAGAGGTTTACCTTGTAGGTAATGGCAAAGGTAAAAGGGAGATTTACAAATATATGTAAGGAAATTATACCATTTTAAGTGGATGGTGCTGTTAGATTTAATTAAATTTAGGGGCACCTGGGTGGCTCAGTCGTTAAGCGTCTGCCTTCGGCTCAGGTCATGATCCCAGGATCCTGGGATCGAGCCCCACATCGGGCTCCCTGCTCTGCGGGAAGCCTGCTTCTCCCTCTCCCACTACCCCCTGCTTGTGTTTCCTCTCTCGCTGTGTCTCTCTCTGTTAAATAAATAAAATCTTTAAAAATAAAAAATAAAAAAATAAAAAAAAAATTAAAAAAAAGATTTAATTAAATTTACACTCTTGCAAGATATTACCTTAAGATTATCTGGTAATTCAGAACGTCCCGCATAGCCAGGGTTCATGGTGATGGCTACAAAGCAGTTTGGATTGAGCTTAAGCTCTGTCCCTTCAAAAGCAAACACTTCCAGCTTCTGTTGAATGGCTCTCTGAATGCAAAGGATCTGTTGAGCTACCACTGACAGCACTTCCAACTCAATCCGATTAAATTCATCAAAGCAAGCCCAAGCACCAGAAGAAGCCAGTCCTTTAAAAAACTAAGAACAAGGAAAAAGGAGGTGAGTTTTCTTACGAAGGGGCATCATTTGTTAAACAAATATTTAATCTTTTAAGTCAAAACTGAAAACCAATAAACCCCCAAGTATAAAAACAATGTCTTTACCCCTAAAACTGAGGTTCAAGCAATGCATAAACATTCAAATAATGTGAATTTGTTTCAGTTTATCCAGTTGGACCTAGCTGTAAGTTTATAACATTCAATATGCAACTTTACCTTTCCCATTGCTAGATAATCTAGCCCATCTGAACAGTTGAACACCACACATTGGACTGCAAGAGCTTTAGCCAAGTCCTTGGTGGTTTCAGTTTTTCCTGTGCCTGCTGGCCCCTCTGGAGCTCCTCCGAGGTTCAAATAGAAGGCACCTATCTGAAGAGAAAAATATATGTGAAAAGAAATCCATGCTTAACTGAAAAAAAAAAAAGAAAAGAAAAGAAAACCTATAATAGACAATTGCTTACAAAATTGACTTATGCTTATTTTAGCTTCAAAGGAGCAGTAATACAATTATATCATTCAGTTAATTTTTAGCATGCACTTTTCCAGATGCACAAGGAAAAGTGTATTATAATACCTCATGGGTATCCCGTTTGCCTTTACAAACAAAGAGAACCTAGCCTTGAGGTATTCACATTGGGTCAGAAAGGTTTGATTAGAGATGGTTGTGGAGACAGTTGTGGAGATCATTAATGACAATCTCGATGGCTGTCTGCCAAGAGCCAACACCTGCAAATGAGTGTTGTAAATGGGGGCCCATCAGTTGGAAGAGAAACAGATGACCTAACACAGAATTTTGCTCAAAATTCACCTGGCTATGGTACTCCACTCATGGTATGTTTTCCATTTTCTCCATTCCTACAACACTGTTCTGCACTTCTCTTACTGGCATGATCACTTTCAACCTTGCATTACACTTAATTTTGTAGACTGTTTTTCCTCTCAATTAGTCTTTAAGCTGCTTGAGAGCAATGTCACCAATTTCTGAATTATTTCTGGGTCCCCTGAAGGACTAGAACAGTGGCTGGAAATTTTTAGAAGCATATAAATTACAGTCAACTCCAACCATGGAGTTTCTTTCAAGAAAACTGGTATGAGAGTTAAGTACAAAACCTAACTCCTTTTAGAAAAAAATAGGGTTAAGGGACCAAAGTTGTACATATGGTACAGGTAAGGCATACGTGGGAGCTCTCTGTACTTTCTGCTTAAGTGTTCCGTGAACCTAAAACTGCTCTTAAAAAAAGTCTATTAAAAAATAATTTAATAAAGGGGAGGAGCAAGATGGCGGAGGAGTAGGAGACCTAAATTTCGTCTGGTCCCAGGAATTCAGCTGGATAGGGATCAAACCATTCTGAACACCTACAAACTCAACAGGAGATCGAAGAAAAGAATAGCAGCAACTCTCTGAACAGAAAAGCGACCACTTTCTGGAAGGTAGGACGTGCAGAGAAGTGAATCCGAGGCGATATTCGGGAGGATAGACGGCGGGGGAGGGGGCCTCCGTTGGCCGCTTCTGGCAAGTGATAGAGCCGCGGAGCACAAAATCGGAACTTTTAGAAGTCGGCTCTGCCAAGGGATGTCACTCCATTGGCTAAGCAGGGGGTGGAACCCTTGCTGGGACAATGTGGTCTCAGGACCCTCGGGGTCACAGAAAGACAGGGGATGCCTGAGTGTGGCAGAACTCCCAGGTATCGGAGCAGGGAAGCCAACTGCAGAGAGGGAGCCGAGGAGTGGGCTCTCAGCTCAGGGTTGCCATAAACCATGATCCGCGGCACAGTTGGGCCACTGCTCCTCCAGCAGCGACCCAACAAGCGGCAGATCCGGGGAGACTCCCTTTCCTGCCCCGGGAGGAGCGGAGCAGGAGCGCACCGTAGGGATCTGCTGGGTTTGGAGATTCCAAACAGGGTCGTGTGCCAGAGATAGAAATGCTTGGTCACAGGCCGGGTGAGCACAGAGTGCGGCCGGAGACTGGGGAGACGGGAATGACTGGCTGCTTTTCTCTGGGGGCACACTGAGGAGTGGGGCCCCGAGTTCTCGGCTCCTCCAGGGTGGAGACTGGGAGGCCACCATCTTCACTCTCATCCTCCAAAGCTGCACGGAAAGCTTGCAGGGAACAAAAGCTCCCCGGAAAGCTTGCAGGGAACAAAAGCTCCCGAGAGCAAACCTGAGCAGATTACTTAGCCCAGACCCTGCAAGGGCAGGGCAATTCTATCTCTGGCAAAGACATTTGGGAACCACGGCAACAGGCCCCTCCCCCAGAAGATCAGCAAGAACAGCCAGCCAAGACCAAGTTTACCGATCAATGAGAACGGCAGAACTCCAGCACTAGGGGAATACTGCACATAGAATTCATGGCTTTTTTCCCCATGATTCTTTAGTCTTTCAAAGTTAATTTTTTTAATTTTCTTTTTTTTCTATTTTTTTCATTGAATTTTTCTTCTTTCCTTTTTCAACCAACATCTTATCAATTCCTTTTTAAAAATCTTTTTTAATTTTCATTTTACAGCCATATTCTATCCCTTCATTGTATTTAACCCTATTTTTTGTATATATATGTTTTTCTTTCTTTAAAATTTTGGGATACAGTTTCTTCTAACAGACCAAAATATACCCTAAATATAATGTATGACGTCCTAGTCTCCCGCCTGATCACATTCTCTTTTAATTTTTTTCATTCTTTTTTCAACCAACTTCTTACATTAACAATTCCTTTTTTAAAATCTTTTTTAATTTTCATCTTTACAGTCATATTCCATCCCTTCATCGTACTTACCCTTATTTTTGTATATATATAAGTTTTTCTTTCTTTAAAATTTTGGGAGGCAATTTCTTCTAACAGATCAAAATACACCCAAAATCTACTGTGTGGCTCTATTCTATTCACCAGCCTGATCATATTCTTTTTTTTTTTCTTCCCCCTTTCTTTCTCCCTGGTTTCAGGTCTCTTCTGATTTGTTTAGTGTATACTTTTCTGGGGTCGTTGTTACCCTTTTAACATTTTGTTCTCTCATTCATCTGTTCTCCTCTGGACAAAATGACAAGATGGAAAAAGTCACCTCAAAAAAAAGAACAAGAGGCAGTATTGACTGCCAGGGACCTAATCAATATGGACATTAGTAAGATGTTGGAACTAGAGTCCAGAATGACAATTATAAAGATACTAGCTGGGCTTGAAAAAAGCACAGAAAATACTAGAGAATCCCTTTCTGGAGAAATAAAGGAACCAAAATCTAATCAAGTCAAAATCAAAAAGCCTATTAATGAGGTGCAATAAAAAATGGAGGCTCTAAATGCTAGGATAAATAAGGCAGAAGAGAGAATTAGTGCTATAGAACACCAAATGATGGAGAATAAAGAAGCTGAGAAAAAGAGAGATAAACAACTACTGGGTCACAAGGGGAGAATTTGAGAGATAAGTGATACCATAAAGCAAACAACATTAGAATAATTGGGATCCCAGAAGAAGAAGAAAGACAGAGAGGGGCTGAAGGTATATTGGAGCAAATTATAGTGGAGAATTTCCCTAATTTGGGGAAGGAAACAGGCATCAAAATCCAGGAGGCACAGAGAACCCCACTCAAAATCATTAAAAATAGGTCAACACTCTGACATCTAATAGTAACACTCACAAGTCTCAGAGACAAAGAGAAAATCCTGAAAGCAGCTCGGGACAAGAGGTCTGTAACCTACAATGGTAGAAACATTAGATTGGCAGCAGACCTATCCACAGAGACCTGGCAGGCCAGGAAGGACTGGCATGAAATATTCAGAGCACTAAATGAGAAAAATATGCAGCCAAGAATATCCAGCCTAGGCTGTCATTGAAAATAGAAGGAGAGATAAGCTTCCAGGACAAACAAAAACTAAAAGAAATTGTTAACACCAAACCAGCCCTACAAGAGATATTGAAAGGGGTCCTCTAAGCAGAGAGAGCCTAAAAGTAACACAGACCAGAAAGGAACAGAGACAATATATGGTAACAGTCACCTTACAGCCAATACAATGGCACTAAATTCATATCTTTGAAGAGTTGCCCTGAATGTAAATGGGCTAAATGCCCCAATCAAAAAACAGGGTATCAGATTGGATAAAAAAAAGAAAAACAGGACCCATCAATATGCTGTCTGCAAGAGACTCATTTTAGACCCAAAGACACCTACAGATTTAAAGTGAGGGGCTGGAACACCATTCACCATGCTAATGCACATCAAAAGAAAGCTGGGGTAGAAATCCATGTATCAGACAAATTAGATTTTAAACCAAAAACTGTAATAAGAGATGAGGAAGGACACTATATCATACTTAAAGGGTCTATCCAACAAGAAGGTCTAACAAATTTAAATATCTATGCCCCTAACATGGGAGCAGCCAATTATATAAGCCAATTAATAACAAAACCAAAGAAACACATCGACAATAATACAATAATAGTGGGGGACTTTAACACCCCCCTCACTGAAATGGACAGATCATCTAAGCAAAAGATCAACAAGGAAATAAAGACTTTATATGACACACTGGACCAGATGGACTTCACAGATATATTCAGAGCATTCCATCCCAAAGCAACAGAATACGCATTCTTCTTGAGTGCACATGGAACATAATCCAGAATAGATCACAACCTGGGTCACAAATCAGGTCTCAACCAGTACCAAAAGACTGGGATCATTCCCTTCATATTTTCAGACCACAATGCTTTGAAACTAGAACTCAATCACAAGAGGAAAGTTGGAAAGAACTCAAATACATGGAGGCTAAAGAGCATACTACTAAAGAATGAATGGGTCAACCAGGAAATTAAAGAAGAATTTTAAAAATTCATGAAAACAAATGAAAATGAAAACACAACTGTTCAAAACCTTTGGGATGCAGCAAAGGCAGTCCTAAGAGGAAAGTATATAGCAATACAAGCCTTTCTCAAGAAACAAGAAAGCTCTCAAATACACAATCTAACCCTACACCTAAAGGAGCTGGAGAAAGAACAGCAAATAAAGCCTAAAGCCAGCAGAAGAAGAGAAATAAAAAAGATCAGAACAGAAATCAATGAAATAGAAACCAAAAAACAGTACAACAGATCAATGACACTAGGAGCTGGTTCTTTGAAAGAATTAATAAGATTGATAAACCCCTGGCAGACTTATCAAAAAGAAAAGAGAAAGAGCCCAAATAAATAAAATCATGAATGAAAGAGGAGAGATCACAACCAACACCAAAGAAATACAAACAATTATAAGAACATATTATGAGCAACTATATGCCAACCAATCAGACAATCTGGAAGAAATGGATGCATTCTTAGAGATGTATCAACTACCAAAACTGAACCAGGAAGGAACAGAAAACCTAAACAGACCCATGAACAGTAAGGAAATTGAAGCAGTAATCAAAAATCTCCCAACAAACAAGAGCCCAGGACCAGATGGCTTCCCAGGGGAATTCTACCAAACATTTAAAGAAGAATTAATACCTATTCTTCTGAAACTGTTCCAAAAAATAGAAATGGAAGGAAACTTCCAAACTCATTTTATGAGGTCAGCATTACCTTGATCCCCAAACCAGACAAAGACCCCATCAAAAAGGAGAATTACAGACCAATATCCCTGATCAACATGGATGCAAAAATTCTCACCAAAATACTAGCCAATAGGATCCAACAGCACATTAAAAGGATTATTCACCATGATCAAGTGGGATTTATTCCTGGGCTGCAGGGTGGTTCAACATCTGCAAATCAACCAATGTGATACAATACATTAATAAAAGAAAGAACAAGAACCTTATGATCCTCTCAATAGGTGCAGAAATAGTACAGCATCCCTTCTTGATTTAAACTCTTCACAGTGTAGGGATAGAAGGTACATACCTCAATATCATAAAAGCCATCTATGAAAAACCCACAGCGAATATCATTCTCAATGGGGAAAAACTGAGAGCTTTTCCCCTAACGTCAGGAACACGGCAAGGATGTCCACTATCACCACTGCTATTCAACATACTACTAGAAGTCCTAGCCTCGGCAATCAGACAACAAAAAGAAATAAAAGGCATCAGAATCAGTAAAGAAGAAGTCAAACTCTCACTTTTTGCAGATGATATGATACTTTATGTGGAAAACCCAAAAGACTCCACCCCAAAACTGCTAGAACTCATACAGGAATTCAGTAAAGTGGCAGGATACAAAATCAATACACAGAAATCAGTTGCATTAACAAGACAGAAGAAAGAGAAATTAAGGAGTCGATCTCATTTACAGTTGCACCCAAAACCATGATATACCTAGGAATAAATCTAACCAAAGAGGCAAACAATCTGTACTCAGAAAACTATAGAATACTCATGAAAGAAATTGAGGAAGACACAAAGAAATGGAAAAATGTTCCACGTTCATGGATTGGAAGAACAAATATTGTGAAAATGTCTATGCTACCTAGAGCCATCTACACATTTAATGCAATCCCTATCAAAATACCATCAACTTTTTTCAGAGAAATGGAACAAATAATCCTAAAATTTGTATGGAACCAGAAAAAACCCCGAAAAGCCTGAGGAATGTTAAAAAAGAAAAGCAAAGCTAGTGGCATCACAATTCCAGACTTCAAGCTCTATTACAAAGCTGTCATCATCAAGACAGTATGGTACTGGCCCAAAAACAGACACACAGATCAATGGAACAGAATAGAGAGCCCAGAAATGGACCCGCACCTCCATGGTCAACTAATCTTCGACAAAGCAGGAAAGAATGTCCAATGGAAAAAAGACAGTCACTTCAACAAATGGTGTTGGGAAAACTGGACAGCCACATGCAGAAGAATGAAACTGGACCATTTCCTTACACCACACACAAAAACAGACTCAAAATGGATGAAAGACCTAAATGTGAGACAGGAATCCATCAAAATCCTTGAGGAGAACACAGGCAACAACCTCTTCAACCTCAGCTGCAGCAACTTCTTCCTAGAAACATCGCCAAAGGCAAGGGAAGCAAGGGCAAAAATGAACTACTGGGACTTCATCAAGATAAAAAGCTTTTGCACAGCAAAGGAAACAGTCAACAAAACCAAAAGACAACTGACAGAATGGGAGAAGATATTTGCAAATGACATATCAGATAAAGGGCTAGTATCCAAAATCTATAAAGAACTTATCAAAATCAACACCCAAAGAACAAATAACCCAATCAAGAAATGGGCAGAAGACATGAACAGACATTTCTGCAAAGAAGACAACCAAATGGCCAACAGACACATGAAAAATGCTCAACATCACTCGGCATCAGGGAAATCCAAATCAAAACCTCAATGAGATACCACCTCACACCATTCAGAATGGCTAAAATTAACAAGTCAGGAAATGACAGATGTTGGCGAGGATGCAGAGAAAGGGGACCCCTCCTACACTGTTGGTGGGAATGCAAGCTGGTGCAATCACTCTGGAAAACAGTATGGAGGTTCCTCAAAGTGTTGATAATAGAGCTACCCTATGACCCAGGAATTGCACCACTGGGTATTTACCAAACAGATACAAATGTAGTGATCTGAAGGGGCACATGCACCCCAATGTTTATAGCAGCAATGCCCATAGTAGGCAAACTATGGAAAGAGCCCAGATGTCCATCAACAGATGAATGGATAAAGAAGATGTTGTGTGTGTGTGTGTCCTGTATACACACACACACACAAACACACACACACAATGGAGTATTAGGCAGCCATCAAAAAAATGAAATCTTGCCGTTTGCAATGACGTGGATGGAACTAGAGGGTATTATGCTAAGCGAAATAAGTCAGTCGAGAAAAATAAATATCATATGATCCTACTGATATGAAGAATTTGAGAAACAAGACAGGATCATAGGGAAAGGGAGGGAAAAATGAAACAGGATGAAACCAGAGAGGGAGACAAACCATAAGAGACTCTTAATCTCAGGAAACAAACTGAGGGTTGCTGGAGTGGGGGGTGGGGGGTGGGAGGGATGGGGTGGCTGGTGATGGACATTGGGAGGGTATGTACTATGGTGAGCACTGTGAATTGTGGAAGACTGATGAATCATAGACCTGTACCTCTGAAACAAATAATACATTATATGTTAATTAAAATTTTTTAAATAATTTAATAAAATACATTTTGATAAACAAATCATATTTTACATTTATTAAAATAAAACAACAGTTTATTAAAGGCAGTATCAATATTTTACCCATCTTAAGTTTATAATTGCTATACTATTAATGCCTATTAACTCAATTGCTGGAAACCTCAGGTTCTCTCAAAATGCTTACAAATGGGTTCCCTTTATTATGGATAATAGAATTTTTTTTCAGTGTCTAGAGTTCTAGACAAGTGTTTAATGGGATTCTGATCTTACAACTCAAAGCTATGAGCTTCCCCAAGTATTCACAGCTTCTGATTTTTCTGAGATCCCAGATAGGACACAGATGCTTGAGATTCATTTACCCAACAAATATTTAGGGACTGTGTACTTGTTCACCCCTAGAGTAGAGAACAAGACAGACATGGTCCCTGCTCTCTGGTAGCTTCCTGAGAAAGTAGAAGGTTTGATGAAACATTTTATCCTAGATGCACTGGCACCCTTTACTGGCCATTGCCTCCAACCCCCCAATTACTGTATCAGCTACTAATAGCTCAGAACTGTCTTTTTCTCCTGAGAATTGCCCTTTATTAATAGGAGCTACTTTATCCATAAACACCTGAAAGCTTACTCACACACCTGTTACCCTTAAAACTGTCAGTTAGCTTACCAGCAAAAATGGGTTTATTCAGGAATAGCAGACAAATGCAATTCAGAACATGCAAGCTACTACAAAACCATGGTTGTCTAGAGAACAAAGGAGAGGAATGCTCTTTTATAGAGGAAAGGGCCCGATGGGAGAGGCCGTTATAAACAAGAAGTCCATTGGAGGAAACTGGGAGTTCCAAGTGTAGTAGCTTTTTATTGGCTGAGTTGTGATAGTCTCTTATTAGCTGGGCTCTTTCTGGACAAGAAGAAAGTCCTTATTCCTGTCTGGGAAGTCAAGTGCATGCTTTTTCCTCTTGGCTTTGCACAACAAGTGGCAGTAGAGCTTGAGAACTTCTTCTGGTCTCCCAACTCCATTTTAGTGAGGTTTCCCTTTCTTTATTTTCATACCCCTAGCCCCAGGGGTGACTGATAGCCAATGACCATAAAGGGATATAAAAGGCCCCTTTGCCTTAAAGTGGGGTACCCCCATGATGCCATTCATGCTCCAAAGCTCCCCCATGAGATCAGGCTAAGGCTATACTTCTGTTGAAATTACATCTTTATTTAGCTTTCCCCCCTATTTTCCTCACTTCCCTCCAGGTTTTTACTGAGGACATCCCCAGTAAATCATCTGCCCAAGAATCCCCATTTTGTCTCTGCTTCTAGAGAACTCAAGGACACTTTAATTTTACTTACTCAGCACAGATGGATTGGTGTTTCTTGATGCTTCTTCTCAATTCCCAGGTAGGGTTGCCAGATTTAGCAAATAAAAATGCAGAATGCCCAGTTAAATTTGAATTTCAGAGAAACAATGAATAATTTGTTAGTATAAGTATGTCCTGTGCAATATTTGGGACATACTTATACTAACAAATTATTCATTGTTTCTCTGAATTTCAAATTTACCTGAGAGTCCCATATTTTATCTGGCAACCTTATTCCCAGGTGGTTTGGGTTTTTTTGTTTTTGTTTGTTTTTTATAGTCATAGCTTCATCTTCCATAGCTTCTCAACAAGCACAGACCTTAGCACCACCCTCTACATTTCAGCTTTCTCCCTCCTTTTCAACAGAACTAACTTTGAGTTCTAAGGCTCAGATGGACTTTACTCATCTTCCTGTCATGTCTCCCAGAACCCCACTGCAAAAACCGATACCATTTTCTGAAGCTCCTATTTTCTCTTTAAATCTCTAATACCTTCTTTTTCTAATTATCCCCAATGGGAGTGACTCATGATTTTCAAGCATTAGTATCCAAACACTCTTGTATTCTACAAAAGCATCCAGAAGTAAATATTCATTACTATAATTTCATATAAAGGGATTTTGGGATTAGGAAGGGATAGCTCCATTCAACTATTACAGATAAGAGAATAAAATGAGGATAGCCATGTTAAATTTGGATAAGAAAATATGACAACAAACCAAAAAGTAATTTTTAATGTATGAATTAAAATAATTTAAATGCATACCAATGTTCTGTAACACCTGTCAGTTAGAGGTGTAATGACAAGTCGAGGTGAATTACCAAGATATTCATAAGCATATTTTACATTGCAATTAATGATACGAACTCGAGCATTTTCAAATTCCCAATAATATCGAAGCTGAGCAAGCCACTGGAAATCTGTATCATGGGACACACCTAGAAAGAATAAATTAAAACAAGACACATAATCCTGAAATGGAAAAATAATTTGAAAAATAGGTATCCTATCATCTTTTATAACAGCAAATAATTTGTTTTCCAATTTATAAAAAAGATCATGTAAAATAAATTCTGTTGAGAGAGAAAAAGATGTATAGTATAAATCTTTGTTTCTAGAAGCTATTAATATTTTATTTTTAACATTTCAGGAAACAGTCACATACCCATATCAATCATGTCCATGACCACATCTCTGGCATGGACATCAATTGTAACCAAAGCTCCCAGAGTAATCCTGGTCTGCTTAGACAGTTTTCCCCTTACCAGCTCTACAATATCATTTAGCTGATTCTGAAGTTCCTTATAGTACTTCTTTAATGCCTACAAAATAAAAAAGCAATTAAACTAATGGTATATAGTATCTAAAACATGTATTTTATATACTCTTTTACAAAACAATTCTGACTTCATAATATATCTTAATATAGAAATGAATTCTAGAACAGAATGACTTTGTCTAAGCTTCATGAAATATAAGAACAGGTTTCCAAAGAATTGTATAATTTTAATGCTAGGTGTACAAACTGGTGGGAAGACTGCCTTTACAAAGAATAGATAAGCTAACTAAGAAACATAGCAGTAGAAAAGAATGTATATGTAAAAAAAAAAGCTTTGGGGCACCTGGGTGGCTCAGTTGGTTAAGCATCCGACTCTTGATTTTGGCTCAGGTCATGATCTCAACGTTGTGAGATCAAGCCCCACTTCAGACTCCATGCTGGGCATGGAGCCTGCTTAAGATTCTCCCTCTCCCGAACCCTCCTACACTGTTGGTGGGAATGCAAGCTGGTGCAGCCACTCTGGAAAACAGTATGGAGGTTCCTCAAAAAGTTGAAAATAGAGCTACCATATGATCCAGCAATTGCACTACTGAGTATTTACCCCAAAGATACAAAAGTAGGGATCTGAAAGGGTACGTGCACCCCGATGTTTATAGCAGCAATGTCCACAATAGCCAAACTGTGGAAAGAGCCAAGATGTCCATCAACAGATGAATGGATAAAGAAGATGTGGTATATATATACAATGGAATATTATGCAGCCATCAAAAGGAATGAGATCTTGCCATTTGCAACGACGTGGATGGAACTGGAGGGTATTATGCTGAGCGAAATAAGTCAAACAGAGAAAGACATGTATCATATGACCTCACTGATATGAGGAATTCTTAATCTCAGGAAACAAACTGAGGGTTGCTGGAGTGGGGGGTGGGGTGGGAGGGATGGGGTGACTGGGTGATGGACACTGGGGAGGGTATGTGCTCTGGTAAGTGCTGTGAATTGTGCAAGACTGTTGAATCTCAGATCTGTACCTCTGAAACAAATAATGCAATATATGTTAAGAAAGAAAAAAAAAAAAGAAGAAGAATGTAGCAGGAGGAGAAGAATGAAGGGGGGAAATCGGAGGGGTAGACGAACCATGAGAGACGATGGACTCTGAAAAACAAACTGAGGGTTCTAGAGGGGAGGGGGGTGGGAGGATGGGTTAGCCTAGTGATGGGTATTGAGGAGGGCACGTTCTGCATGGAGCACTGGGTGTTATGCACAAACAATGAATCATGGAACAGTATATCTAAAACTAATGATGTAATGTATGGGGATTAACATAACAATAAAAAAAAAACAAAAAAACAAACAAACAAAAAGATTCTCCCTCTCCCTCTGCCCCTCCCCTGTGCACGCTATAAATAAATAAATAAATAAATAAATAAATAAATAAATAATAAATGCTTTACCTCTGTCCCACCACTTATAACTTCCTGTGTCTCAGAAGTCCAGAACATTTGAGAAACACAAAGTACAACTTGGCCAGGCCACTCTCGAACCCAGTCTTTTCTTGCAGATTCTGGATAAGCCTGAGTAATTAAAATGCATTTCTAACTTTAAAAGATTATGGAAGGAATAAAAAGCTAAATGTCTAACAATAGGGAAATACAATATTTGGTACATTCATAGGCTAGAACATCACAGTCATGAAAACTTTCAGATGACTATTTAAAAGAAAAATTGTTATAAATTATATTTTAAAATTATTTGTTTATTCATAAAAGAGTAGAAAAATGAACATTAATATGTTAACAGTTATCTCTGGAAGAATTTAATTATTGATTATTCTCAAAATTGATTTCTATATGATTTTTATGTTGCTTTGCTATGGGGAGTTGTCAAGTTTTCTATATAGAATACATATTATTTCTATTATAATGAAATATAAGGGTTTTATTAATCTGTAAAAAAACGTCAGTCTAATAGATTATATATTGATGCTGATTTAATTGAAAAGGAGACTACACAATCTAGTGGAGGACTGGGTTAGTAGTTAGAACCCTTGTAGGATTTATCTATAGCTTTTCTAAAAACTTATATGACCAGAGTATACAATTTGAACAATTAAATATTTGTTGAATTATACATAATTTAACAATCTGTGCTTTTGAGTTCAAATTATACTCTCATTTCTTTCTAACATTTTTATGTTCAAAATGCATTTAAATGGATTGAGGGTGAAGTTTAACCTTTTAAAAAAAAAATAACATGCTTCAAGTGATAATAGTAGATTCAAATTATAAACTGAAAAAACTGCAGAACAAAAGTTGACATTAATGGGAACTATATTTTTAATACAATAACACCATCTTGGAAAAAATAATGTTGAACGTAAAGATATAAACTTAAATGCATTGTATTAGCAATATTTGGAAATAAAAACAAGTGACAAGTTTCAAAGAAGGATAAGTTTCAAAGAATGTATGAGCCATTGCTAGGTACATAGAAGGTAAATTTCTATACTAATTAAGGAAATACTTTCATGGATAATGTTGATTTTTTCCTACATATTTTAATCTGTTTGGGATCATAAACAGAAAAAGAAGAGAAAAAGTCAAGTTTTATCTGCAGGAACATTGAAACTGAATAGAATAGCCACTGCAATAAAATGAGCTTCACCGCGTGAAAGAAAAGGGATACCTCACTCATATAAAGTAAGTTTGCTGGATTTTAAAAGGCTGCAATGCCTTTTAAATGCCTTTTTTTGAGAGGTGAAAGATGGCGGAGGAGTAGGGGACCCTATTTCAACTGGTCCCGGAATTGAGCTGGATATCTACCAGACCTCTCTGAGCACCCATGAAACCAGCCTGAGATGTAAGAAGATCTGGATCTCTACAAACAGAATATCGCAGGCAGTTGGTTTTGAGGTACAAAGCGGAGAGCCGTGATTCTGCGGGCAGATATCAGAGGATAAAGGGCAGCGGGAGGGTGCCTGGACATGGGGATCCTACACCTACGGTGAGTGACAGCCTTGCGCGCTGCGGACGGGGCACAGACTCGCAGACCGGTAGCGTCGGGGAAAGGACTTTAGGGCAGCCCCCCGGTGGAAAACCAGACCGGCAGGGTCGCGCACGCGAACTGCAACGCCCCCCACCCCCACCCCCCGGACAGAAACCCGGAGCGACAGTCGCGCGCACACGAACTGCAGCCTCTGAGACGGAAACCCGGTGCACCGGGGTCGCACCGGTGAACTGCAACCCCCGGGTTGGAAACCGCCAGTGGCGGAGTCACGCGCGCGTCTGCGCGCGCGCGAACTGGGAGCGGCTGGCGGTTTTAGAAGCACAAAGGGCAGAGATGTGCCCGACCCGGAGGCAGGACTGGGAGCGCTGCGGAGGGGCGCACAACCCAGGACGCTGCAGTCTATAGCAGCACGGACAGAAACGGAGATAGTGTGGCCTGGAGAGCTCACTGAAGAACAGACTGAGGTCTCTCTGCTCTGAGGCAGAGGGTTGGAAACGGTCTCTTCTGCTCTGACTCGCGGAAGAGACGGGGAAAGCCGCCAGGGAAAGGCGCCAGAGAACAAAAGCCCCAAAGACTGATTCCCACTGAGCCCATTCCCCACCACAGGGGCTCAGGGCAACTCCGCCCAAACAGGGTTGCCTGAGTAACAGCGCGGCAGGCCCCTCCCACAGAAGACAGGCTGGGAAAACGAGAGGCCAGCAACCCTAAGGTCCCAAGAAAACAGGTGCATCTTGCTTGGGTTCTGGTCAATATTTGGACTCTATACATTCCCTCAAACACCCATCAACAGAATGACTAGGAGGAGGAGCCCCCAAAACAGAAAAGACTCAGAGATTATGACTTATGCTGCAGATTTACAAATGGATGCAGATATAACCAAGATGTCAGAGATGGAATTCAGGCTAGCAATTGTGAAGACAATGGCTAGCATGGAGAAATCAATTAATGGCAACATAGAGTCTTTAAGGGCAGAAATAAAAGGTGAATTGGCAGAACTTAAAAATGCTATCAATGAGATCCAATCCAATCTAGATAATCTAACAGCTAGGGTAACTGAGACAGAGGAGAGAGAATAAGCGACCTGGAAGACAATATAATAGATAAAAAGGGAAAAGAGGAGGCCAGGGAAAAACAACTCAAAATCCATGAAAATAGAATCAGAGAAATAAGTGACACCATGAGGCGTTCCAATGTCAGCATAATTGGAATCCCGGAGGGAGTGGAGAGAGAGAGAGGACTAGAAGATGTACTTGAGCAAATCGTAGCTGAGAACTTCCCTAATCTGGGGAATGAAACAAACATTCGCGTCCTAGAGGCAGAGAGGACCCCTCCCAAGATCAAGGAAAACAGGCCAACACCCCGGCATGTAATAGTAAAACTTGCAAATCTTAGAACCAAGGAAACCATCTTAAGGGCAGTTAGGGGGAAGAGATTCCTTACGTACAGAGGGAGGATCATCAGAATAACGTCAGACCTATCCACAGAGACCTGGCAAGCCAGAAAGGCCTAGCAAGACATATTCAGGGTACTAAATGAGAAGAACATGCAGCCAAGAATACTTTATCCGGCAAGGCTTTCATTTAGAATGGATAGAGAGGTGCAGAGCTTCCACGACCGGCAGAAGTTGAAAGAATATGAGACCACTAAGCCGGCCCTGCAAGAAATATTAAGGGGGGTTCTATAAAAGGAGAAAGACCCCAAGAGTGATCTACAACAGAAATTTACAGGGACAATCTATAAAAACAATGTCTTCACAGGCAACATGATGACAATTAATTCATATCTTTCAATAATCACTCTCAACGTGAATGGCCTAAACGCTCCCATAAAACGGCACAGGGTTGCAGAATGGATAAAAAGACAGGACCCATCCATATGCTGCCTACAAGAGACTCATTTTGAACCTAAAGATACATCCAGACTGAAAGTGAAGGGATGGAGATCTATCTTCCATGCCAGCGGACCTCAAAAGAAAGCTGGGGTAGCAATTCTTATATCAGACAAATTAGATTTTAAACTAAAGTCTGTAATAAGAGACACAGAAGGACACTATATCATTCTTAAAGGGTCTATCCAACAAGAAGGTCTAACAATTGTAAATATCTATGCCCCCAACATGGGAGCAGCCATCTACATAAGCCAACTGTTAACCAAAATAAAGAGTCATATTGATAACAATACGTTAATTGTAGGAGACCTCAATACTCCACTCTCAGCAATGGACAGATCATCTAAGCAGAAAATCAACAAGGAAACAAGAGCTTTGAATGATACATTGGACCAGATGGACCTCATAGATATTTACAGAACACTCCACCCTAAAACAACAGAATACTCATTCTTCTCAAGCGCACATGGAACCTTCTCTAGAATAGACCATATACTGGGTCACAAATCAGGTCTCAACCAATACCAAAAGACTGAGATTATTCCCTGCATATTCTCAGACCACAATGCTCTAAAACTGGAACTCAATCACAAGAAAAAA
>NW_022589716.1:14631338-14807684 GCF_004348235.1 Phoca vitulina
AAGCAGAGAAAGTCAATTATCATATGGTTTCACTTATTTGTGGAACATAAGGAATAACATGGAGGACATTAGGAGAAGGAAGGGAAAAATGGGCGGGGGGAATTGGAGGGAGAGATGAAACATGAGAGACTATGGACCTGAGAAACAAACAGGGTTTTAGAGGGGAGGGGGAGGGGGGATTGGTTAGCCCGGTGATGGGTATTAAGGAGGGCACATACTGCATGGAGCACTGGGTGTTATACGAAAACAATGGATCATGGATCACTACATCAAAAACTAATGATGTATTGTATGGTGACTAACATAACATAATAAAATTTAAAAAAATAAATGCCTTTTTTTTTTAACTATATAACTGTTCCTTTGTGGTTCTAAAGACAAAAATACATTGAATTTTATTATTCAAGATTAAGTTAACTGGATTAGCATAAGCAAGGTACATGTAGTACTTAGGTGTTACATTTCTTTCAAATATTATATACCCTCTTTTAATGTTTGTTCATCTCATTTTGAGTTTCTAAGTAATTGTTTAGGTGTGAACAGCAGGAGATCATGCATTTAACACCCCTGTCTGAGGTTCTTTCTGATCCCAGGGGCTGTACACAAAATACCTAGATGCTCTTCCATTTGCTCTTTATCTCGTTAATTCCTACTTTGGGTCTCACTTTCAATTTCACTTCCTGTAAGAGCCTATCACTAGAAAGCCCCCCCCCCACCCCATCCTAACTCATCTATACCTTATTCTCATAATACCTTTTGTCCTTTATAGCTCTTAATCACATATTATCAGTTCTTACTAACATTATTATCTTAATGTTAGAAACAAAGAGTAAAAAATAATAAATGGTTTAAAATAGTAAGAACTGTAAATGTTAATTTACCAGCACAAATTCAAAACCTCCTAAAAAGAAAGCACTTGTGGAACATAGGGTGTACATTAAATCTTAGGAAACACACCAGCCTGGCTGCCGCGATCACATCACGAATACTCCGGAGCATTAAATCTTCCACTTGAATGAGCCACTTTTCCACGGCACCTCGCGCTGCAGACGTGGAAATAAGGGCAATCAGCTGCACTCGCTCGCCTTCAGAGCTATACATGGCCTTAATATCCAAATTAGGAAGGAATTCCAACTTAGCAATGCCCTCGAAGCATTTTTTTAAATGAGGCTGAACTCTAAGTGGGTCTTTGGTCTCTGACAAAATCTCTAACATTTCATCATTAGATAAGAAGAAAAAACTAGAGAAAAACATGAAAATACAAATGCTTTAGTTATCCTTCATCACGTATCAGAAAATGCTTTAAGTTATAGCACAATTAATTATCCATCATACCGAGGGAAGAAAAGTCGTTTTTTTTCAAGATATGCATTAAGCCCTTTCATAATTTTCTCCAAAAGTTCGTTGCAGTTCTGCAATTTTTCCAATAAACCTGCTAAAGAAGCAGCAGCAAGAACCTAAAAAATACACATTTGTTCAGGTCAGCACTTATATACCAGATGTAATTATAAGTCCTAAACATTTGTCTATAGTATATGTCAAAAATGTTGAAATGTCAAAAGGCTGATGAAAATTGTTACCAAATTTTTTGTCATGTAAAACTATTATAATTCAATAAATCAAAAAATATTCTTATCCAAGGATGCAAGTTACAAATGAGAAGTTATAACTGTCATGCACATTTTCATTTCTACTATATTCTTCTGAATGATGTGGGAAAAGTCCTTTTGGTTGGTGTGTGATTTAATTTTTACATTTACAGCTGTCAACTGTAAACAATCTACAGTATGCGTTGGTGAACTACATCCCATGGGCTAAATCCAACTTGCTGCTAGTGTCTTTTTTTTTTCTCCAGCTTTATAAGGTACAATTGAAAAAAAAAAAAATTGTATATATTTAACGTGTACAACTTGATGTTTTGATATAGGAATGCACTCTGCTGCTGGTTTTTGTATGACCTGTGAGCTAAGAATTATTTTTATACTTTTAAAAGGATGAAAAAATGAAAAGAAAAATCATATTTCATGGTACATGAAAATGTCACTGTCCAGAAAGTTTTATTGTAGCGCAGACACATCCGTGCACTTACATACTGTCTCTAGCTGCTTTCTCCCTACTACAGTGGCAGACTTGTGTAGTTGCAAAAAGACTGTATGTCCCACAAAGTCTAAAATATTTACCACCTGGTCCTCTGCAGAAAAAAGCTGCTGACTTCTGACCTACAAGAAATCATGTTTCACAAAGGTTCTGAGATTACTGTGTAAGGAGGCAAAATCCTTGGAATGCATCCATTTCAGCGTACTGTTGACTCCCAATAAGTCCAGCATGGCTAATTTTCATCCAGCATTGGAAGAAATTGTTATTTCTTAAGTTGAATACCAGATAAAAAAGTGGATGTATATCTATGGACTATGCGTACTATGTGTATGAAAAATACATAGTCTGTCTTTCAACATGAGAATCACACTCAACAAGGTGCTATACTCACTAGGGGAGACACATAGCAAGTGAGGCCAACTGCAGATTCTTTGTTCCATTGCTCCCAAGCATATAGTCATTGAGTAGAATGTCAGGTCAATCACCTATACTCATTCTCTCTTTCTCTTTCTCTCTCCCCACCCCCCCTCCCCCCTCCATCTTATTTTATTTTACAGTTTATTTTACAAGAGAAGCATAGCAGTGAGTGTCTATCGCAGTCAAATGCGTTAAATGTGCATTTGAGGCGGTTGCACTATTAGAGTTATAAGTAGTGTATTGTATGAATTGAAATGTAAAGTTATTTTAATGCTTGGCTCTTTCTTCTGTTTTTCTGAACTTTCCAGTTTGTCTACAGAGAGCAGGTTTTGTTTCTGTAATCAGAAAAAAAAAAAGAGCCAGATGCTTTCTTTAATAACCACAATGAAAGGTTCCCTTTATTTGTAAGAGACAAAACAAATGCTTCACCTTTGGATCTTTTGCACAGAACTTCATGATATCTCTCCAATGTCTGTCTACTGTCTGAAACTGACGCCCTTCTTCTGGCATCTGGTGCATGATATCCTCAGAACAAAATATGGGCTCCAGGTACAGCCAGTGAGATTGTACTTTTAACCATTCATCAATCGTTTCTTGTATTCGAATCAAGCGGTCTTCCCAGGCCTTAATGAAAAGCACACTGTACTAAATTCCAGTTATTTTTTTTAAAGATTTTATTTATTTATTAGAGAGAGAGAGAGAAAGCACAAGCAGGGAGAGCAGCAGACTCCCCACTGAGCAAGGAGCCCGATGCGGGACTCGATCCCAGGACTCTGGGATCATGACCTGAGCCGAAGGCAGATGTTTAACTGACTGAGCCACCCAGGCGTCCCCTAAATTCCAGTTATTAAAGAAAAAAACATAAATTACACCAAGGAGGGACACCTGGGTGGTGGCTCAGTCGGTTAAGCATCTGCCTTCAGCTCATGATCCTGAGATCCTGGGATGGAGTCCCGAGTGGGGCTCCTTGCTCAGCGGGGAGTCTGCTTCTCCCTCTGCCTGCCGCTCTCCCTGCTTGTGCTCTCTCTCTCCAACAAATAAATAAATAAAATCTTTAAAAAAAATTACAGCAAGGGATATTTATTTAAAATTTACTCTTATTTTTAAATCAAGGCAAAACAGCTCAAGGTCATTTGTGGGTATCGCATCGACTTAGAAAAACTCTAGAAGTCCCAAGTTTTCCTAAGTCATTGAAACTCACTATAGGAAATGACTAGTTATTTAGACCAATTTCTTAATCTTTAGGGAACCATTCCAAGCCTGAAAAGCATCCAGAAATATCTTGCTGTACACCAGTGGTTATCAACCTAGGGGCTATTTTGCTCTCCACCCCAGGGGACATTTGACAATGTCTGGAGACATTTTCATTTGTCACAACCGAGAGGTGAGGGTGCTACTAATATCTCGTGAGTAGAGGCCAGGAACACCACTAAACTTCCTAACATGTACAAAACAGCCCCCACAACAAAGAATTATTGAGCTCAAAATGTCATTAGTACCAGGTTGAGAAATCCTACTCTACATCAACACAACTTGGAGGGGGCAGGGGAGGGACAAGCAAACAAGTCTCTTTAGTCTCATAGGTTTCCTAGAACTCACAAGACATTTCACTAGCTGAAGACCATTATACAATCTCTTTGGTTCTTAAATATGTGGCCTAAGATCCTGTGTGTCAAGAAATTAGGCCTCCTATTTTTATTGTTTTAAAAGCTGTTAGAGCTTTAAAATTTTTTCTTGTAAACTCTCCCTTGTTAGATAAGAAATTTCTACAAAAGACATAATATCTTATCAGGAGAAGTAGACCAGCCTGATTCATGGGAAAATGTGTAGCATTATGTCCTTTTGGAAGACAACACTCTGTCTTCTCCAAATATTGAGAGCCAAGGTCTTCCATGAAAGCACTATTTATGTTCAAATGAAAACCAGACTACCTTGGTTTGAATCCCAGTTCTGTCATTTATTACCTGGGTGAATGTGGGTAAATTACCTATCTTCCAATGCCTTGGTTTCCTTATCTCTGAGTACAGATAACATTGCCCATCTTGAACATCTGTTATGGGGGTTAGATGGTTTAATAAATGTAAAGCCCCTAGAGCAGGGGCTGTAAATATCAAGGGAAGCATCCATTTGTTGTCTGTCTTTTCCCCCATTTTATATAGCCCCCATTTAGAACTTTGATACTAGCCATGAAGCTATTAATTATAATTTGTTTTCTGTATTTACCCATATCAACTATAAGAATATGAAATAATCTAAGTCTCAAATATCATTTGTTTTGATATCAAGTGGACCATAATTCATTAATTATTCTAAAAGACCCTCAAGCTGGTTGTTTACAAATATAGCTAAAATATGGTATGTAGAACTTCATTACAAGTTACAAGAATATAGCATGAAACAGGGTCTAGGCTGCCTAAAGTTAGAATCAATAATACCAACTGTTTTCCTTCCAAGTCTATCACTGTCATTGGGGAAGTTTTTTTTAATAAAACAAATCTGCTCTTTTCAAAATTACTAGAGTTAATGTCTCAGATCTGTTCTATATGGTTCCACACTAATTTTAAATATCTGTGCCTGTATGTCACCAAAGCTATCCAACAAACTGACTTATTTCCACAAGACTATATATGTAGTAAGATTACAATTTTTATAAATGACCAGAAGCTATCATATTTGGCATACCTTGATCTCTTTTTCAAATGGTTTGATGAAAGGTGAGCCTCTCATTGTCTGAGTTTTTATAATTTGATCATCAAGGAGAGTCTGAATCTCATCTACTGAAGAAAGAATAGAGACTCCAGTATCACGATATGGACTTATATGAAAAGCAATATCATCCCAGGTTCCCATCATTGTATGCAGGGCTTTCTCTAATGAAAATTCCTAAAAGGGAGAAAAGGAGAAAGAAGGGGCTGGTGAAGAAAGGTCTTATTTATTGTATCGACTTTCCCTGGTGAATCCAGTAAGCATTGGATGCATTACACAGTCATTTTCTTAGCATAAGACACTGTAACTCTCTTTAAGTTAAAAAGGTTTCTCAAACAATTTAAAAATTCCTAAGAATAATAGTGTAGTTTAAAAAAAAATTCACTTGCTAGGAAAACTACTACTGTCAGTATTAAAATAGACACTAGAATAAAATACCTGCTGAACTTTCTGTGAAGTAGCCTTTCTACAAGCTACAGTCTGAAGATACTTTCTGTATATTTCAAGAACCCTAGAAGGTCATACTTACTCTGCTAGAATACACACACATCACATGACACACACACATGAAGAAGTCAAAGGAGCCATTTTTAGTTTGGATTTACTACAAAGAAGTCGTATAAAAGTACACACGTTGTGGGGGGAGAAAAGAGTGGTCTCCTATTGTGTTCCTCCATCTCCTCCCACTACTATCCAGTACTATATACTCACCCCCCCAAAAAACTGTGATCATTTGATTAACAAACTCATCAAATAAAGTATTTCAGTTGATCTTCATATTTACCTTGCTTGCACCTGCACTTATCACTTCAAATTTTTCCAAGTATGGTGTAAGGTTTAATTTTAAAATTTTTCTCAGTGTAGTTCCAGAATCTGGAGTCAAGTCATAGCCTACAATTTCTGATATCTGCTTCCAGTGACGAGTTCTCATTCCTGGATTACACAGGATGGAGACAGTAGGGATATAATCCTAATGGTGAAAATATAAACCATAATGAGTCACTCTTTTGACTGCCACGCACACATAGATTTTATAGATGAAGCCTCAATAGTGTAAAGATTACAGTTCTTGAAATTATTTGACATATTTGATGAGTCCAGTCAAAATCCCAATTAGAGTTTAGAGGAGAAGAGAAACTAACAAAATGATTCCAAAGTTCACCTGCACAAATAAACATTTAGAAATAGCCCAGAAAATTTTAAGAGCAAAAAAGAAAGGGGTAAATATTCTATATGATATTAAACTATATGATAAGACTATGCTAATTAAAACTGTGGTATTATTATAGAAACACAAAGTTGTTGTATATATTATATGTAGAAACATATAACATAACATAATATATAGTTACAAATACACACACATACATACATAACATAAATGGGGGAAAAGATTGCACCAAAATGCCAAAATGTAACTTCTGTTTGGAAGTGAAAATTAACTACCAAATGAAAATACTCAGTTCATCATTCTTGATATTGACATTAGAACATTTTCTTTATTTTTTTAAAGTTTTTTTCATTATTATGTTCAGTTAGCCAAAATATAGTACATCATTAGTTTTTGATGTAGTGTTCAATGATTCATTAATTGCATATAACACCCAGTGCTCAACACAACACGTGCCTTCCTTAATTTTCTTTAAAATCAAGAACAAGATAAGCACACCTATTATTACCACTTCTAATGAACACTGTATTGAGTGTCCCAGCCAGTGAAGTAATATAAACAAATAAAAGATTGGGGAATAGAAATTTAAAAAACAAAACTACCCAAAGAAAACCAAAACATGAATTCAAAAAGATATATGCACGCTATGTTTACTGCAGTATTATTTATAATACCCAAGACATGGAAGCAACCTAAGTGTCCATCAATGGATGAATGGAAGAGGATGTGGTATATATACAATGGAATATTACTCAGCCACAAAAAAAGAATGAGATGAAGGCACCTGGGTGGCTCAGTCAGTTAAGCCTCCAACTCTTGATTTTGGCTCAGGTCATGATCTCAGGGTTGTGAGATAGAGCCCCAAGGGACACTTTGCACTGGGCATGGAGCATGCCTAGGGTTCTCTCTCTCTTCCTCTCCCTCTGCCCCTCCCCCCCCCACATGCACGTATGCATGCTCTCTAAAAAAAAAAGAATGAGATCATACCATTTGCAAAATGGATGGACCTAGGGGGTATAATGGAGGAAAAAACTGACATTGTTCACAGATTATTGTCTATGTACAATGACTAGATATTAAATTAATATAAAGAAAATTAAAAGAATTACTATATATAAGCCACAGATAGCATAATTAACAAAAAGACCAATTTATGGTAGCAACAATAAAATAAAGTACCTAGGGATAAATTTTGTTTAATTTTTTAAAGTTTACTAATATCTTTTTTAGTAATCTCTACACCTAACTTGGGGCTCAAACCCAAACCCTAAGATCAAGAGTCACATGTTCTTCCAACTGAGCCAGCCAGGTGCCCATACCTAGGGATAAATTAAGTGAAAGCTGTGCAAAGCTATTTTGGAGAAACCATATAACTTTATTAAAAGATGTTAAAGAAAATCTAAATACCATGCACTGGTAGATTCATTATCATATAACTGACAAAGGACTATTACCCAGAATATATTATAAAAAATTTCATAAATTAACAATAAAAACAACAGAAACAACCACTGAAACAAAAATGACAAAAGAGTCAAAGGGCCTAAATAGGCATTTCACAGAAGAAGAAATATGAAATGTAAGTACTCTGAGGGATCTTTGTTCATAAGACCATAAGTAGGAAAATCAATGAATTAGGTAAGTAAGCAATAATATATAGGAGTGAAAATGAAGGACTACAGTCATTCCCAAGACATGGATGAGTTTTAGAAACATAAGGCTGAGTGAAAAAAAATCAAGTCACGTAAGACTAAAAATGGATGATATATTTTTATAAATTGTTACATACAAATACGAACAAACAAAAAAAGAATTACAAACAATTTATGACACACTTATCTTCAAGGGGGACTAAGGGGCTTAAAATAGGGAAGGATTATATAGAGAGAAGCAAGAGTATTGATAATTTTTTAATTTTAAAGAATAGGTAAGAGTTCATGCATGTTCATTTTCTTCATAGCTTACATGTATGTTACATATAGTCTTCAAGTATTCGATAATAAAAATGTGTTAACAGAGAGAGATAGAAAAAGAACACTTATCTCTTCCTGTTCCCAATCCAATTCAAAGCCCAACAAAATCATATTTACACTTCTGGTCACCTCCTTAGTAAAGCCTTATCTGTTTTCCAAATGACAAAATTAATTGCTCTATGCCCTTTTCTTTCAGAGGATACTGCTATCTTCTACCTATGAATTTCTTCATTCTGCCTTTTATTACCAGTTGTTTACAGACATTTCTCTTGCTACATTGTGTTCTGAGGGGCAAAAGTCAATTTGTGTGACCTGGACAAAAAAATATTGAACTAGAAGACTCTAATGTCAATATCCAAGCCACTAATTACGTGAAAAATTTTCTTAAAAAGACATTTAGATTGGAAAGAAAAACATAAAACTCTCTCTATTTACAGGTTACATGATCTCATATATAGAAAATTCTAAGGAATTCAATTATTTTTTAATATTTTTTAAGTAATCTATACATCCAACATGGGGCTCAAACCCTGATATCAAGAGTTGCAGGCTCCACCACTTGAGTCAGTCAGGTGCCCCACTAAGGAATTCATTTAAAAACCGTTAAAACTGATCATCATCATTAGCCATCAGGGAAATTCAAATCAAAACCATATTGAGATATCACCTTACACCAGTCAGAATGGCAAAAATTGACAAGACAAGAAACAACAAATGTTGGAGAGGTTGTGGAGAAAGGGGAACCCTCTTACACTGTTGGTGGGAATGCAAGTTGGTACAGCCACTTTGGAAAACAGTGTGGAGGTGCCTCAAAAAATTAAAAATAGAGCTACCCTATGACCCAGCAATTGCACTACTGGGTATTTACCCCAAAGACACAGATGTAGTGAAGAGCCATATGCACCCCAATGTTCACAGCAGCAATGTCCGCAATAGCCAAACTGTGGAAAGAGCCGAGATGCCCTTCAACAGATGAATGGATAAAGAAGATGTGGTCCATATATACAATGGAATATTACTCAGCCATCAGAAAGGATGAATACCCAACTTTTACATCAACATGGAGGGGACTGGAGGAGATTATGGTAAGTGAAATAAGTCAAGCAGAGAAAGTCAATTATCATATGGTTTCACTTATTTGTGAACATAAGGAATAACATGGAGGACATTAGGAGAAGGAAGGGAAAAAATGAAGGGGGGTGGAATCGGAGGGAGAGATGAACCATGAGAGACTATGGACTCTGAGAAACAAACTGAGGGTTTTAGAGGGGAAGGGGGTGGGGGGATGGGTTAGCCCAGTGATGGGTATTAAGGAGGGCACGTACTGCACGGAGCACTGGATGTTGCATGAAAACAATGAATCGTGGATCATTATATCGAAAACTGGTGATGTATTGTATGGTGACTAACATAACATAATAAAATTAAATTAAAAAAAAAAACTTGAGGGAAAAAGGAAAAAAATGGTAGCTGGTGTGTCCTTTCAATGTCATCTCAGGTATAGGGCCACCTAAGGAAAATGTAACTATTTAAAGACTGTATTTTATTCAACTCACTGTTTATTACTCAATGTCCCAGACTTTGTAAAATTACAACTTGTAGATTTTTGTCCGATAGAGATGTAAGTAATTTCTGTTAAATACAAAAGGTAACTCCAAATGTTATACTTTGTTCTGTGTGACATTAACCAGTTTTAGATCAATACTAGCAATCTTTTTCTAACATTCCTTTATTAAATTGCCCATAAATACTCAGCTCCTCAACTGCTCTTTGAACCAGACTTACCACCTAACTGGTTCTCTCATTAATTAGTAAATAGAATAAAATATTTGATATATGTTTATTTTTATATTTGTATGATCATGTTTCCATTTTTTATAAATAATAATTTAATAAAGTAAATTTTTTTACTTTATTTAAAATTTACTTTTTTTTAAATCAGAGGATCATAGATTATCCAACTTTCCATTTTGATTAGTAAGGACTTTGTTTTTAACCTTCCACTTGTTATCATCATCATGTGTTTTTGCTTATTCCCCAGCATTCAACAGAACTTGATATAACATAATAGGCACTCAAAAATTATTTGTTAAATAAATGAATTATTAACACCTAAAAAGTAGAAAGGACATACTCTCAAAGTGAATAAGTTTAGCTTTATTAAAAATTCATTATCATGCTCAGGTCATGATGCAGGGTCCTGGGATCAAGCCCCACATCGGGCTCCCTGCTCAGCAGGGAGTCCACTTCTCTCTCTCCCTCTGCCACTCTCCCCACCCCCCAGCTCATGCGCACTCTCTCTCAAATAAATAAAATCTTTTTAAAAAAAGAAATAAAATATGGGGTGCCTGGGTGGCTCAGTCGGTTAAGCATCTGCCTTCGGCTCAGGTTATGATCCCAGGATCCTGGGATCGAGTCCCTCATTGGGCTCCCTGCTCAGCGGGAAGTCTGCTTCTCCCGCTCCTTCCCACTTGTGCTCTCTCTCGCTATCTCTGTCTCTCTCAAAAAAATAAATAAAATATTTAAAAAAGAGAAATAAAATTGAGAAAATAAAACTTCCCATTTGTTTCATAAGGTCAATATAATCCTGATACCAAAACCTGCACAGACATTACAAGAAAATTAAGATCAACATCCCTCCCGCCTCAAGAATCCTCAATAAAATGTTAGCAAATAATAAACTATGAAAGTACTAGAAGGAAACAGAGGGTTACAGGAGGGAGGGGGATGGAAGGATGGGGTAACCTGGTGATGGGTATTAAGGAGGGCACATGTTGTGATGAGCATTGGGTGTTATATGCAACTAATGAACACTACATCAAAAACTAATGATGTACTATATGTTGGCTAATTGAACTTAATAAAAAAAAAAAACTATTCTGGAATGTTATTTACTCTAGTTTTGGACTTTGACATAAATGAGCCATAAATTGAAGCCCCAATCTGGAGTAAATAGATTACCATGGCCCTGAGGCCCAAAGGTCACTATAAAGGCAGCAGTCCAAAAAAGAATGCTCAATAAAGGCTCTATGTCAAAGAGGAAAAAACAAACAAAAAACAAAAAAACAACATTATCTTGGAATGAGGAAAGCATTTCTAGCTATAATTTAAAATTCAGTAGACAAAGGAAAAGAATGGGGGCACCTGGCTGGCTCAGTTGGTGGGGCATGAGACTCTTGATCCCA
The DNA here is from genome assembly GCF_004348235.1 of Phoca vitulina. Lineage (NCBI taxonomy): Eukaryota > Metazoa > Chordata > Mammalia > Carnivora > Phocidae > Phoca > Phoca vitulina. Next base: position 14,642,888 of record NW_022589716.1, read on the forward strand.
GGGTGGTGAGTTCGAGCCCTATGTTGGGCATAGGGATTACTTAATTTAAAAAAAAGGAAAAGAATGATAACTACAGGGCGCCTGGGTGGCTCAGTTGGTTAAGCGACTGCCTTCGGCTCAGGTCATGATCCTGGAGTCCCTGGATCGAGTCCCACATCGGGCTCCCTGCTCGGCAGGGAGTCTGCTTCTCCCTCTGACCCTCCCCCCTCTCATGTGCTCTCTTTCTCTCTCAAATAAATAAATAAATAATCTTAAAAAAAATGATAACTACATAAAAATAAAAAACCTTCCTTTTCCGTTTACTTTGGAACAATAAATCTAAATTCAAATAAAAACATAAAGAGGCTTTTGCAAGGAGGTGCCTGGGTGGCTCAGTTGGTTAAGCGTCCAACTCTTGGTTTTGGCTCAGGTCATGATTTCCGGGTTGTGAGATCCAGCCCTGACTAGGGCTCTGCGCTCAGAAGGGAGTCTACATGAGATTCTCTCTCTCCCTCTCCCCCCTTTGTCCCTCCCCCCTGCCCCTCTCCTTGCTCATGCTTTCTCTCTCTCTCTCAAATAAATAAATAAATAAATAAAATCTTTAAAGAAAAAGGCTTCTGTAAGGCAAGAGCCATGATAAAGTCAAAAAACAAATAACAAATATTTGCAAAATACATCATAGACAAAGCCTAGTCTCTCTAATATATACGTATTATATATACTTATAATGTCCTAGGAAATTAATATGTCCTAGAAATATTAATATAATTAATATTAATATAGAAATATAAATAAGATTAATATATATTATGTCCTAGAAATCAGTAAGAAAAATATCAATAATTCAATAGATAGACAATGATAAGACCAAACAGTTCACAAAGAAATACAAAACATTCTTAAATATATACAAATATGCTTAACATTTTATGAAATAAGAGAAATGAAAATTCTCTTAGCAGATTAGCAAAAACCCAAGTTTAAGGATATTCTCTTGTTGAGGGTGGTGAGACTTTAAATAGGCATAGCCCCTAGGTAAGGTAATTTGACTATAGATTTTAACCTGGCATTTACTGTTCTGGAATTTACCCTGAAGTCACACCTTCACACACACATGAAATCTAACACCAATATATAACATTATACAGGTACAAAAAAAGGAGAAAAAAAGTTTATATTCGATGAGAAAAGTCTCCAAGATAAAGTAATCAAAGCAAAGGGGGGGAAATAATACATATAGTATGCTATATTTTATGTAGAAAGATGTCAGAATAAGAATATATATTCACATTGTTATATGTGTAACAAAACTCTGGAAGTATACACATGAAAGTCCTAACATTGATAACGTGAGTTATATGGGTGAGAAACATGGGAAGGAGACTTTCCAAATACATCTTTTTTTTTTTTTTAAGTAGGCTCCACGCCCAACATGGAGCCCAACGTGGAGCTTGAACTCACAACCCTGAGACCAAGACCTGAACTGAGATCAGGAGTCAGACGCTTAACTGACTGAGCCACTCAGGCACCCCTCAGATATATCTTTTTATATTTTTTAAGCCACACAACTATATTCAATATTGAAAATGATTTTAAGTGGTTTCTTTGAAAAAATTTCAGGCAGCTCATGGAATCTCTAAGAGTCCTCGGCCCAGACAGGAACAGTGCTCCAAATGCCATCCGAGTTTGCGCTCTGAGTATGCCGACAGTGGAAACTTGGCACTGCCCCTGGGACCACTGCAACTGCTGCCTAGGGATGCTGGAGGCCTTATGCACCGTCACAAAAACACTTATTATCCTCTTGTAAAGATGACTGAAGCCCGCGAGGCTAACTAGCTTGCCCAAGGTATGCCACGGCCAAGCACAGAATTGTGATACAAACCTAAGTGGCATGACTTTACAGCTTTCCCAACTAACTGATACCCTGTGTTGTTGCGCTTGGATAGGCTGATGGGTCTGCCCTCGTCATTTTTTACCCTCTTTATATGGTTGTCGCTGGTCATTCTAGGCTTTGCTATCTGCCATCCATTGTTCTACAAAGGGATTGATTTCAGTGACTTTATCAGCAAAGGATGAAGCATGGATTTAGTAATAGATCAAGTTTTCCAGCTTCAGCTTTGGTTTTACTTCCAAATCTTTCTATTTCGCTTCATTAGCACTGGATGATGTGAATAGCTCCTACCAGGGCTTTCTAAAATGTCATTAGATGTGTTCATACCTTAAAAACTTTTATCTGCTCCATTACTGTGGAGCACATAGTAATAGTAGGATTCTCTTTTGGTTCTTCTTCAAGTCTCTCTTCTCCCAGAGATCGCCTTTTTGCTGCCTTTCTTTTTTCTTGTAATTCCTTCTTTTGCTTCATTTGGAAAAATTTCAGGGTCTTAAAAATTTCTCGGGAAAATTCATCCACATCAGCTTCCATACTTTCCCCATTAAGGTCCAAAAACCCTCCATCCATCCACCTGAATTGAAGACAAAATATTAAACTCAGAAACTTCTGGAGTGCAAAGAGGGACTTGGAGATTCTTCAGGCTAACCTCCTCATTTTAATAGAGAAACAACTGTGGGCCAGAGCAGTTAACAGTTTTTCTTAATCACACAGGTAGAGTTGATGGTAGAGAGATAAGATTAACACCATCATCTCAACCATGCTGCATGTGCTAAAATATGTATCAGACTGTAAATGGCTGACTAAGAGTAGCCAAATGAAATGCAGATTTGACTCCAAAAAATATTAGTCAACTTCATTAATTGCATAAAGAGGGGAAACAGCTCTGGAAAACCCAAGTGAGACTTCAGTATCGTATTGGTAAGGTCAGGTGCTACCTTAGCACCAGTTGGCATCTCTCCTGTATGACACTTGGTTCTCTTTCAAATGGATGAATATGTCCTACTTTTAAACACTTAGCCGACAGCAATATAAAAAATCACTATACATCTTACAAATCCTTTTACATCATTTGCTTAATTTTTATTACATTACCAGAAATTACCGTTTTTCTGTTCGTTGCCACCTCAGAACAAGATTGAAAAACTTCTGATAGGGCTCAATGTTCACTTTTAATTTATCCAGTTCAGGATATTTTGTCAATTCCCATTTGAAAAGTTCCTCTTCTTTATTAATAAACTGAGCTGCTTCCTCAGATTCCTGAATACGTTTTTGTAGTTGCCTTACATCTGTCACATACTGAAAGCAAATAATTTTTTGTCTCAACAAATATCCAAGTAATGTTATAAGACTATATGACACTGCATAGGCTGTGTCCTTGCATTTACATTGCAACTTTATTTTTTTTAAGATTTTATTTATTTGAGAGAGAGACAGAGAAAGCATGCGCACACGAGCAGAGGAGAGGGGCAGAGGGACAGGGAGAAGCAGACTCCCTGCTGAAGAGGGAGCCAGATGCGGGACTTGATCCCAGGACTCTGGGATCATGACCTGAGCCAAAGGCAGATGCTTAACCAACTGAGCCACCCAGGCACTGACACTGCAACTTTAAATACCAACTTTACAACACTACTATGATATAGAGCAAAAGATATGGTTCCATCTATTTTACAGATAGAAAGCTAAGCCACAAGAAAGATCACATACATAGTACCAGTTCCAGGCCTAAGAGTCAGACCCCTCTTTGCCATACATAGTAAGCATATGTTTTTCTGTATTTTTAAATGTATGCAAACATGTCTCATATTAATCTACAGGCCTGTCATAGTTATGCTCTTCTGTGTTTATCATACCTGTTGCATGCGGTCCAATTCTGCAAATTCTGTAAACTCTTCCATGCGACGTGATTCCTTTTCTATTTCCAAAATCAGTTTCTCTCTCTTGGCAATTAGCTCATTTTCTTTTTTATGTTTAGCACTCTCAATGAGCTTTTTAAGAGACAATTTGATCAGGTTAATTATTTTGTTACAAAGGAAACCTATCAAGTCAGAAATCTGAATGCTTTGTATGGTAATAAAAAACACCACAGAAGTAAAAATGAGTACAAAAGTGAAACACTAATAAAAAAATGCAAAGAATAATAAACCACCCAGAAAGATTTTCCTAGCTCTCTGAAGTGACTGTAATGATTCTTATGTATTATTAACAGATGCTGGGTAACGGTAGAAGCTACCACTTATTGAGCACGTGCCATGTGTCAGGAACTATCCAATACCTTACCTACATTAGCACAGTTATTATTATTATTCTCAGTTCAGAGATGAAGAAATTTAGGCTTACAGAAATCAAGAGGCATGTCCAATGTCACAAAGTCATAAAAGACAAAATCTGCACTAGAACTTTGGTTTATCTGACTTATTTGCTTTTTCATTACTATACCATCTCACTTCCCACTTTAAGAGAAGTTGGTTTACACTAGAACTGTTCTAAAATCTAAAGTATATTCAATCCGATATAAAATTCTGAATCTGCTACTTCTTTTCTCTCTCATCCTGGGCCAGTTACTTAACTTCTCTGAGACTCACTTTTCTCATCTATGAAATGGGGGAAATAGGAGGACCTGGGATTTCTGCAGGTACTAAATGAATTACTAAATGCAAAGCACTTAAGGCAGTGCTTACTATTATTACCAGTCTATAACGGTTCTGACCTCTTTAATGTCAGTCCCACTTCTTACCAGATCCTGTATTAAGCCTAACAGCCTGTTCTTAACCTGCAGGGCCATAAATGTTTCTAGCCCCAAACTCATATTGACACATAAAGTTAGTTTTTAAAGGTAGATCAAATAAATGTGCTTAAAATGTCAGAATACAAAAATATATACTGAAAAAGATATTTACCACATCATTTTCATCAAAGATGGGATTAATTTTCCTAGGCCACATAAGGATAGCTGAATTTAAAGCTAAGTCTTCTTGAGAAAACAGGAAAACATCTAAAAAGTAACTCATTCGGCGTTTGGATTCCTACAAAAGAAACTCCATATATAATACACCATGTAGAAAAACTAAGGCATTATGGAAAGGAGAAGAACCAACAATTTCTAATACTCTAAACAAGGTTTTGGAAACATGTCATGTTTATGAAGACAGAACCAAAACTCTCACTATTTGTAATTTATATGATGGTATATGTAGACATCCCAAAAAAATCTTCAGATAAACTATTAAAATGAAGAGAAATAAAAAATATATAACATTTTTATTTTTTTTAAGAATTATGTATTTATTTGAGAGAGAGAGCACACACACACAAGGGGCAGAGGGGGGACTGGGAGAGGGACAGAAATCCTCAAGCAGACTCCCTGCTGAGCACAGAGCTTGACCATGCAGGGCTTGATCCCAGGAGATCATGACCTGAGCCAAAATCAAGAGTCGGCCACTTAATTGACTGAGCCACCCAAGCACTCCAATATACAACATTTTTAAAGGTAAGGTTTTTAAAGAAAAAAGAAATTTCAAAAATTAAGAAAAAATTCAGTGATCAATATGAATTTATATATAACAATAAATTTTATATTATAGCGCAAAGTATAAAATAAATATCCATAAGTCCATAATGATATAAATAAGTCATTGAATAAATTAATAAGGGAAGGAGGAGACAAATCTCCCATGCAGAAGAATTCCAAATAAATTATGTAGCTACTTTACTCCAGGAGAGTGTTAACTCCCCAATTCTGAAGTGTGGGCTGCAAATAGTGACTTCCTTCCAGAGAGGACATATGGGAGGGAGAGAAAAGAGTGGAGAGACTTGGGCGCCTGGGTGGCTCAGTTGGTTAAGTGACTGCCTTCGGCTCAGGTCATGATCCTGGAGTCCTGGGATCGAGTCCTACATCAGGCTCCCTGCTCAGCAGGGAGTCTGCTTCTCCCTCTGACCCTCCCCCCTCTCATGCTCTCTCTATCTCATTCTCTCTCTCAAATAAATAAATAAAATCTTTAAAAAAAAAAAAAAAAGAGTGGAGAGACCTGATAAACACTACTTCAGACTGGAGATCAAGGTCAACATCAATAGTGGTAAGTCATGGTGATAATATGTACCCCTGATATGATGTGATGAAAATGGCATTTGCCTTTGTGATCTGATCCTCCTTCAGAAAACCCACTACCTCAGTCTAATCATTAGAAAAACATCAGACGAATTCCAAAACGGGGCTACTCTCTGATATACCTGACCCATACTTCTCAACACTATGAAGGTCATTAAAAACAAAACTAAAGAGGGGGAGCCTGGCTGGCTCAGTTGGTAGAGCATTCAACACTTGATCACAGGGTTGTGAGTTCAAGCCCCATGTTGGGTGTGGAGCCTACTTAAAAATAAAAAAAACCAGGATTCTAGAAAGATGGCAGAGGAGTAGGGGACCCTATTTCAACTGGTCCCTGGAATTGAGCTGGATATCTACCTGACCACTCTGAGCACCCACAAAACCAGCCTGAGATGTAAGAAGATCTGGATCTCTACAAACAGAATATCGCAGGTGGTTGGTTTTGAGGTACGAAGCCGGGAGCCGTGATTCCACGGGCAGATATCGGAGGATAAACGGCAGCGGGAGGGTGCCTGGCCGTGGGGATCCGACACCGCCGGTGAGTGACAGCTGCGCCCGCTGCGGACAGGCACAGACAGACTCGCAGACTGATAGTGGCCGGAAAGGACTTTAGGGCAGCCCCCGGGGCGGAAACCCGGAACTGCGGGGTCGCGCGTGCAAACTGGGAGCAGCTGGCGGTTTTAGAAGCACAAAGGGCAGAGACGTGCCCCAACCTGGAGGCAGGACTGGGAGCGCTGCGGAGGGGCGCACAACCCAGGACGCTGCAGTCTATAGCAGCACGGACAGAAACGGAGACAGTGTGGCCTGGAGAGCTCACTGAAGAACAGACTGTGGTCTCTCTGCTCTGAGGCAGAGGGTTGGAAACAGTCTCTTCTGCTCTGACTCGCGGAAGAGACGCGGAAAGCCGCCAGGGAAAGCCACCAGAGAACAAAAGCCCCCAAAACTGATTCCCGCTGAGCCCATTCCCCACCACAGGGGCGCAGGGCAACTCCGCCCAAACAGGGCTGCCTGAGTAACAGCGCAGCAGGCCCCTCCCGCAGAAGACAGGCTGGGAAAACAAGAGGCCAGGAACCCTAAGGTCCCTGGAAAACAGGTGCATCTTGCTTGGGTTCTGGTCAATAATTTGGACTCTATACATTCCCTCAAACACCCATCAACAGAATGACTAGGAGGAGGAACCCCCAAAATAGAAAAGACTCAGAGATTATGACTTATGCTGCAGATTCACAAATGGATGCAGATATAACCAAGATGTCGGAGATGGAATTCAGGCTAGCAATTGTGAAGACAATGGCTAGAATGGAGAAATCAATTAATGGCAACATAGAGTCTCTAAGGGCAGAAATGAAAGCTGAATTGGCAGAACTTAAAAATGCTATCAATGAGATCCAATCCAATCTAGATAATCTAACAGCTAGGGTAAGTGAGCCAGAAGAACGAATAAGCAACCTGGAAGACAATATAATAGATAAAAAGGGAAAAGAGGAGGCCAGGGAAAAACAACTCAGAATCCATGAAAATAGAATCAGAGAAATAAGTGACACCATGAAGCGTTCCAATGTCAGAATAATTGGAATCCCGGAGGGAGTGGAGAGAGAGAGAGGACTAGAAGATGTACTTGAGCAAATCGTAGCTGAGAACTTCCCTAATCTGGGGAATGAAACAAACATTCGAGTCCTAGAGGCAGAGAGGACCCCTCCCAAGATCAAGGAAAACAGGCCAACACCCTGGCATATAATAATAAAACTTGCAAATCTTAGAACCAAGGAAACCATCTTAAGGGCAGTTACGGGGAAGAGATTCCTTACATACAGAGGGAGGAACATCAGAATAACGTCAGACCTATCCACAGAGACCTGGCAAGCCAAAAAAGCCTGGCAAGACATATTCAGGGTACTAAATGAGAAGAACATGCAGCCAAGAATACTTTATCCGGCAAGGCTATCTTTTAGAATGGATGGAGAGATGCAGAGCTTCCACGACCGGCAGAAACTGAAAGAATATGTGACCACTAAGCCGGCCCTGCAAGAAATATTAAGGGGGGTTCTATAAAAGGAGAAAGACCCCAAGAGTGATCTACAACAGAAATTTACAGGGACAATCTATGAAAACAACGTCTTGACAGGCAACATGATGACAATTCATATCTTTCAATAATCACTCTCAATGTGAACAGCCTAAATGCTCCCATAAAACGGCACAGGGTTGCAGATTGGATAAAAAGACAAGACCCATCCATATGCTGCCTACAAGAGACTCATTTTGAACCTAAGGATACATCCAGACTGAAAGTGAAGGGATGGAGATCCATCTTCCATGCCAGCGGACCTCAAAAGAAAGCTGGGGGGGGCACCTGGGTGGCTCAGTCATTAAGCGTCTGCCTTCAGCTCAGGTCATGATCCCAGAGTCCTGGGATCGAGCCCCGCATCGGGCTCCCTGCTTGGCGGGAAGCCTGCTTCTCCCTCTGCCACTCTCCCTGCTTGTGTTCCCTCTCTCACTGTGTCTCTCTCTTCAAATAAATAAATAAAATCTTTAAAAAAAAAAAAAAAAAAGAAAGCTGGGGTAGCAATTCTTATATCAGACAAATTAGATTTTAAACTAAAGTCTGTAATAAGAGACACAGAAGGACACTATATCATTCTTAAAGGGTCTATCCAAAAAGAAGACCTAACAATTGTAAATATCTACACCCCCAACATGGGAGCAGCCATCTACTTAAGCCAACTGTTAACCAAAATAAAGAGTCATACTGATAACAATACATTAATTGTAGGAGACCTCAATATTCCACTCTCAGCAATGGACAGATCATCTAAGCAGAAAATCAACAAGGAAACAAGAGCTTTGAATGATACACTGGACCTCATACATATTTACAGAACACTCCACCCTAAAACAACAGAATACTCATTCTTCTTGAGCGCACATGGAACTTTCTCCAGAACAGACCACACACTGGGTCACAAATCAGGTCTCAACCAATACCAAAAGACTGAGATTATTCCCAGGATATTCTCTGGCCACAATGCTTTAAAACTGGAACTCAATCACAAGAAAAAATTTGGCAGAAATTCAAACACTTGGAAGCTAAAGACCACTCTGCTCAAGAATGTTTGGGTCAACCAGGAAATCAAAGAAGAACTTAAACAATTCATGGAAACCAATGAGAATGAAAACACATCGGTCCAAAACCTATGGGATACTGCAAAGGCAGTCCTAAGGGGGAAATACATAGGCATCCAAGCCTCACTCAAAAAAATAGAAAAATCCCAAACTCACCAACTAACTCTACACCTTAAAGAACTAGAGAAAAAGCAACAAACGACGCCTAAGCCACGCATTAGGAGAGAAATAATTAAAATTAGAGCAGAAATGAATGAATTACAAAGCAGAAACACAGTAGATCACATCAATGAAACTAGAAGTTGGTTCTTTGAAAGAATTAATAAGATTGATAAACCACTGGCCAGACTTATCCAAAAGAAAAGAGAAAGGACCCAAATTAATAAAATTATGAATGAAAGGGGAGAGATCATGACTAACACCAAGGAAATAGAAACAATTATTAGAAATTATTATCAACAACTATATGCCAATAAACTGAGCAATCTGGATGAAATGGAGGCCTTCCTGGAAACCTATAAGCTGCCAAGACTGAAACAGGAAGAAATTGACAACCTGAATAGGCCAATAACCAGTAACGAGATTGAAGCAGTGATCAAAAACCTCCCAAAAAACAAGAGTCCAGGGCCTGATGGATTCCCTGGGGAATTCTACCAAACATTCAAAGAAGAAATAATACCTATTCTACTGAAGCTGTTTCAAAAAATAGAAACAGAAGGAAAACTTCCAAACTCACTCTATGAGGCCAGCATTACCTTCATCCCCAAACCAGGCAAAGACCCCATCAAAAAGGAGAATTTCAGACCGATATCCCTGATGAATATGGATTCCAAAATTCTCAACAAAATCCTAGCTAATAGGATCCAACAATACATTAAAAGGATCATCCACCACGACCAAGTGGGATTTATCCCTGGGATGCAAGGCTGGTTCAACATTTGCAAATCAATCAATGTGATAGAACACATTAATAAGAGGAAGGAGAAGAACCATATGGTCCTCTCAATTGATGCAGAAAAAGCATTTGACAAAATACAACATCCTTTCCTGATTAAAACTCTTCAGAGTATAGGGATAGAGGGAACATTCCTCAAGTTCATAAATTCCATCTATGAAAAACCCACAGTAAATATCATCCTCAATGGGGAAAAGCTGAGAGCCTTTCCCTTAAGATCAGGAACACGTCAAGGATGCCCACTCTCGCCACTATTGTTCAACATAGTACTAGAAGTCCTAGCAACAGCAATCAGACAACAAAAAGAAATAAAAAGTGTTCAAATTGGCAAAGAAGAAGTCAAACTCTCTCTGTTCACAGACGACATGATACTTTATGTGGAAAGCCCAAAAGACTCCACCCCCAAATTACTAGAACTCATAGAGCAATTCAGTAATGTGGCAAGATACAAAATCAATGCACAGAAATCAGTTGCTTTCTTATACACTAACAACGCAACTGTAGAAAGAGAAATTAGAGAAATGATTCCATTTACAATAGCACCAAAAACTATAAGATACCTAGGAATAAACCTAACCAAAGAGGTAAAGGATCTATACTCTAGGAACTACAGAACACTCATGAAAGGAATTGAAGAAGACACAAAAAGATGGAAAAATATTCCATGCTCACGGATCGGAAGAATAAACATTGTTAAAATGTCTATGCTACCCAGAGCAATCTCTACCTTCAATGCCATCCCAATCAAAATTCTAATGACATTTTTCAAAGTGCTGGAACAAACAATCTTAAAATTTGTACGGAATCAGAAAAGACCCCGAATCGCCAAGGAAATGTTGAAAAAGAAAAACAAAGCTGGGGGCATCACGTTGCCTGATTTCAAGCTATATTACAAAGCTGTGATCACCAAGACAGCATGGTACTGGCACAAAAACAGACATACAGACCAATGGAACAGAATAGAGAACCCAGGTATGGACCCTCAACTCTATGGTCAAATAATCTTTGACAAAGCAGGAAAAAACATGCAATGGAAAAAAGACAGTCTCTTCAATAAATGGTGCTGGGAAAATTGGACAGCCACATGCAGAAGAATGAAACTCGACCATTCTCTAACACCATTCACAAAGATAAACTCAAAGTGGGTGAAAGACCTCAATGTGAGACAGGAATCCATCAAAATCCTAGAGGAGAACATAGACAGTAACCTCTTTGACATCGGCCACAGCAACTTCTTTCAAGATACATCTCCAAAACTAGTGAAACAAAAGCAAAAATGAACTTTGGGACTTCATCAAGATAAAAAGCTTCTGCACAGCAAAGGAAATAGTCAACAAAACAAAGGCAACCCACAGAATGGGAGAAGATATTTGCAAATGACACTACAGATAAAGGGCTGGTATCCAAAATCTATAAAGAACTTCTCAATCTCAACACCCAAAAAACAAATAATCAAGTCAAAAAGTGGGCAGAAGAGATGAACAGACACTTCTCTGAAGAAGACATACAAATGGCTAACAGACACATGAAAAAATGTTCATCATTAGCCATCAGGGAAATTCAAATCAAAACCACATTGAGATACCACCTTACACCAGTTAGAATGGCAAAAATGGACAGGGAAAGAAACAACAAATGTTGGAGAGGTTGTGGAGAAAGGGGAACCCTCTTACACTGTTGGTGGGAATGCAAGTTGGTACAGCCACTTTGGAAAACAGTGTGGAGGTGCCTCAAAAATTTAAAAATAGAGCTACCCTATGACCCAGCAATTGCACTACTGGGTATTTACCCCAAAGACACAGATGTAGTGAAAAGAAGGGCCATATGCACCCCAATGTTCATAGCAGCAATGTCTGCAATAGCCAAACTGTGGAAAGAGCGGAGATGCCCTTCAACAGATGAATGGATAAAGAAGATGTGGTCCATATATACAATGGAATATTACTCAGCCATCAGAAAGGATGAATACCCAACTTTTACATCGACATGGATAGGACTAGAGGAGATTATGCTAAGTGAAATAAGTCAAGCAGAGAAAGTCAATTATCATATGGTTTCACTTATTTGTGGAACACAAGGAATAGCATAGAGGACATTAGGAGAAGGAAGGGAGAAATGAGGGGGAGGGAATTGGAGGGAGAGATGAACCATGAGAGACTATGGACTCTGAGAAACAAACAGGGTTTTAGAGGGGAAGGGGAGGGGGAGGGGGGATTGGTTAGCCTGGTGGTGGGTATTAAGGAGGGCATGTACTGCATGGAGCACTGGGTGTTATACGAAAACAATGGATCATGGATCACCACATCAAAAACTAATGATGTACTGTATGGTGACTAACATAACATAATAAAATTTAAAAAATAAATAAATAAAATAAATAAATAAATAAATAAATAAATAAATAAATAAATAAAAACGAATCTGAGAAACTGTCAGAGCCAAGAGGAGCCTAAGAAGACACAACTAGAAATAATGTAGTGTCTAAGATAGGTTCCTGAAACAGAAAAAGGACATTAAGTAAAAACTAAGAAAAACTGGTAACTTGTGGACTTTAGTTAATGATGTATCAATACTTGTTTATTAATTCTAACAAATGTACCATACTAATGTAAGATGCTAATAATGAGTAAATTGAGTGGAGGGAGGGGCAGCAGGGACTATGTGATATGGGAACTCTCTGTACTATCTGCTCAATTTTTATTTAAATCTAAAGCTATTCTTTTTTTTTTTTAAGATTTTATTTATTTATTTGACAGAGAGAGACACAGCAAGAGAGGGAACACAAGCAGGGGGAGTGGGAGAGGGAGAAGCAGGCTTCCCGCTGAGCCGGGAGCCCGATGCGGGGCTCGATCCCAGGACCCCGGGATCACGACCCGAGCTGAAGGCAGACACCTAATGACTGAGCCATGCAGGCACCCCAATCTAAAGCTATTCTAAAAAATGAGGTCTGTTAGTTATTTTATAAATTAATTTCCATATTCAAGTAATAAAGATTCAAAAATTTAAAGATATCATTTAATATAACATTAAAAGATATTAAGTACCTGAAAATTTATCTAAAAAAGTACAACCTCTACAGAGGAAATTATAAAATGCTGACAGATTTAAAGAAGAGGCAAATAAATAAAAGATATCTCATGAATTGGAAGACTCCATGTGTAAATGTGCCACTTCTCTCTATTTCATGCATTTTTAATCAAAATTCTACCAGATTTTTATGGAATGTGAAAAACTGATTGTAAAATTTATACTAGAAAGACACTAATTCTCAAAATTTATTATAAATTTGAGGCAATCTCAACCAAAATCCCAAAAGGTTACTTTATGAAATGTGATAAGCTAATTCTAAAATTGATATGAAAATGCTAAGGGCCAAGAACAAGCAAGAAACTTGGTGAAGAAGAATGGGAGGACATGTTCTACCAGGTATCAAGACTTATTATTGCTAGAATAAGACCTATAAATACAGAGAAGAAACTGATGGTTGCCAGAGGGAAGGGGCTGAGGGGAGGGGCCAAATGGGTGTAGGGGATTGAGAAATGCAGGCTTCTAGTTATGGAATAAATAAATCATGGGAGTAATAGGTACAGCACGAGGGAATACAGTCAATGATATTGTAAGAGTGTTACATGGTGACAGGTAGTAGCTACACTGTGGAGAGTATAGCATAACGTATAGAGATGTTGGATCACTATGTTGTATATCTAAAACTAAAGTAACATTGTGAGTCAACTATACTCAAATAAAAAAATAAAAATAAATAAAAGTCCAGTGGCTTAAAGGGGGAAAAAAAGATGTATTATTGCTATAAAGTTAAGCTATTGTAATTAAGTCAGTGTGGTATTGATACCAGGACAGACAGAAAGGCCAATGGAACAGAACAGAGTGTCTTAAATTAGATCTGTATAAATATGGACACTTAATACATGATAGAGGTGGCGCTGCAGAGCAGTGGGGAAGGGACAGTCTCTTTGATAAATACATAATTACTCATCTATGTGGAAAAATAATTAGGTTGGACCTCACATCATTCACAAAACTAAGATTCTAGGAAGACTGAAAACATAAACATAAAAGGCAAACTAGACAGGTCTAAAAAAGGATACAAGAAAAAAGCATCATGACCCTTGGTAGGAAAGGATTTCTTAAACAAGACACAGAAAGTACTAGGTATAAAAGGAAACACTGGGGGCACCTGGGTAGCTCTGTCAGTTAGGTGTCTGACTCTTAATTTCGGCTCAGGTCATGATCTTAGGGTTGTAAGATCGAGCCCTGCATTGGGCTCCACACTGGGCATGGAGCCTGCTTAAGTTTCTCTCCCTCTCCCTCAGTCCCTCTCCACCACACCTCTCTCTCTCTCTCTCTCTCTCTCTCTCTTTATGTCTCCCCCTCTCTCCTTCTCTAAAAAAAAAGGTGGGGGGGGACTCTTCCTGTTCTCCACCATGGCGGATCAAGGTGAAAAGGAGAACCCCATGTGGGAACTTTGCATCTGCAAGCTCTGCCTCAACATCTGTGTGGGGGAGAGTGGAGGCAGACTGACCCAGGCAGCCAAGGTGCTGGAGCAGCTCACAGGCCAGACTCCCATGTTCTCCAAAGCTAGATACACAGTTAGATCCTTTGGTATCAGGAGAAATGAAAAGATTGCCGTCCACTGCACAGTCCGTGGGGCAAAGGCAGAAGAAATCCTGGAGAAAGGTCTAAAGGTGCGAGAGTATGAGTTAAGAAAAAAACTTCTCTGACAGCCACATCCAGAAGAATGAAACCGGACCACTTTCTTACACCATACACAAAAATAGACTCAAAATGGATGAAAGACCTAAATGTGAGACAGGAATCCATCAAAATCCTAGATGAGAACACAGGCAGCAACCTCTGTGACCTCAGCCACAGCAAGTTCTTGCTAGACACATCTCCAAAGGCAAGGGAAACAAAAGCAAAACTGAACTATTGGGATTTCATCAACATAAAAAGCAAAGGAAACAGTCAACAAAACCAAAAGACAACCAACAGAATGGGAGAAGATATTTGCAAATGACATATCAGATAAAGGGCTAGTATCCAAAATCTATAAAGAACTTATCAAACTCAACACCCAAAGAACAAATAATCCAATCAAGAAATGGGCAGAAGACATGAACAGACACTTCTGCAAAGAAGACATCCAAATGGCCAAAAGACATATGAAAAAATGCTCAATATCACTCAGCATCGGGGAAATACAAATCAAAACCACAATGATAAATCACTTCACACCAGTCAGAATGACTGAAATGAACAACACAGGAAACAACAGTTGTTGGTGAGGATGCAGAGAAAGGGGAACCCTCTTACACTGCTGGTGGGAATGCAAGCTGGTGCAACCACTCTGGAAAACAGTATGGAGGTTCCTCAAAAAGTTGAATAGAGCTACTCTATGACCCAGCAATTGCACTACTAGGTATTTATCTAAAGGATACGAATGTAGTGATTTGAAGGGGCACATGTACCTCAGTGTTTATAGCAGCAATGCCCACAGTAGGCAAACTATGGAAAGAGCCCAGATGTCCATCAACAGATGAATAGATAAAGAAGATGTGGTGTATATATTTATACAATGGAATACTACTCAGCCATCAAAAAAAAAAATCTTGCATTTGCAATGATGTGGATGGGACTGGAGGGTATTATGCTAAGCAAAATAAGTCAATCAGAGAGACAATTATCATATGATCTCACTTGTATGTGGAATTTAAGAAACAAAACAGGATCATAGGGGAAGGAGGGAAAAATAAAACAAGATGAAATCAGACAGTGAGACAAACCATAAGAGACTCTTAACTCTAGGAAACAAACTAAGGGTTGCTGAAGGGGAGGGGGTGGGAGGATAGGGTAACTGGGTGATGGGCATTAAGGAGGGCATGCGATGTAATGAGCACTGGGTATTATATAAGACTGATGAATCACTTGTGTTTCTGAAGACTTCAAATGGGGGTTATTCTTTTCCCCACTTGTTAACATGGGAATATCTGAAGCATCTGGTATTTTGAAATACCCCAACATACTATTTTTTTCATAATTATAATCATATACTTGTAGTTTAATGGGGAAATACAACATACAGTGTTCAAATGCAAAATGGAACATATGAGATTCCAAATGAAACAAGAAATCTTTCAGCTTAGAAGAAATCTGTGTTCAGGTCAATCACAGCCTGGATCTTACAATTACTGCTTCTTTGTGGGGCACAGCATTTGTAAAGACATTGGACATATTGCTAATGACAAACTTAGAGGAATGCCTATCAGTATACTTCTCTAAATATTATTTACAGAAATAAAAAGCAATGAATAAAAAAAAGGACTGAAGAATCACTGAACTCTACGTCTGAAACTAATAATATATTATATGTTAATTAATTGAATGTAAATTTTAAAAAGAACTGGAGGCATCTTAAAAACAAATTTTTAAAAATAAATTAAAAGATAAAGACCAGCGGCATCTTAAATATCCAACAGTGAATGGTTAAATAATTCACTTATTCTTAACATATCTACATCTAAACCTGTAAGTTTAAATATTCAAAAATACATTTTTATGTTTCATAATTATGTTTCAATCTTAAGTCAAACATGTTTATTATGCAATCTTTTTTTGTTTATGATGCAATCTTAAATCAAAAATATGGTACTCAATTTTCTATTAAGTAGAAAATGTTTCATATTTTTGGTCAGCTTAATGTTTTTCTGTACCTCCTACTTTTCTATTGTCATATGTTACCTTCACAATACAAAATTATTTTTAAAAAGCATATGAAAAGTGTTCAAATTCATTTGTTTTCAATAAAATGCAAATTAAAAATACAATGATTTCCACCTAACAGAACAGAAATTTTCTTCCTTTTTCTTTTTTTAAAGTTTTTATTTAAAATCCAGTTAGTTAGCATACAATGTAATATTAGTTTCAGGTGTATAATATACTAATTCAGGACTTCCATACATCACCCTGTGCTCATACAACAAGAGCACTCCTTAATCCCCATCACCTATTTCACTCACCCATCCCCACTCACCTCCCCACCCTTGGTAACCATCAGTTTGTTCTCTATAGTTAAGAGAACAGCCTGGCAAATTTAGCATAGCAAGCATAAGTAAGGTGTAAAACAATAGGACTCAGACGCTGCTGATAGGAGTATAAAACTGGAACTACTTTAGAAAAGAGTTTTGCCTTAGCTAATAAAGGTGAAAGTAAATATATGTTATAATACCTGGGAGAAATGCATGAATATATACACCAGAAATGTTCCCAGCAGCATTGCTATTAATAACATAAGGAGAAACAAACCAAATATCCAGAACAATAAAACTAAAATAACAAATTATTATATGGTTATATAATAGTGAATATAAGATGGCAATGAAAATAGTTAAGAAACAATGGCATTACTAACATAATGTTGACAAGATGCAACAGAATAGAAACAGTATGACTATTTATGTAAAGATCCAAATGAGACAAGAATTAGTTATATTGATTAGGAATGCATATTTAGATGGTAAAACTCTACAGAAGTGCAAGGAAGTGATTACTATAAAAGTTAGGATAGTGTTCACATCGAAGAAAAAGAGGAGACTGTGATGAACTTCTAGTGTGTTGGCAAGGTTCTATTTCTTCCCTGGGTGATAATTACGGGGTGTTTACTTTATAATATTTTAAATTGCACAATTTATGCTTTATGCAATTTTGGGTATGTGTGTTATATTTCACATTTTAAACAAAAAATTAGAGTACAATATAGATGAATGGCTACATAATCCTCTGCTGGGGAAGGCATAAGCATACTACTAAATGTAGAAATTATAGGGGTGCCTGGGTGGCTCAGTCGTTAAGCATCTGCCTTCGGCTCAGGTCATGATTCCAGGTCCTGGGATCAAGCCCCGCATCGGGCTCCCTGCTTGGCGGGAAGCCTGCTTCTCCCTCTCTCACTCCCCCTGCTTGTGTTCCCTCTCTCGCTGTGTCTCTCTGTCAAATAAATAAATAAAATCTTTTTAAAAATAAATAAATAAATAAATGTAGAAATTATAAAAGAAGGAAAAATTTAAGCCCATGTTGTTTGAGGATGAACACATAGTTGGTGGGACTAAAGAATAAAAATGTGTGATTACTGTAGAAACCAAGGGAAAACCTCTAGGGGAGAGAGGGAGAGAAGCAGTTATGATCAGAAAGTCACATGCAGAGGGATTCAGGGGTACAGGAAGTATCCTATTTCTTACCTTCGGTCATGGCAGTATAGGTAGGCACTTTATAACTACTTTTTTTATGTTTTATACATTTTCAATATGTTTATCATATTTCACAATAAAAATAAACTAATTTAAAATATGTAAATTAAAAGATTCTTACCTTGATCCGTAAAACCAACTCTTGAATCCCTGTAGTCCGGGCTTTTTCTACATAAGATATCAGATCCATCATCTCTTCTGTTGTCTCAGGGACTTTTAATGCATGCTCTTTAATTGCTTCAAATTCGCTGCAAATACTGACATAATACTCTGCTTTACTATGGCTATGGTAATTAATGCCATGTCATACTCAATACATGTGTGTTATTATGATTATTGTAAAATATGAACCGTGATAGCCTCAAAATATTAAATCACTAAGATGTTTTAAAACATTTAAGGACAACTTATCTGATATAACCCAGCGTACATCTTACATCTACAAAATCCACAAAATCGAGGTAACATTTTCATGTGGAAGTTATGGTATATTAAAATTTTTTTTCTGCAGATCTCTTTAACTCTCTTGAACACCCAGTTAAGTAAGCAGTGTGATATAGAGCGTACTTAGGAATAGCAAGCAGGCCAATATGAAAACAAAGAAGGGGACGTCACATGAAGCTGGAAAGGTGAGTAGGAATTAGATAGTGTAGGGCTTGATAGTTCAGTCTTGATTATCAAAAATTTAGGGGGGATGCATTAAAGTGGATAATGACAAAAAGACAGGAGATATTATGGGGGCACTTTCTTCTTGCTAGAGCAGAATCTAAGTCCCTTGGGGAGAGACATTACAGCAAAAGACAAGGAGGCAAACAAATTGATTGAGAGCAAGGTGGCCCAAGCAGATGTTAAACCAAACTGTGAGCAAGCAAACTGCTCTTTAATGATTATTAATTTATTTAATAAATTGTACTCTACTTAGGGGCACACATTTCCTCCTTTTGATGTTATCTACCTCAAGTACAGAATTTAAATAGAAAAGAATTAAAGAATGAACTAGACAGAGGAATCTGGACAACTTTTCAGCAGCTCTTATGCCATGGGTTTATAGTAAGATAAAATTATTTTCTTGGAATAGAATTTTCCAGAAAAGTCACACATACTCCAAAAATAAATCCCAAAAAAAGTCATGTTAAACATAAATCACTTTTTGATTATGGCATTGTCATCGCTCTTACTCAATGGGATTGTTAGAAATGGATGCTTTGCCATCTTTGATATATTTTTGTATAGTAGTAGACTTTTGTACAAAGTATGCCTGACAATACTTGACTTTTGACAGCCATATATTTTTATTCATTTAAAAATATTTATTGATGTAATAGCTCCCTTAATTGGGCACCTGTTCTATGCCAAGCATTGTGCCAGATGCTTTACAAATGTTATCTGTGATGCTAACATTAGTCCTGCAAGGAGGGGATTAGTTTTACAGCTGGCACAGCAGGAAACTGAGGCTCAGAGAAATGAAATAACTTGCCTAGAGTCACAGAACTAGTTCATCACAGAGCCAGGATTCAAATCCAGGTCTTTTGGATTCCAAAGCACAGGATTTTCTCACATTGCTTCTGGGAAAATAAACATACTAGCTAACATTGCTTGAGTACCGTATTCCAAGCACTGTGCTTAGTGCTTTATATATATTGGTTTTAATCTTTACAGAAGTTACAAACAGGCAACAAATAAGTTAAATGAGTTGGATGATGAGTTGCTTGAGCAGTGGGTGAACAAACCAAAGGACACATTCCCTGCCTAAAATGAAAACTGATTCTCAGCTCCATTTACCACTGAAGGCCCAACATGGCACGGTCTTCCCACTTTTTCAAGAAAAGTAAAAGATCTGGATTGTGTGTGCGTGTGTGTGTAAAATCTTCTAATTTTGAAATGTTGATAGCCAATTCAAAATGTGTTTAAACAAAATAAAACACAGCATGAGACAAATAAAACTATCGGCATGACCTATTCAGATAGCAGGGCACTGGTTTGTGAATCTAACTTCATAGCCACTCTGCAAAGCAGGCATTGCCGTCTCTATTTTACAGATGACGAAAATAAGCTAGGTGACACAACAAGTAAATATTGGGGTCAGGAACAATCCCAGATCTTCCCAATATCATTGAAAGTCTATAGTCTCTCCATTTTCATGCAACCTGTATTCAAACACTGGTTTATTTCAATTTCTTTTTTAAAAAAAATCCTGGGTTGCCTCAAAACAACCCTCAGACAGTATCAAACAAAAACCAGACCATCAGGACTACAAAGGAAAACTCCTTAGGAGGCAGCTATGAGGGGTGCCTGGGTGGCTTAGTCGGTTAAGCGTCTGCCTTCGGCTCAGGCCATGATCCCAGGGTCCTGGGATTGAGTCCTGCATAGGTCACCCTGCTCAGCAGGGAGCCTGCTTCTCCCTCTGCCCCTCCCCACCACTCATGCTCTCTCTCTCTCTCTCATTCTCTCTCTCTCTCTCATAAAAATAAAATCTTTTTTACAAAGGAGGCAGCTATGAAGAGAAGTTGTAAGTACTTACATTAAAATTTTTTTAAGTTAGTTTGTTTATTTATTTATTTATTTTAACTAATCTCTACACCCAATGTGGGGATCGAACTCACAATCCCGAGATGAAGAGTTGCATGCTCTTCCAACTGAGCCAGCCAGATGCCCCTCATATTTTAACAAGAGTTATTATTAGCAAAATATTTCTTTTAGCCCTATAATTCTGAGTTTAGCAATTACTTCTACTTACCTTTCATTTTCTTTTCTATGTTTTGAAGCTATGTTGTTTAATAATATGTTTGCAAAGGTTTTTGCTTTGTTTGTTAGGCCTATCTTCAAATCTTCACAATCCAAACGCACCATAGGGTAATGAACCCACTGAGGCAAAAGCATTATTTCTGAGGCAAGACTGAAAAATCTTTCTATAAACTTAAAATTTAAAAAAAAAGGATTTAAAATTCAGATCCAAGTATATTACTTGCACAGCTAAAAACCTTTAAAACAAAGTACAAACTCTTGAGCAAAGATACCCTAAAATTGTCCCACATGGCTCCCACTTACATTTCCAACTTCATATTCTAAACCAGCCATGTACTGCATTCCTATGTTACCTGTTCTACAGCTGTTTTGGTTCATTTGATAGTCTCTGAACACCCCTAAACCCTTTTGGTCTTTGTTCATGTTACAGTCCCTCTCTTCTCCACCTATAAACATCTACTTCAAAGCCTAGTTCATTTTTCACTTCTTCAAGAAACCTTCACCAATCTTCCAAAGCAGAAACAATCATTCCCTCTTCTTTGCTTCCACAACACTTTGTTCACATTTCCATTCCAGTACTTACGTCCACATGTCATAGTGGTTACTCCTATGTCTGGCTTCCAGGCCAAATATAAGCTCCTCAGGACAATGTGTATGTATTATTTATCTTTATGTCACCAAAATCTTGCTAGATGTCTGAATGTGATTGTTGAAGCAATGAATGAGTAAATGAATCACTAAAGAAATTGTTTAGTGAACCTATAAGCTTATTAAAATGATATTCTGAATAAGAAATTCTATTAACTTTAGTTGAAACATTTACTTTCCAGAAAAAAAAACCCTAATTAAAAAAAAGAAAGTCAAAGGCCTTAATGAAAAACAGAATTACCACTTACCTCTGTGTATTCATCAAAAGTATGATCTTCTGCCTGAAAAGTCTCTATCATCTCATCTGCAGTCCCATCAAGAAGCCAATTGTATTTTTCAACTGAAAATTAATAATCTAATTTAAATCTCAATAAGACCCATTCAAAAAGATAAAGTGCTTTTTAATATGATCATGGAAAGAAGTAGACTATTCAATTAAATATTATTAATAATTAACACATATTAACAGGAATAGAATAAAATAGACTTAACAAGCAAACCAGGTTAAATGTGGCATTTTAAAATAAAGAAAATAGTGTAGGTAATGATCTTACAATAACTTAGAGGTACAGATAAGCCAGTTAATAGAAGGTTTTGATTAAGAGAATGTTAAATAACTATACTGACCCCATACACCCTTGAAGAGACTGTAAAACTGAGCTGCAGTCTCTTCAAAACTATTCTTCAGGGCACCTGGGTGGCTCAGTTGGCTAAGCAACAGCCTTTGGCTCAGGTCATGATCCCGGAGTCCCGGGATGGAGTCCTGGGATGGAGTCCAGCATCGGGCTCCCTGTTTGGTAGAGAGTCTGCTTCTCCCTCTGACCCTACCCCCTCTTGTGCTCTCTCTCTCTCACTCTCTCTCTCAAATAAATAAATAAAAATAAAATCTTTTTTTAAAAAAACTTCAAAATTAAAAATTATCTTAATTTAAAACTTGATTTAGCTTTCTCCTTATTCCAACATCTCTTCTCTCTGCTTTTTTGCTTTATTACTCTCTTCCTGTTAACATTCACCCTTTGGACTAAACAACAGAATTCGTTTCTTGAGTGTGATCTTTGATTCTGCCAAAAGCCATGCCAATGCTGACTTCTGGCTCTTCCTGCTTTTTTCATAACAGCCCCAACAACCAAATATTTGACCAATGTCCAGCAAAAATAAAAACGGTATTCTTTTATGATAAAAGGTATAATACTACATATGTGATATATACCGTATGTCTCATAATGTTTTCTTGCACCTTCTAAGTTATGATGTACTGCCAACTTCAGTGTAGTAAGAGCCCATTGTAACACATGTTCAGGAAGTTGTGTGTCAAGATTTACAGTTGGTGAAGTTCCTGACAGCCAAGAGGGAACTGTTTGGACATTCTAACAAAAATTAAAATGACAATTTATGAAACAAATATCTGTGCAATTGGTCTATACATAGATCCTATACAATATTTTTAAACATTCTTTTCAGATTTCAATGGTCAAAAAAAAAATAACTTGATGCAAAATCATGATTTAAAATTGTATAGTTTGGGGCACCTGGCTGTCTCCGTCGGTACAGCATGCAACTCTTGATCTCGGGGGTTGGGAGTTTGAGCCCCATGTTGGGTGTAGAGATTACTTAAAAATAAAATCTTAAAAAATAATAAAATAAAATAGAATTATATAGTTTGTACTCTAATATAAAAACTTGAGTTAGTTTTCTATCATTCAACAAGTATTTATTGAATCACTATAATGTCTAAGTGATTATACTAGAAAGTAGAAGGAACAAACATGACATGGATCTTGTCCTTAAGAAGCTCACAACTATGTAGAGAAGATGAAATGGACACATAAATACCAATTCCTAACTGTAATAAAAGTTCTAAGAAGGAAAACATCATTTCTAGCCAGGGAACTTTATCAAAGAGAAAGTACTTTCTAACTTAAAATAACTTTGAGGATGGAAATAAAACAGAGTTATAACATTTTATGTACATGTCCACTTTATAGTTTCAACTCCACTGAAAATTTTGAAAGAGACCCATATAAAGAAACCCCATGGATAAGGATGGAAGAATACCTGTAAAGCTTCAGTTATCCGCTCTACCAAACCCAAAACAACATCTTCCAAATCTTGAAAGGTAGGATAAAATTCCATTTTATCATCATCAAATGTCAGTTCCATCTTAAATATTGGCAGCCCACGTTGATCTTCTTGGTCAAAGAGTTTCACAAATCCTTCTACAGTTCTCTTTAAGAAATCCTTTAGCTGCATGATATCATAAATTATTACTTTAGAATGTACAAATTCAACCTTTAACCTTTAGTTCAAAATCAGTGAGCTATTACCTATAATTAAGGCATTCTATCAGTCCGTTTAGTCCTCACAATTTTCTTCATTCAGCACAATATGTTCCTACTAAATTTGGTGTAAAATAATAAATAGAACAATATATGCAAACTTCAATTTTTTTTATAGAATATCAACAATCTTAATATGGCAACTAGAATTTTCCACATTCTTTAGTAATTCTTCCCCTGGTACAGAAAACTAAACAACATAGTGAAGACTAATGAGAGAAAAGGCTGGACACCTGAGGGTTAGGGTGTTATGAGGTGACATGCACATGAGCTGAGGGACAGTGGTATAGAGCTATCTCCTAGTGTCAACTGTTAAATAATCAAGGCTTTTAAGACCCAGTTACTAAACCCTTGGATGGTTGAAAATCACCACGGTGGGAATATT
This sequence comes from Phoca vitulina, assembly GCF_004348235.1. Lineage (NCBI taxonomy): Eukaryota > Metazoa > Chordata > Mammalia > Carnivora > Phocidae > Phoca > Phoca vitulina. Next base: position 14,667,310 of record NW_022589716.1, read on the forward strand.
TACACCAGGAAATTGGCAAACACTACAAATTAGGGCTTTTCTCCCCCACCCCCAAAGCCGGATTTCCAGCACATCACTAGGTGAGGGTGAAGCCACTGGAACTGAGAAATGTGCACAATAAGTTACCAAAGTATGAATAATGCATTCTTTTTTTTTTTTTAAATAAAAAGATTTTATTTATTTTAGAGATGGTGGGGAGGGGCAAAGGGAGAATCTCAAGCAGACTCCACACTGAGTGTAAAGCCAGTCCCGGGCTCCATCTCACAACCCTGAGATCATGACTTGAGCTGAAACCAAGCATAGGATGCTCAACCGACTGAGCCACCCAGGTGCCCCTGAATGATGCATTCTTATGTAGAAACAGCTATTGGAAATTTAGCCAAGCAGATAAATACAGATCTAAAACCATCTTCAAAATGTTCCCCATCTCTACTTCTTATCAAATAATCACAGTCCTCTTAAGAGGATAAAGGTAAAAAGGAAATCATGTATATTAATTACAGGGTTATATACTAGATATTAAATGTGTTCTTTTAAGGATACATTGAAAATTTTATGGGGGCTGCTTGTGCGCGCGCAAGGCTTGAGCATGAGCCGGACTTGACCGCGAGAAGGAGGCAAAAGCCACCGCCCCCCCTCTTCCCCTCCCTTGAGTGAGGCGGCGCGTTGGCCGGAGAGAGATGGGGGGCACCCGCCCAGTCTGACCCTCGGCGCGGGTGCCTCTGTCTCACGCAGTGATCCTCGCGGGCCTCTAGTGCGCTCCCTGAGCCCCAGCAGCCTCTACCCGGCGGGCGCACCCGGGCCGGTGAGGAGGGGACGCCCGCCTGGGTGGGTACCTGAAGTCACCTGCTCCGCGCGAGAGGCAGGGGCGGCCACGGCGGTGGCAGAACTACAGAGCTGCGGGGTCCATCCGACCCTTACCCTCAGCCCCGGAAGTAACCAATGCGAACATGTTGCAGAAACATTCAAGAAGTGGCTGAAGGGGGAAGGAAAAAAGTGCCACTGCCTATCAGAAAAAAAGACCAAAAGACAACATGGCAAATACAACCACCAAGTTCCATAAAGCACTCATCAATGGTGATTAAAAACCTGGCCTGCCAAATTTATGAAAACAACCCTCAGCTGAAAGAATCCCTTGATCCGAATACATCTTACGGGGAGCCCTACCAGCACAATACTCCATTACACTATGCTGCTAGACATGGGATGAATAGAATACTAGGGACTTTTCTTTTTGGTAGAGATGGAAATCCAAATAAACGGCATGTGTACAATGAAACATCTATGCATTTGTTAGGTATGGGACCTCAAATTATGATATCTGAAGGAGCCCTTCATCCTCGCTTAGCACGGCCCGCAGATGATTTCAGAAGAGCAGATTGTCTGCAGATGATCTTAAGATAGAAAGGAGCAAAACTTGACCAAGGAGATATGAGAGAGCAGCTATTGATGCTGTTGACAACAACAACAAAACACCCCTGCACTATGCTGCTGCCTCAGGGGTGAAACCCTGTGTCCAGCTTTTAGTAAAACATGGAGGAGACTTGTTTGCTGAGAATGAAAATAAAGACACTCCTTGTGATTGTGCTGAAAAGCAACACCACTAAGATTTGGCTCTCAATCTGGAATCACAAATGGCACTCTCAAGAGATCCCGAAGCTGAAGAAATAGAAGCTGAATATGCTGCATTAGACAAACGAGAGGCTAAGCTCATGGATCAACTATGAGAGATTGATATTAAAAGGAATTGGAAATAATTCTCTCTTCCCTGACTGCCTTTCACATCTTCTAAAATTTTAACAATTACTAATATATTTGGGTAAATAAGTACCCATTTTTCATTTTTTAACAATAAGTAGGTTTTACCTATATAATTGGGGAAAGCTGTTTTCATTGTGGAAAGAAAGAAAAACAAATTCTTCTGTCATAAAAAAAAGAAAAAGAAAAATTTATGGAATCTTTGGAGATATTGTCCAAAAGGGAAAGTTTTTATTCAAAACCATTTTTATAGAATTGTCTTTCTACAATAGCAAAAATTTGAGGAGCCCATAAATATAAAATATAAATTAATATTTTCTTTAAAGATGATCAATTCCATTTCAAACCAAGATTTTTTTGAGAAAAAAATGAGAATCAACCAACTTGGGATTTCATATGTTCAAAAAGATATTTACTAGGATAGTCCTTTGTTAATATTCTCCAATAAAGCTATGGATAATTAGTTGATAGCCTTTAAGCATGAGCCCAGTAATCACTCATAATATTGACACATACTTCTAGACTTTCTTTTCATTTTAGATTGCTTCAGATATTGCTTCAGAAAAGTATTTTTATGCTAAACTAATTTAAATAAAATTATTGTAAAAATATTTTTCTTATCTTATTTCAAAATAATTACCTAGCACTATGTGTAAATAGAATTTTATTTAAAATAATAAACTAAAACATCAGTTTTAAACTCAACACCCCAAAAATGAATAATCCAATTAAGAAATGGGCAGAAGATATAGACATTTCTCCAAAGAAGACATACAGATGACTAACAGACACATGAAAATATGCTCACCATCACTGATCATCAGGGAAATACAAATCAAAACTACAATGAGATATCACCTCACACCTGTCAGAATGGCTAAAATCAACAACATAAGAAACAACAGCTGTTGGGGAGGATGTGGAGAAAGGGGAACCATCTTGCACTGTGGGGAATGCAAACTGGTGCAGCCACTGTGGAAAACAATATGGAGGTTCCTCAAAAAATTAAAAATAGAACTACCCTACAATCCAGCAATTGCACTACTAGGCATTTACCCAAAGAATACAAAAATACTAATTTAAAGGGATACATGCATCCTGATGTTTATACCAGCATTGTCTACAATAGTCAAATTATGGAAGCAGCCCAAGTGTCCATAGATAGATAAAAGGATAAAGATGATGTGGTGTGTGTATATATATATATGTACATATATACACACACAGAGAGATGAATATTACTCAGCCATAAAAAAGAATGAAATCTTGCCATTTGCAATGACCTGGATGGAGCTAGAGAGTATAATACTAAGTGAAATAAGTCAGTCAGAGAAACACAGATACCAGATACCATACAATTTCACTCATATGTGGAATTTAAGAAACAAAACAAATGAGCAAAGGGGGAAAAAAGAGAGAGAGAGGCAAACCAAGAAACAGACTCTTAACTATAGAGAACAAACTGATGGTTACCAGAGGGAGGGGGGTGGAGGAATGGGTTAAATAGGTGATCGGGATCAAGGAGTGCACTTGTCCTGGTGAGCACCAGGTGATGTATGGAAGTGTTGAATCACTATATTGTTCACCTGAAACTAATATCACACTGTATGTTAACTAACTGGAATTTAAGTAAAAACTTAAAAAATAATAAAGTAAAATAATAACTACTCTTATTAACATTATTATTTAAGATATATAGAACATATTTACCTGATTTGACATAAGTGTGGAAACACAGTTATAAAATGCATCCAATTTTTCAGGTTTGATGGCTTCTAGAGTTTCCTTCTTGGTAAAAAGATTTATAACCTTTGGATACCATGTGTTCATTATCTTCTCTTCTGCCTTTTTAGCTTGTATTGATAGATCATTTTTCAGTGATTCACAATCAATTGGCCCTTTAGCTCTATTTATGAGAAAAATAAAAATGATTTAAAGCAAATGATAAATACTGGTCTTAATACACAATTCTTTTTAAAAATAAGATAAATTAAAAAATTTTTAATCTGAAGAAAAGTTCTCAAGACTTATCAATTTTAAAATGTATACAGTCAAAATATAAAGACTCAAGCAAGCGACATTCAAATCTTAAATGTTAGAATAAATATGAGATTTTACCTAATCCCTGTTAAATCTAGCAAAACTGAATTGGAAAACGTCGTATAACCAAGATCCAGCAATATTTTCATAGTTGGATGAACAATGTGCAAATTAGCTGATATTTGATTTCTGGTTTGCACATAGCTAGAATGCCAAGGATTAGAATAATCCAGTCCTCTGGAAAAGCAAAACACCAAATCAAACAGGATTCAAACAATATACTCTAAATTTTAGGAAATAATAGTTATGACATGGAATTAGCATAAAGCAAGAGAAGAGGAAAATATGGTCAGCAATGGAAGCTTTAGGAGACATGCATATAATAAAAATGCATCAAGATCTTGAAAGTGTATTATCTTCAGAGAGGACAGAGACCACTTGTGGGTAAGGCAGACTGACGGGCCAGGTGGGAGTACCCTGCTAACTTCCACTGTGCTCTGGGTCAGTTACCTTGGATAGAGATAAAGGAACTCAGTCCTTGGAACTGGGGAGAAAGGATGAAGAAATCTGTCTGGCATACACCAAAGCTTACTTAAGGCCACGTTGACCTATATATCCGTAAGGATTCCCCTAATTGTGTAAGCAGCAAATAGACAAGTTCAGAGCAAGGACACCTTCAGGGGAAAAAAACCAGTAGTGCTATTTTTTAGATGTATTCAAAATACCTTTGAGCTTCACAATTCTAGACTTAAATGTAAGATCAGCTTATTTTCAATCTGTTATCAAAACCTAGATGCAATTCTGTTTTTAAAATAACTTACTGGGGCACCTGGATGGCTCAGTTGGTTGAGCCTCCGACTCTTGATTTAGACTGGGGTCATGATCTCAGGATTGTGGGAACGGCCCTGCTGTTGGGCCTTGTACTGGGCGGGGAGTCCCCTTGGGATTCTCTCTCTCTCTCTCTCCCTCTGCCCCTCCTCCTGCTCATGCCCTCTCTCTCAAATAAATAAATAAATCTTTAAATAATAATTTACTCACTCAGGGGATGTAGGTAAAGGGCCTCCTTCATCTTCAAGCCACTTAACTGGAGGTTTCACGAGAACACTCCTCACTAAAAAATATATATGCATTAATATTTCTTGAAAACCCTTGCAAATCCTACTCAAACAAAAGTTTCTAACTTTTGATATTGGAAAACATAGTTTATTGAGCATTAAAGTGAGAAGAAAAAATCCCTTTATTTGAAAAAAAAGCAAGTTCTTGGTACTATTTGGTGTTACTTTGGGTGTGAATTCAGATACAGTAAAGCTTTAAGTTTTTAGGTTTTTTTGCATTCTATCTATTCAAAGGCCACTTAAAAACTTATTCCAATAAAAACTGCAAATGTTAAATCCCTAATAAACCTCCCTAAATACAGAAGTATTTTTTATAATTCTGTAAACAGTTTAACTACACGCATAAAGACAAAGAGAAAAATCAAAAAGCTATTAGCTAATAAGCACATAAAAATTACACAAAATTCCCTCAAATTACAAGATTTTGACTGGATAATCTCAAAATAAAAACTTTTTTAAAAGTAGATTTTGAGAGGGGCAAGATGGAGGAGGAGTAGGAGACCTAAATTTCGTCTGGTCCCAGGAATTCAGCTAGACAGTTATCAAACCATTCAGAACACCTACAAACTCAACAGGAGAGCGAAGAAAAGAATAGCAGCAATTCTATGAACAGAAACGCGACCACCTTCTGGAAGGTAGGACATGCAGAGAAGTGAATCCAAGGCAATATTCGGGAAGATACCCCGCAAGTACCGGCAGCGGAGCACAAAACTGGAACTTTTAGAAGTCTGCTCCGCTGAGGGACATCATTCCAGTGGACCTCGCTCCAGTGGAACCCTCGCTGGGACAGTGTGGTCTCAGGACCCTCAGGGTCACAGAAAGACCGGGGGTGCCTGAGTGCGGCAGAGCTCCCAGGTATCGGAGCAGGGAAGCCGGCTGCAGAGACAGAGCCGAGGAGTGGGCTTTCAGCTCGGGGTTGCCATAAACCGTGATCCGCGGCACAGTGGGGCCACTGCTCTTCCAGCAGGAACACAACAAGTGGCAGATCCTGGGAGACTCCCCTTCCTCCCCCGGGAGGAGCGGCGCGGGAGCGCACTGCAGGGATCTGCTGGGTTTGGAGACTCCACACCGGGTCCTGTGCCAGAGACAGAAACGCTGGATCACAGGCCAAGTGAGCACGAAGTGCGGCCAGAGACTGGGGAGATGGGAGTGATTGCTTTTCTCTGGGGGCTCAATGAGCAGTGGGGCCCCGAGTTCTCAGCTCCTCTGGGGCAGAGATTGGGAGGCCACCATCTTCACTCTTGGCCTCCAAAGCTGCACAGAAAGCTTGCAGGGAACAAAAGCTCCCGAGAGCAAACCCCAGCAGATTTCTCAGCCTGGACCCGGCAAGGGCGGGGCAATTCCGCCTCCGGCAAAGACATTTGGGAACCATGGCAACAGGCCCCCTCCCCCAGAAGATCAGCAAGAACAGCCAGCCAAGACCGAGTTTACCGATCAATGAGAACGGCAGAACTCCAGCGCTACGGGGATACTGCACATAGAATTCATGGCTTTTTTCCCATGATCCTTTAGTCTTTCAAAGTTAATTTTATTTTTTTTTCTGTTCTTTTCATTGAATTTTTCTTCTTTCCTTTTTCAACCAACATCTTATCAATTCCTTTTTTAAAATCTTTTTTAATTTTCATTTTTACACCCATATTCTATCCCTTCATTGTATTTAACCTTATTTTTTGTATATATATGTTTTTCTTTCTTTAAAATTTTGGGATACAGTTTCTTCTAACAGGCCAAAATATACCCTAAATCTAGCGTATGACTTTGTCCTAGTCTCCCACCTGATCACATTTGCTCCTTTTTTCTTTCTTAATTTTTTCGTTCTTTTTTCAACCAACTTATCAATTCCTTTTTTAAAATCTTTTTTAATTTTCATCTTTACAGTCATATTCCATCCCTTCATCGTATTTACCCTTATTTTTGTATATATATATATTTTTCTTTCTTTAAAATGTTGGGAGGCAATTTCTTCTAACAGACCAAAATACACCCTAAATCTAGTGTGTGGCTCTGTTCTATTCACCAGCCTGATCATATTCTTTTTTTTTTTTTCCCCTTTCTTTTCCTCCCAGTTTCGGGTCTCTTCTGATTTGTTTAGTGTATATTTTTCTGGGGTTGTAGTTACCCTTTTAGCATTTTGTTCTCTCATTCATCTATTCTTCTCTGAACAAAATGACAAGATGGAAAAACTCACCTCAGAAAAAAGAACAAGACAAAGTACCGACTACCAGGGACCTAATCAGTACAGACATTAGTAAGACATCGGAACTAGAGTTCAGAATGACGACTATAAAGATACTAGCTGGGCTTGAAAAAAGCATAGAAGATACTAGAGAATCCCTTTCTGGAGAAATAAAAGAACTAAAATCTAACCAAGTCAAAATCAAAAAGGCTATTAATGAGGTGCAATCAAAAATGGAGGCTCTAAATGCTAGGATAAATAAGGCAGAAGAGAGAATTAGTGATATACAACACCAAATGATGGAGAATAAAGAAGCTGAGAAAAAGAGAGATGAACAACTACTGGAACATGAGGGGAGAATTCGAGAGAAAAGTGATACCATAAGACAAAACAATATTAGAATAATTGGGACCCCAGAAAGAGAAGAAAGAGAGAGAGGGGCAGAAGATATATTGCAGCAAATTATAGCAGAGAATTTCCCTAATTTGGGGAAGGAAACAGCCATCAAAATCCAGGAGGCACAGAGAACCCCACTCAAAATCATTAAAAATAGGTCAACACTCTGACATCTAATGGTAACACTCACAAGTCTCAGAGACAAAGAGAAAATCCTGAAAGCAGCTCGGGACAAGAGGTCTGTAACCTACAATAGTAGAAATATTAGATTCACAGCAGACCTACCCACAGAGACCTGGCAGGCCAGGAAGGACTGGCATGATATATTCAGAGCACTAAACGAGAAAAATATGCAGCCAAGAATATCCAGCTAGGCTGTCATTGAAAATAGAAGGAGAGATAAGCTTCCAGGACAAACAAAAACTAAAAGAAATTGTTAACACCAAACCATCCCTACAAGAAATATTGAAAGGGGTCCTCTAAGCAAAGAGAGAGCCTAAAAGTAACATAGACCACAAAGGAACAGAGACAATATACAGTAACAGTCACCTTACAGGCAATACAATGGCACTAAATTCATATCTTTCAATAGTTACCCTGAATGTAAATGGGCTAAATGCCCCAATGAAAAGACACGGGGTATCAGATTGGATAGAAAAACAAGACCCATTGATATGCTGTCTGCAAGAGACTCATTTTAGACCCAAAGACACCACCAGATTGAAACTGAGGGGGTGGAAAACCATTTACCATGCAAATGGACATCAAAACAAAGCTGGGGTAGCAATCCTTATATCAGACAAATTAAGATTTTAAACCAAAGACTGTAATAAGAGATGAGGAAGGACACTACATCATACGTGAAGGGTCTATCCAACAAGAGGATCTAAAAATTTTAAATATCTATGCTCCTAACATGCGAGTAGCCAATTATATTAGCCAATTAATAACAAAATCAAAGAAACATATCGACAATAATACAATAATAGTAGGGGAATTTAACACCCCCTCACTGAAATGGACAGATCATCTAAGCAAAAGATCAACAAGGAAATAAAGGCTTTAAATGACACACTAGACCAGATGAACTTCACAGATATATTCAGAACATTCCATCCCAAAGCAACAAAATACACATTCTTCTTGAGTGCACAAGGAACATAATCCAGAATAGATCACATCCTGGGTCACAAATCAGGTCTCAACCAGTACCAAAAGACTGGGATCATTCCCTTCATATTTTCAGACCACAATGCTTTGAAACTAGAACTCAATCACAAGAGGAAAGTCAGAAAGAACTCAAATACATGGAGGCTAAGGAGCATACTACTAAAGAGCAGCTAAAGAATGAAGGGGTCAACCAGGAAATTAAAGAAGAAACTTAAAAATTCATGGAAACAAATGAAAATGAAAACACAACTGTTCAAAACCTTTGGGATGCAGCAAAGGCATCCTAAGAGGGAAGTATATAGCAATACAAGCCTTTCTCAAGAAACAAGATAGGTCTCAAATACACAACCTAACCTTATACATAAAGGATCTGGAAAAAGAACAGCAAGTAAAGCCTAAACCCAGCAGAAGAGAATTTATAAAGATTAGAGCAGAAATCAATGAAAAAGAAAACAAAAGAACAGTAGAACAGATCAATGACACTAGGAGCTGGTTTTTTGAAAGAATTAATAAGATTGATAAACCCCTGGCCAGACTTATCAAAAAGAAAAGAGAAAGAACCCAAATAAATAAAATCATGAATGAGGAGGAGAGATCACAACCAACACCAAAGAAATACAAACAATTATAAGAACATATTACGAGCAACTATATGCCAACTAATTAGACAATCTGGAAGAAATGGATGCATTCCTAGAGATGTATAAACTACCAAAACTGAACCAGGAAGAAATACAAAACCTGAACAGACCCATAACCACTAAGGAAATTAAAGCAGTAATCAAACATCTCCCAACAAACAAGAGCCCAGGACCAGACGGCTTCCCAGGGGAATTCTACCAAACATTTAAAGAAGAATTATTACCTATTCTTCTGAAACTGTCCCAAAAAATAGAAATGGAAGGAAAACTTCCAAACTCATTTTATGAGGCCAGCATTGCCTTGATCCCAAAACCAGACAAAGACCCCATCAAAAAAGAGAACTACAGACCAATATCCCTGATCAACATGGATGCAAAAATTCTCACCAAAATACCAGCCAATAAGATCCAGTAGTACATTAAAAGGATTATTCACCACAACCAACTGGGATTTATTCCTGGGCTGCAAGATTGGTTCAACATCCGCAAATCAATCAATGCGATACAATACATTAATAAAAGAAAGAACAAGAACCATATGCTCCTCTCAATAGATGCGAAAAAGCATTTGACAAAGTACAGCATCCTTTCTTGATTTAAACTCTTCACAGTGTAGGGATAGAGGGTACATACCTCAATATCATAAAAGCGATCTATGAAAAACCCACAGTAAATATCATTCTCAATTGGGAAAAACTGAGAGCTTTCCCCCTAAGGTCAGGAACACAGTACGGATGTCCACGATCACCACTGCTATTCAACATAGTACTAGAAGTCCTAGCCTCGGCAATCAGACAACAAAAAGAAATAAAAGGCATCAGAATCAGTAAAGAAGAAGTCAAACTCTCACTTTTTGCAGATAATATGATACTTTATGTGGAAAATCCCAAAGACTCCACCCCAAAACTGCTAGAACTCATACAGGAATTCAGTAAAGTGGTAGGATATAAAATCAATACACAGAAATCAGTGGCATTTCTATAAACCACTAACAAATAGAAGAAAGAGAAATTAAGGAGTCGATCTCATTTACAATTGCACCCAAAACCATAAGATACCTAGGAATAAATCTAACGAAAGAGGCGAAGAATCTGTACTCAGAAAACTATAAAATACTCCTGAAAGAAATTGAGGAAGACACAAAAAAATGGAAAAACGTCCCATGCTCTTAGATTGGAAGAACAAATATTGTGAAAATGTCTTTGCTACCTAGAGCAATCTACACATTTAATGCAATCCCTATCAAAATACCATCCACTTTTTTCAAAGAAATGGAACAAATAATCTTAAAATTTGTATGGAACCAGAAAAGACCCAGAGTAGCCAGAGGAATGTTGAAATAGAAAAGCAAAGCTGGTGGCATCACAATTCCAGACTTCCAGCTCTATTACAAAGCTGTCATCATCAAGACAGTATGGTACTGGCACAAAAACAGACACACAGATCAATGGAACAGAATAGAGAACCTGGAAATGGGCCCTCAACTCTATGGTCAACTGATCTTTGACAAAGCAGGAAAGAATATCCAATGGAAAAAAAAACAGTCTCTTCAACAAATGGTGTTGGGAAAATTGGACAGCCACATGCAGAAGAATGAAACTGGACCATTTCCTTACACCACACACAAAAATAGACTCCAAATGGTTGAAAGACCTAAATGTGAGACAGGAGTCCATCAAAATCCTTGAGGAGAATACAGGCAGCAACTTCTTCAACCTCAGCCGCAGCAACTTCTTCCTAGAAACATCACCAAAGGCAAGGAAAGCAAGGGCAAAAATGAACTATTGGGATTTCATCAAGATAAAAAGCTTTTGCACAGCAAAGGAAACAGTCAACAAAACCAAAAGACAACCGACAGAATGAGAGAAGATATTTGCAAATGACATATCAGATAAAGGGCTAGTACCCAAAATCTACAAAGAACTTATCAAACTCAACACCCAAGAACAAATAATCCAATCAAGAAATGGGCAGAAGACATGAACAGACATTTCTGCAAATGGCCAATAGACACATGAAAAAATGCTCAATATCACTCGGCATCAGGGAAATCCAAATCAAAACCTCAATGAGATACCACCTCACACCAGTCAGAATGGCTAAAATTAACAAGTCAGGAAGTGACCGATTTGCAAGGATGCAGAGAAAGGGGAACCCTCCTACACTGTTGGTGGGAATGCAAGCTGATGCAGCCACTCTGGAAAACAGTATGGAGGTTCCTCAAAAAGTTGAAAATAGAGCTACCCTACGACCCAGCAATTGTACTACTGGGTATTTACCCCAAAGATACAAATGTAGTGAACTGAAGGGGCACGTGCACCCCAATGTTTATAGCAGCAATGTCCACAATAGCCGAACTATGGAAAGAGCCTAGATGTCCATCAACAGAAGAATGGATAAAGAAGATGTGGTGTATATATATATATATATATATATATATATATATACACACACACACACACACACACACACACACACACACACACAATGGAATATTATGCAGCCATCAAAGAAATGAAATCTTGCCATTTGCAACGACGTGGATGGTATTATGCTAAGTGAAATAAGTCAGTCAGAGAAAGGCAAGTATCATATGATCTCACTGATATGAGGAAGTTGAGAAACAAGACAGAGGAAGGGGAAGAGACAGGGGAAGGGAGGGAAAAATGAAACAAGACGAAACCAGAGAGGGAGACAAACCATAAGAGACTCTTAATCTTGGGAAACAAACTAAGGGTTGCTGGAGTGGAGGTGGGTGGGAGGGATGAGGTGGCTGGGTGGTGGACATTGGGGAGCGTATGTGCTATGGTGAGTGCTGTGAATTGTGTAAGACTGATGAATCACAGACCTGTACCCCTGAAACAAATAATACATTGTATGTTAATAAATTTAATTTAATTTAATTAAAAAAAATAAAGTAGATTTCATTTTTTTAAAGTAATCTCTACACCCAAGGGGTGTAGGTAAAGGGCCTCCGTGGGGCTCAAACCTACAACCCCAGGATCAACAATCGCACGCTCTACCAACTGAGCCAACGAGGCACCCCTCAAAATAAAAACTTTAAATTAAAATAATATCTAAGAAATACATATAGCTAAATACATAGATGCTCATTATTCACATTTCTACTTGTGATTGGAGGGGTGGAGAACAAAAGTCAAAGAAGCTTGGCGTGTGTTAAATGCTACTTACCCAGATACCTCTTCATACTTTTTTCAAAGTCACTTGACACTTCATTTATGAGACTTTTCATGAGTTCTTCTCTTTCTTTCCCTTCCTTTAAAGACTCAGGTATCAGCATTAACATGTGATCCAGCCATTCCTGCTGAATAGGTACTATAGGACTGCTTTCTACACATTGCTTCATATAAATATAATTGAACTGAGAATATAATAAGAAAAAATAAAGTGTTCTAAATGGTGTAGTATTTCAGCATAACTCCTGAGCTCTGTCTATTCAAGACAACATTTTTTTCAGAATAGAAGTATTCTGAAAAATAACATGTTTTCAGAATAAACACATTTTACCCAAAAGAATGACCTACAAAGAAACCATTTTTTAAGTGCTCAGTTTATATTTATTGAATGAGTAAGAATTGGAAATTGGGACCAAAGAGTGGGCTAGGGAAGCTGGGTGTGCCCATGTATTATCCACTCAAACACTGAAATATTTAGCATTAATCCATTTGAAATGGATTTCCAAATGAAACCAGAAGAAACAGAGAGGGGCTCCAATACAGCATACCCAAGTGGTGGGGCAGAAACAGAACCGATTAGAATTTAATCTGGAGGGGGGCATCTGAGTAGAGTAAGAACCAATTGGTCACCTCCAGGATAGTGTGAGATAATCACAAAAACAAGTTGATTTAGGCACACCAGAGCCTCAAGCAGGAAAGGACCCTGGTTTTCTGGAGAGTAAGAAAGGGGACTGAAGGGAATGGAGGGCCTGGAGTGGTGGATCAAACAGAAGTTCATAGCCTCAAAGGATTCAAATAGGGAAACCTAAAGAGTAACAGGAATTGGGAAGAGGAGAAAGAGATTATTTAGAACCTTTATGTTGGGCAAAGGGCTCTAAGCAATATAGACCTCTATTTCTGAAGCACATCAACAATATACAGCAGGTGTCCCTGCATTTCATGTCACTGTTACATGGCTAACCTGTGATCACAACGGCTCTGTGTCCTGGATGAAAACAGTCAGGGCTGGAGGAGGGAGCCCTGCCAGGGAAGTGAAGGCAGGGTGGCAAGTCTAGAGGTTCTTCCCACTGGACCCGTATGTGGTAGCAGCCAAAATGAATTTCTAGTAGGTGAAATGTCATATACTTCATAAAAGGGGCTTTGTAGATGAAGCATGAGTGAACTAGATACAGAAGGCAATCCCTCAACTTTTAATACGTAGAAGAATAAATCATACTCTCTGGAGCCCTCATGTATGAACTATAAATTCACTGGAGGTCAGGTGTCTGGGCAGGAAAACATTTTGCTCTGTCTTTTCAAAGAAACCACTTTATATTTTTCTTTGTTTTTGATAAGTTCTTGTCAAATTGTTCTTTGTATACTTTTCATTTTCTCAAGGCAAAACAAAGATCCTTTGTTTAACTTACTATTCCTTCATTCAACAAATATTAATTCAACGAATATTCATTGTTCCAGTAAACAAAGACAAAGCCCCTGCTCTCTTGGAGATTATATTCTGGTACAATAGCAGCATAATTTTATAAATAAGTAACAATAAGTAATCTGACAAAAATAGACAAGTACAAGTAGAAAGACAATACTTAATCTTGTTTACCAAGATATTTTAACATGAAAATTTAAGTTTGTCTCAAAATTAATTTAATGCAATCCCAATAAAAATATCTGCATACATTTTTATAGAACTAGACTTGTTGAGCCTAAAGTTCATGTGGAAAAATAAACATGTGAGAATCGCCAAGAAATCCCTGAGAAAGAATATCTACAAGGGAGGACTAGCCCTAGGAAACATTAAAACATACTATAAAGTCTCTCTAATTAAAACAGTGTGGAACAGGAGCCTGGATAGATGGACTAGCGGAAAAAAAAAAAAAATGAAAGTCCAGAAATAGGCCCAGTATGTAGGAAAATTTAGCATATGATAAATGTGGTATCTCAAGATGAATATTTTAAAAAATAGTTCTGGGACAACTGGCTAGCCATTTGAAAAAAGAGAAATTTAATCCATACCTTCCACCATACACAAGAGTAAATTCCAAATACATCAAGAATTTAAATTAAACAATAAAACTACACAAGGACAAAAAAATGGATAAATTCTGCTATAATTGAGGGTAGAGGAAAACTTTCTAGCTATGATTCAAGTTCCAGATACAAAACAAAAAACCAAAACAAAACAAAAAGAACGACTGACAAATTCTGACTACATAAAAATTAAAATGTTTACATGGCAAAACAAGTCACAATAAAAATGATCAAAAGACAACTGACAATCTGGGACAAAAGATTTGCAACATATATCTCAAAGTATAAAGAATGCTTAAAAATGTAAGGGATAGATGAAATTTGAGGACATTATGCTGAATGAAATAAGCCAATGACAAAAAACAAATATTATATAATTCCACTTATATGAGGTATCTAGAGTAATCTAATTCATAGAAATAGACAATAGAATGGTAGTTGCCAGGGACTTAGGGAAGAGAGAAATGGGGAGTTGTTTAGTGAGTATTGTTTCAGTTTTGCAAGATGAAAAGTTCTAGAGATTGGTTGTGCAACTATGTGAAGAAACACCACTGAATTGTACACTGAAAAATGGTTAAGATGGGGGCGCCTGGATGGCTCAGTCCGTTGAGCATCCAACTCTTTGTTTCAGCTCAGGTCATGATCTCAGGGTCATGGGATCAAGCCCCGTGTCGGACTCCATGCTCAGCAGGGAGTCTGCTTGAGATTCTTTCTCTCCCTCTCCCTCTGCCCCTCCCCCCCAACTCGTGCACGCTCTCTCTCTCTCTCTCTCTCAAATAAATAAAATATTTTTAAAAAATAAATTTTAAAAAATGGTTAAAATGGTAAATTTTATGTTGTATTTTACTAGATTTTAATTTCAGGGAAAATAAGACCAAAACCCAATAGAAAAATAGGGAGAAAATATGAACCAACATTTTACAATAAAAATATTATAAAAATGGTCCTTAACTCTATGAAAAATATTTAATCCTATCATAATTTTAAAAAGCATACTTAAACTACCCTGAGATACCATTTGTCACCTATCAGACTGATAAAAAGTAAAAAATATGACCCCCACATTCTGTGGTGAGACTATGGGGAAGAAGTACTCTCACAAATTGCAAGTAGGAATGTGAATTGACACAATCCTTTTGGGGAGAAATTTTGCGATATCTACCAAAACTGCATATTGACCCAGCAGTCCAACTTCTAGAAATTGAGAATATACCTCCAATACAAAAACACACATACAAGGCTATTCATGGCAGCAAAATACTGGAAACATTTGAGAGTGACCAAATAAATTATTATACATCCACACATTGATGTTCTGTGCAGCAGTGAAAAAGAATGAGGAAAACAAATCAACACATTGTACACCTTAAACTTACACAATGTCATACGTCAATTCTATCTCAAGAAAACTAAGAAAAAAGAGTGAAGAAGATCTCTATAAACTGATATAAATTCTAGGTATGTTGTTAAAATGCAAAAGAATATTTAAATTATGATACATTTTGTATAAGATAAAAGGGGAAATACAAAAATAAATCTCTTCCTTTATGAAAAATTAAACATAGGAAGGATAAACCAGAAATTAATGAGACTGGTTATTTAAAGGGAGTGGGTTTGGGGCACCTCAGTGGCTCAGTCACTTAAGCATCTGCCTTAGGCTCAGGTCATGATCCTAGGGTCCTGGGATTGAGCACTGTGTCGGGCTCCCTGCTCAGTGAGGAGTCTGCTTCTGCCCCACCCCACTGTTCTTGTGCTCTCTCTCTCTCTCAAATAAATAAATAAAATCCGGGGCACTGGGTGGCTCAGTCATTAAGTGGCTGCCTTTGGCTCAGGTCATGATCCCAGGGTCGTGGGATTGAGCCCCACATTGGGCTCCCTGCTCGGCGGGAAGCCTGCTTCTCCCTCTCCCACTCCCCCTGCTTGTGTTCCCTCTCTCGCTGTGTCTCTCTCTGTCAAATAAATAAATAAAATCTTTTTTAAATAAATAAATAAATAAAATCTTTAAAAAAAAAAAAAGAGGGAGAGGGTTGGACCAGGTAGAAAGTATGGGGGGATGGGAACAGGGCAAAAAGGATGGGGGACCCTACTCTGAGCATATCTCTTGATGTAGTTCTGACTTTTAAACCATGCTACTGTTTTACATGCTTAAAATATAAGTAAAGAAAATCAATAAAGATGAGGGGGGAAAAACAAAATGAAAAACAAAGTCATGAACCTAAATAGATTTCAAATTAATAACATAGTCACACTGAAAGGATGTAGAACTAACCAAAGTAACTTTTGAACACAGTAGCTTCACTATACCTTCAAGCTAAATACAAAAAACCAGAGACAAATATTGAACTGTAGTGAGTAGGTATATTTTTCACAGTCTCATGAGTTAGCAATTTAAAAACTATTTATTTGTATTCTAGGATTTAACAAAATAAGTAAATATTTTATGGTTTGTAAAAGCCAGGTTTCTCACTATCAGAAAAGGGAGCTACAAATATGGAAAGGGGAAGACTAGAATAGATCCTATGATCCTGAATTGGAATAGGAGACATCAGTATAAACACATGATTTTTAAGATAGATAGATGATAGAAGGATGGATGGATAGATAACTGCCTAGCTTTTTCTGCTGAGAGAGCCAAGAAGCAATTTCATCCATTGTCAAGGAACACATCTAACTCTCATACCACAGTTTCTAAATACCATTCTCTACTAAAAAGGCCAGGAGTCCTTGGAGAGATGAGTGATTCCAAGGTTAGAACAGAAAAAGTACAGGAAAGCCTGAAACATCTTATTGCATCAGAACATAAGAACTCAAAGAATGATGGGATAAGAAAAAGAGGACATAGGGACTCCTGGGTGGCTCAGTCGGTTAAGCGTCTGCCTTTGGCTCGGGTCATGATCTCAGGGTCCTGGGATCAAGTCCCTCATCGGGCTCCCTGCTCAGCAGGGAGTCTGCTTCTCCCTCTGCCCCTCCCCCTGCCTGTGCTCTCTCTCTGGGTCAAATAAATGAACAAATAAAATCTTAAAAAAAAAAAAAAAAGGAGGGCGTAAGAGTTAACTTGAAAGGGGTGTCTGGGTGGCTCAGTCATTGGGCGTCTGCCTTCGGCTCAGGTCATGATCGCAGGGTCCTGGGATTGAGCCCCGTGTCAGGCTTCCTGCTCAGCGGGAAGCCTGCTTCTCCCTCTCCCACTCCCCCTGCTTGTGTTCCCTCTCTCACTGTGTCTCTCTCTGTCAAATAAATAAATAAAATCTTAAAAAAAAAAAAGTTAACTTGAAGAACTCCCACTGGCCAAATCTGGGACAACTGAATGTCACAATAAACAATAATAATAACAACACATTATAACTCAATGGTTACAGTAAGACTCCATAGCCCATACTGGTATGAGTGAATGATGAGAGAAAGGATGAAGTTCTTCCTTACTATAAAATTCCAACTAAAAAATATACAAGGAATGATGGAAATATTATTTGGTAACCACCATAATAATCACTGTTTCAGGTAAGAATGTTAACATTATAGGAACAGGTAAAGCGTATAGAAGAATTTTTTATAAACTTTTTCCACTTTTCTATAAATCTGAAATTATTTCAAAATAACAAGATGGTTTGTACATTTTTCTAAAGATTTGTTTGTTTGTTTATGTACTTATTTGACAGAGAGCGAGCGAGCATGCACGAGACAGCACAAGCAGGGGGAGCGGCAGAGGGAGAGGGAGATGCAGGCTCCCTGCTAAGCAGGGAGCCCTTGCGGGGCTCCATCCCAGGACCTCCATTCCAGGACCCTGGGATCATGACCTGAGCCGAAGGCAGATGCTTAATCGACTGAGCCAGCCAGGTGCCCTAAAAGATGTTTAAATGAATGGTCTAGTTGTACATTTTTTCCTTTGTTTCTTACTTCAATTTTTTTTCTTCAATTAGTTGCTCACTCCAAAATTCTGTCTGCTCCATTATTGTGCTACTTGATCTCAAAAGTCTTGTGATGGTTCCCAATCCCTAACTATATATCAATGGACTGACCTCTTTCTAGTAATGAACCTGCTTTCCTCTGCTCGCTTTCTCTCTCTCTGCTTAGGTGATTTCACCTAGACGCATGACTGTTAGTATCATCTATATGTGTTGATGGGTCCTAAATCCATATCTCTAGAACTGAGGTATTCCTGAAATCTCAGTATAGCCATAGGAGACCTTTTGATCTCCCAAGCCTCTAAGCCATTCCTCCCTTAGTCTTAGCTATCTCAATAAATGGCACCAATTACCTTATAAAGTCAGGCCAAAACCCGAAAAGTCATCCTTGATTCCTCTTTCGCTTACCTTTCATATCCAATCTATCAGTAGTCCTATCATGTCTACATCCCAAATATATCCTGAATCGATCAACTTTTTCTAGCTCTTTTACTATCATTCTAAGCTATAATCATCTCTCATCCAAGATTGTTGTCTTTTACTACTAGCTGATTCTTCCTGCTTTTTACTCTTGCCCTGGCCATAATCCATTTTTTAAAGTATCAAAGTTGTTTTTTTTCCCTCACATCACTGTCAAAGTGGCTTTTTATCAATAAAATATAAATCAAATTATAATATTCCCATGAGTAGAATCCTTCAATGACTTCCCATTGCAATTTGGGTAAAATGAACTCCTTACCATAGCCTACATAATCTGGCCCCTGACTCTCTCTTCAAGTTCACTTTATGTACTCTCATGAGCTCATTCAGTATGCTCTAGTCAAGCTGGCCTTTCAGTTCCTGGCACATACCAAATTGTTTTCTCCTTCAGGACTTTATTTTTTTTTATTTTTTATTTAAATTCAATTTAACAAGTTAACATATACTGTATTATTAGTTTCAGGGGTAGAATTTAGTGAAACATCAGTTGCATACAAAACCCAGTGCTCATTACATCAAGTGCCCTCCTTAATGCCCATCACCCAACTTTCCCATCTTCCCCCCACCTTCCCTCCAGCAACCCTCAGTTTGTTTCCTATAGTTAAAAGTCTCTTATGGGGTGCCTGGTTGTCTCAGTCAGTTAAGCATCTGCCTTCAGCTCAGGTCATGATCCCAGGGTTCTGCGATCAAGACCTGAGTTGGGCTACCTGCTCAGTGGGGAGACTGCCTCTCCCACTCCCTCTGCCTGCTGCCCACCCCCCTGGCTTGTGCTCTCTATCTCTCTCTCTGTCAAATAAATAAATAAAATATTTTTTTAGTCTCTTATGGTTTGACTCCCTCTCTGTTTTCATCTTATTTTATTTTTCCTTCCCTTCCCCTATGTTCATCTGTTTTATTTCACAGGATATAAAATCAACACACAGAAGTCAGTTGCATTTCTATGCATGTAACAATGAGGCAGAAGAAAGAGAAATCAAGGAATCTATCCCATTTACAATTGCACCAAAAACCATAAGATACCTAGGAATAAACCTAACCAAAGAAGTAAAGGATCTGTACTGCTTCAGGGACTTTAAACTTAACTGTTCCTCCTACTGGGAAATTCTCATCCCCAGGTCTTCCTATGGCTGGCTCTTTTCTACCATTCAGGTCTCCAAAATGCCACTGCCTCAGGGACACCTCCTCTGACCACCTGCTTTATATGGCTCCACTCTCTGACCAGTCACTCTCTATCCTGTTACATTGTATTTCTTTCATAGTATTTCACCATTATTTTGTTTGTTTTACTTGATTACTATGTCTTCCCCATTAGTATATAAGCTCCATAAGAGCAAAAACTATGTCCATCTTGTTGATCAATCTTCAGCATCTAACACAGGATCAGGTACATAGTAAACATTTATTAATTTTTTCATGAATAAATGCTTTGATTATAGGTAGGCAAGGAAGATATTTTCTCAATTCCCCCAAATCTACAGCAGTTTTATAAAGTAGGTCAGGGTCAAACTCTAAAATATTACATAAAAAACTAGGCATGAATAAACTATATGATTTTATAGTGACAGGAAGTCTAAAATTCATTATTCTAATTATGTATCCTTAACTTATTGTGTTTTAACCCTTTCATCCCCTAAAATAAAAATATGTTACATTTCAATTATAGCCCAATAAAATATATATTTTATATATATATGTATATATATATGTACATATTTGACCCTTAGAATTAAAGTATATATTCTTCCTTTAGCAAAAAGATATCATCTTTGGAAAACTTCCTACTTTATGCCCCCACTATATTTTTTCATACTTCCATCACAATACCTGTTATATTTTACTGAGCTTAAGTGTTTATATTTATTCATTCATTAAGCATTTATTGAGTATCCGCTACTGGTGTTCAATACCATAGATGTTAAAGATACAAAGATGATTAAGAAGCAATTCCTAGCCTCAAGCCTAGGAATATATCACTTAAATCCATGAAAAGATCAAGGGAATACCTAATGCAATGTGCTAAGTAAATTAACAAAAAATAAATAGGCTATAATAGGAGCAAAGAAAAAGTCATTTATCCAAACCCATAGAAAGAGGGTAAAGGCTTCCTGGGGGTGATGACTGAGCTGAATTAGAGACAGCCAGATGAAAAGAAGAATGGATGATGAAGGGACATGCCAGACAAAAGCAGTGAAGTGAGAAATGTCATATTTCCTCAAGGATTAAGAAGCAAGTTCATGTGGGTAAAGCATAAGCATGATAGTGTGTAGGGAGAGGAGAGGCTGGGGAATAGGCAGGGGTCATACTACAGAAAGCTTTCCACGCCACATTAAGCTTTAACGGGTATGGGAAGCCATTGATGTCTACTGTAGTCAAGCAAAGCAAGAGATGAAGTCCTGATCTAAGGCTAGGAGAAGAAGAGGGCTAATAGGAGAAATATTCACAGTACTTGGGGACTAATTGTATGACAGGTGGGTAGTTGGTGAGGGGGAAGGAGAAGTTAAGACTCAGATGTTTTGAGCATGAGTGTCTCTATAGATAGTGGTAACAAGAACTAGAATCAAAAATAAGGAAGAAGAGAAGTCTGATGGAGGAAGCTGATGAGTTGTGTTTTTTTTGACATGTTGAATTTGAGGTATTTTTGCATAAAAATATCTGAGAGTCATCAATATACAGAAGGTAGCTGAAATCAGAAAAGGAGAGAATCATCCTGGGAGATTCAAGGAAGGAGAACAGTGGTCCACAGGCAGGGAAGAGAAAGCCATGAAGATGACAGACAGATAACAGAAAACCAGAAGAATAAATACAAGGGAATAAAAAGGAAATGAATGGTCAGCTAGAATCACAGTTTTTTACTTTAGCCATTCTAGTGGGTATGTAGTGATAACTCATCATGGTTTTCATTTGCATTCCCCTAAAGACTAATGATGTTGATGATATTGAACATCTTTTAAAAATGTGCTTATTGGCCATCTATATATCCTCTCTGGTAAAATGTCTATTTATGCTTTTTACCCATTTTCTAACTGGATTGTTTGAGAGTTCTTTACATCTCTGAGACATTAAGTCCTTTGTTGGATATGTGATTTGTATTTTCACCCAGTGTGCAGCTTGTCTTCTCATCCTCTTAACACAGTCTTTCACTGAGCAATAGTTTTAAATTTTGGTGAAATATAATTTTGGGGGCTTTTTCTTTTATGGATTATGTTTTTGGTGTCATGTCTAAAAACTCTGCTTAGCTCTAGGTTTGCTTCTAAAAGGTTTATAGTTTTACAATTCTCCTGTGTTGTCTTTTAAAAGGTTTTAAAATAGTTTTATGTTTTATATTTAAATCTATGATTTAATTTCAATAATTTTTGCACAAGGTATGAAGTTAAGGCTGAGGTTTGGGCTTTTTTGTTGTTGTTTATTTGTTTCAATTTTTAATGGATGTCCAATTGCTCCACTCTATTTGTTGAAAAGACTATCCTTGTCTATTGAATTAATTTTTGCACTTTGTCAAAAATCAGTTGGCTGTACTCGTGTAGGTCTACTTCTGGGTCATTCATTTATTCCACTGATCCATGTGTCCAACTATTTAAAAGCAAAAACATTTATTTTTTATGTTTTAGTAAAAACATTTTTAAAAAGTCAGCTGGAGGGGTGCCTGGGTGGCTCAGTCAGTTAAGCGTCTGCCTTCGGCTCAGGTCATGATCCCAGTCCTGGGAATGAGCCCCACATTGGGCTCCCTGCTCAGCGGAGAGCCTGCTTCTCCCTCTCCCTCTGCCTGCCACTACCCCTGCTTGTGCTTCTGCTCGTGCTCTCTCTCTCCATCAAATAAATAAATAAAATCTTTAAAAAATAAATAAATAAAAAATAAAAGTCAGCTGGAGGTCTAGTGAGAACAGTATTAAAAAAACATCCCTTGGATTTGGCAATTAGTGGTCACTGGTGACACTAATGATGAAGAGGTGGGGTTCCTTCATGCCAGATTACCAAAAGCAGTGGGTTCAAAAGTGAATGACTGTTTCATGCCTGGCTACCTATTTTAGATTGTAAGACACTAGAAGGTAAGAACGGTGGATGAAGAGTGAGGATGCTAAGCACATACACACAAATATGCCTTGCAATTCACCCAGCCTCATGTTAAATATTTATGAATGTTTTATATCAGTTCTTATTATCTAGTAAAGAGGCAAATACACAGCCAAAGTCTCCATAAAGGTTGGGAGGGAGGTGAAGGAAGAAGATGAAAGAAAGATAGAAAGAAAAGAAAAGAAAAGAAAGAAAGGAAGGAAGGAAGGAAGGATGGAAGGAAGGAAAAAAGAAAGAGAAAACTTGGAGAAGCTGAAATTGGCTTTTCCACAGATCCTCAGTACAGGGATGTATCCTGAGCCCTCTATCCCCAAAGGGAACTTGAAAAGACTTGGAAAGCCCGTACCCCCATCTGGGAACATGCTGTATGAATTTCTCTTCCGTGTAGCCAGCTCCATAGGTTTCCATATCCTTTGCTGTGAAATAAGTGTTATGTGTCATCATCTTCCCAACAATCACACCATAGCCCCAAGTTGTCGACCATGCAGTCAGTGCCATTTTTTTTTAATCTAGCATCTAGTGTGTGGCTAGCACCCTATAGATTCTCAATAAGTAATCATTATTATATCAATATTAGAACAGTGAAAAACAAAATGCATTTCCTTTATAATGGCAACTTTAAATTTTTTTCCAGTTTCTGGAATAAGAACTAAAACATTTACCACTAATCCTCAAATAACAAATGGCAACAAAAATATAACTCTTAAACCCCATATTGTCATCCATGACATGCTTGTTCCTTTGGCACAGAAAATGAAAATCTCAGTTTCTAAATTTCTTCCTCTTCTAGGATGGGTCTTATTAGCAGGTGGTCTTAGAAGGAGCTACTTTGTCATAATTTCTTTGGACATTTTAAAAACAGGAAATATTTAAAAAAATTGAACTCACTCCTTTCTTTTTAATTTCACTGGTCATCTGTCAAAAGCAAACAAATAAGACATAATTAAATCAAGGAGATAAAAATTATAAGTGACTTAAATGTATGTATTATGTATATGTATTATTCTCTTAAAAATACTAGTTATATTGAGATCAACTTAAAATAATTACAAATTAAAATTGTATAAGGATAAACTTTTTAAAAAGACAACCTAAACTTACAGTTAGAGGATAATCTGGCTCTGGGATTGGAGGTGTCCTTTTATCCAGCGTTCTGTCTAAACTTCTTTTGGCTCCATCAACTCTGGATTATAGTTTAAAAAATAGTTTATAGTTAAACTACTTATAATTATAAAAAATGTCCGACTCTCTTGAAGACATCATTAAGATATATTATGAAAACATTACAGGGGGCGCCTGGATGGCTCAGTCGGTTGAGCGTCTGCCTTCTGCTCAGGTCATGACCCCAGAGTCCTGGGATCGAGCCCCACATGGGGCTCCCTGCTCACGGGGAGCCTGCTTCTCCCTCTCCCCCTCATGCTTGCGTGCTCTTTCTCTCTCTCAAATAAATAAATATTTGAAAAAAAATTACAATTTGGGGGTGCCCGGCTGGCTGAGTCAGTGAAGCGTGCAACTCTTAAACTCAATCTCATGAGTTCAAGCCCCACGCTGGGGGTAAAGTTTACTTAAATAATAATCATCATAATAAAATATTACAATTTGAACGTCTTTTCAACTATACTTACAGAAGAGATATTCAAGAGTTCTTTATCAACTAATGAATTATTGAACATTATATCAAAAATTAATGATGGGGGCGCCTGGGTGGCTCAGTCGTTAAGCGTCTGCCTTCGGCTCAGGTCATGATCCCAGGTCCTGGGATAGAGCCCTGCATCGGGCTCCATGCTCAGTGGGAAGCCTGCTTCTCCCTCTCCCACTCCCCCTGCTTGTGTTCCCTCTCTCGTTGTCTCTCTTTCGGTCAAATAAATAAATAAAATCTTAAAAAAAACAACAACAAAACTAATGATGTACTATACCTTGGCTAATTGAATTTAAGTAAAAAAAATAAAATAAAATACAAAAAAATACAAGAGTTCTTTATCTTACTGAATTTTCTCTAAGAAACAAATCCCTTTGGAAACTCCAAAAAAAAAAAAAAGAAAAGAAACAAAAGAAACAAATCCCAGTAGTATTATCAATGAGACCTTAATTTTCAAATTATCTGTGTATACTATAAAAAAAAATGAGACTAAAAATAAAAATCAAATTTTTTCCAATTCAAACTTACAAATTTTAAGTTAATCCTGATGCTTAGTAGGCCCTCATATGTATTGTCCCTGTTCCAAAGCCACCCTGTCAGAGAAGCCTTACCTTACCCTTTATATTAAATATCACTTCCTTCACTATCCAACCTCTTTACCCTCACTTACCTTGCTTCATAGAATTTACCCACCATTTGACATATTATACGTTGTAGACTATTTTATTCATTGCCTTGTCCCTAATGCCGAGAACAGTACCTGGGCACATAGTAGGTACTTGATAAATAGTTTGAAAAGAGGGGCGCCTGGGTGGCTCAGTTGGTTAAGCATCTGCCTTTGGCTCAGGTCATGATCCCAGGGTCCTGAGATTGAGCCACGTGTCCTCCAGCTCGTCGGGCTCCCTGCTCAGTGGGGACCCTGCCTCTCCCTCTACCCCTCCCCCTGCTTGAGCTCTCTCTCTCTTTCTCTCTCAAATAAGTAAAATCTTTTTAAAAAATAGTTTGAACATAGGAATTTATCATCCATAAAATAAAGTTATATCATTTTCTAATCCATCTGTCACCAAATATTGAATGCTCATATTATGCAAGACACTCTACTAGGTTTTATTAAAATATAACAGCAACAAATCTCAAGGAATTGATAAACTGAAAGGGTGAGGAGATAAAAACAGGTACCATATGAAAGGCATGGTGATGGTTCAGAGGAGGGGACAAGTTCACTTCCACCTGGAGGTGTCTATTAAGGCTACATGAACAAACTAGCCTTTGCAATGAGCTTTAATAAGGGAGGGGATTTCAGGTGGAGATGTAGTTTTCCTGGGTAGATGGATCTGAACAAACATGACTCTCCCGAGGAACAGAAAGTCAAGGGAATAATCAAAGGAAAAAACAGGGAGTAGTAGGGAGCTGGGACCAAATGGAGATTAGTTTGGAGAAATGGACTGGAATATCCAACTAAGGGCCTCAAATAGCAGGGTTTTTTTATTCAATAGACAATGGGGAGTTGCTGAGAGTTTTTGAGCATGGAAACATTTTTAGGAAGACAAATCTACCAGTTTGTAAAGGTAAATACACTGGGGGAGATGGCCAAAGCATAGAGTATACAAGGAAAAGAAAAGAGACCTGAGAAAGAAGATTGGAAGACGCCAAACATGACAGGAATAAGAAAAAACCACAATTGAAGGAGGCAAAGGAGATGTGATCAGAGAGGCAGGAGGAGAACCAAAAGGAATTTCAAGGAAAAGATGGGCACCAAAACCATAAATGCATAGACTGGTAAGTTCCATAAAGACAAGGGCCATGTCTGTTTTGCTCACTGCTCTAGCCACAATACTTAGATAGTATCCATCAAGGTCAATAAATAGCTATGGAATGATCAGAACTGTGGATTTGGAAAAAATCTCATATATCTAATTCAGACCTTATTTGATGCACAAATACTCTCAAAAATATCGAGTTGTACCCTGAGATGAGTGAGGGGGATGGCATTCATCACTTTCTGAGGTAGCCCAATTTATGGTCAGCTAGCTTATATTCTTAGAAACAAAATTTTTATATTGAGTTATATCCTTGTAACTTTGGTTCTCCAGAGCTATACACAAAAATTCATATTCTTTTTCTGTTGCCCTTCTGAAACTTAATGATACTTATCCAGTTCTTTCAACTATTCCTGTCAATAAAAGTTACCACTTGCGGTGAGCTTATTATGTTTTAGGCATTGGCTTAAGATCTTTACATGCATGGATCTCATTTAACTCTCACAAAAATCCTAAGAGAAAAGCACGATTCTTATCTCCATATTACAGATAGGAAGATGAAGATAAATCAAGTTACTTAACTTGCCAAATTCATGCATGGCTCATAAGCTGCAGAGACAGGATATGAACTCAGGCCAGTATAGATGCCAGTCTACACTCTTACCCATTAAGCAAATCAGCCTCCTTCTAATGAGATGGTTTATCAAAATTCCTCTCTCTTCCATGGCTATTATGGTTTATCAACATCCCTCTTAAAGTGTGACTCCAGAATTCCAGATGTTGTTTGACCGGTGCAGAGTGAAAATTTTCTATCATGCATTCTAGACATTTTACATTTATCAAAGCAGCCTAAGACTGAACTCGCTTTTTTTTATTAAGTATGCTCTAAGCCCAACATGGAGCTTCAACTCTTGACCCCAAGATCAAGAGTCCCCTGCTCTACTGACTTAGCCAGCCGGGAGCCCCTGAATTAGCTTTTTTGAGTAGACTCATTTCCATGTTAACTCTTAGTGAGCATGACTAAACTAAAATTCCAAAGGCTTTTTCACAAGAAGTAGGAAATGTGGCTGGAATATCCTTCTTCCTCTTTTCTTTGTGAATCATCAAGGCCTCAACCAGACTTCCTTTCATCTGTCATTATTTCCCCAAAGAGCCTAGCCCTCCACAATCCATACTTTCAAGGAATTTGCCTTATACTTTGGTATGCTAGTTGGCACTAGCTGACTTGCACAGCAATTATCCCAACAAAAATATGCTTGACCTCCTTGAGCTCTTTATATATAAAAGCCACCCTTTAAGATAGCAGCAATTTCCTGCAGCGTGTTTTCTCCTACTGGCTAAAAATAAAAGGAGCTGGGAAGAATATAAAAGTGAGCCTTTTCATTCTCTGTTTTTGCTTTGTGTGTTGACAGTCAAAAACAAATAAATGAACAAAAAATTGGATAATTTCAAAGGAACTGTGTGAGAGACTCCGTGCAGTGAAGGAGAGAAAGGCTGGTCTGAATCAAGAGGGAGATAGTGGCCAAGGAAGAAGTGACTCATTCCTGGGACTCTGGAAAGCTACAGAATGATTTTTTTTTTCAGCCAGTGTTCCCAGGCACTGGTCACAGAAGGGGCCCAGTTATGCCCAGGACACCTTACAGCCTACCTCAGTCCTAGAGCTCTCTCTATCAACAGACTTCACCCCACCTTTGAAACAGGGAAATCTACGTTCCTATTTCCTAACAGGTAGAGGTAGCAAGAGACTGACAATCACAAAATCCTTGAGAGCTTGTTTGGAGGTTCTAGCAGGGGAGCGCAGCTACTCGTATACCCTTGACCGAAGAACGGTCCTCCTCTATCGGGGAAGGTCGTCCTCTTCGACCGAGCGTGCAGCTTCGGGAGGGACGCACATGGAGCGGTGAGGGAGGAAGGGGACACCCGCCTAGCCAGCCAGATCAGCCGAATCAACCCTGGCGATCAATGGGGTGACAGATGTCGCAGCCAGATCGCCCTCACATCCCGACAATCACAAAATCCACAGTCTTCCAGAAAAAATGTGTTTCTGGTATAAAAACCTTTCATTGCAAATGCATTTATCCTAAATAAACACATGGCAATTCTAATCTCAGTATTAGTACAGCACCATGCTTCAGGTAAATTTTTTTTTAAAGATTTTATTTATTTATTTGACAGAGAGAAACAGCTAGAGAAGGAACACAAGCAGGGGGAGGAGAAACACGTTTCCCACTGAGCAGGGAGCTCGATGCGCGGCTCGATCCTAGAACCCTGGGATCACGACCTGAGCCCATGGCAGACGCTTAACGACTGAGCCACCCAGGCGCCGCCCCTGCTTCAGGTAATATTGAGACACTATTTGTTACTAAGCACCCAAATGAGAGAGGTACTACTTACACATCTTTACAAAGCATAAGAGTTAGGTTTCTCCTTTAAAAATTCCTTTAAAGATGGCTCAGTTGGTTAAGCGACTGCCTTTGGCTCAGGTCATGATCCTGGAGTCCCAGGATCGAGTCCCGCATCGGGCTCCCTGCTCAGTGAGGAGTCTGCTTCTCCCTCTTACCATCCCCCCTCTTGGGCTCTCTCTCTTTCTCAAATAAATAAATAAAATCTTTAAAATAAATTCCTTTATTCATCAACAATAACATGCCAGATACTGTGCTTTGTGTTGAGATCTCTGCCCTCAAGTATGTCAAAGTGAGTAGAAGAGAATGGCAACGAAGACACAATACACTGTGTTGTTGAGGAAATCACACTTCCTCAATCTATTTGCTGGTTGACCCTTCTGTACCCAACATCTAAATATTATAATTCTTGGGGCACCTGGGTGGCTCAGTCAGTTGGGTGTCTGACTCTTGATTTCAGCTCAGGTCATGATCTCTGGGTTGTGGGATCAAGCCCCAAGTTGGGCTCCACACTCAGTGCAAAGTCTGCTTGTCCCTCTCCCTCTGTTCCTCCCCTTGCTCTCTCTCTCAAATAAATAAATACAATCTTAAATAAATATATTTTTTAATAAATATTTTATAAAAAATAATTTTTTTATTAAAAATTAAATTAAAAAAATAAAATTTTTTTATTTTATAAAAAATAAATATTATATAATATAAATATTGTAATTCCTAAAGGCTTACTCCTGGGCTGCCTTCTCTCAATTTTTACTCTCTCTAGGTGATTTGAACTATTCCTCATAGCCTTAACAATCATCTACATTCTGCTGACTCCCAAATTTTTATCTTTAGCCTAGACCTCTTCTCATATATACAGATATATATATACATATATACACATATATACCCAGCTGCCTACTTAACATATTCCCTCATATGTTTAGATGTCACATAAGCACCTCAACTTCAAAATTTACCTCCCCGATCTTCTGGACTTCTGATTCTCTATAAATATAGACACTACCATCCACCTTGTTACCAAAGCAAGTCCTACTGATTCTGAATCCAAACCTATCCCCTATAAATATACTTCTCTCCTCCTCCACTGTCTTCAGCCTTATCCAAACCACCGAAAGCTCTCATCTATGTTACTACAAAAGCAGTCTACCTCGTCTCTTGTTTCCCTCTACTCTTGCCCTCTTCCCTTCCACCTCAGTCTATTCTTAATAGCCAGACTGATATTTTTAACTGTAAGTTGATTTTCATGTCATGTCCCAGTTTAAAACATTTCAATGGCTCCCATTGAACTTAAAATGGAATCTGAATTTATTAGTATGGCTTACAAAGCCTTTCACACTCTGCCCCCACCTTTCTCTCCACCTTCACCTGATATCACCACTCACCCCCAAGTTCCTGATACTCTAATGACACTGGCCTTTGTCAGCTCCCAGACCACAAGAAAGCATTCATATTCCAGAGCTTTCAACACTTGCCATCCCCTTTGCTAGAGTGCTATTCCGTTTATTTAAATGAAAAGCTTCTTTTTTTTTTAATGAGAAGCTTCTTACACTTTATTTTATTTAAGATTTTTTTTATTAACATATAATGTATTATTTGTTTCAGGGCAGGTCTGTAATTCATCAGTCTTACACAATACACAGTGCTCACCACTACACATACCCTCCCCAATGCCCATCACCCAGCCACCCCATCCCTCCCACCCCCCTCCACTCCAACAACCCTCAGTTTGTAAGATTTTATTCATTTATTTGAGAGAGAGAGCACAAGTAAGGGGAGTGGTAGAGGGAGAGGGAGAAGCAGGCTCCCCACTGAGCAGGGATCCCAATGCCCTGATCAATCCCAGGACCCAATCCCAGGGCTCGATCCCAGGGCTCTGGGATCATGACTTGAGCCAAAGGCAGACACTTGACGACTGAGTCACTCAGGTGCCCCAGCTCCTTACTCTTTAGATCTCTACTTAAATATCATCTCCACAGGACTTTCCTGTGATGTTCCTAGGGATACCTTCCCTGTCACTCTCTATCCCACAATCTTATATCTTCATAGTATCCATCACTACTTAAAAGGTTAACATACTCTTTTTGTTTGTCTGTTTTTAAATGTTTACTGTCTCTCTCCTCCCACTAGAATATAAAGACACGATCCCCTCTGTTGTAATCTCTTTGGTCTCCCTAGTAACAAGCACAATGTCTGTGTAACAGTTGGTAGGTAATATCGCTAAATAAACTGATGTAAGAGAAATATGTAGAAAAAGTTAAAGCTGCACAAAGGGGATTAGGAGCTCCTGGGTGGCTCAGTCAGTTAAGCATCTGCCTTCAGCTCAGGTCATGATCCCAGAGTCCTGGGATCGAGCCCCACATCGGGCTCCCTGTTCAGTGGGGAGTCTGCTTCTTCCTCTCCTCTCTCCCCAGCTTGTACTGTCTCTCGTAAATAAATAAATAAAATCTTTTTTTTTTTTAAAGATTTTATTTATTTATTTGACAGAGAGAGACAGCAAGAGAGGGAACACAAGCAGGGGGAGTGGGAGAGGGAGAAGCAGGCTCTCCGCCGAGCAGGGAGCACGATGTGGGGCTCGATCCCAGGACCCAGGGATCATGATCTGAGCCAAAGGCAGACGCTTAACGACTGAGCCACCCAGGCACCCCATAAATAAATAAAATCTTAAAAAAAAAAAAAAAGGATTAGGAGAAGGCTTTCCAGAGGAGGTGATCCATAAACCCAGCCTTGAAGAACTAGTATAAATATTCAGGCAGACAAATACTTTCCAGTGAAGGAAATTGCAGGAAGCAATTGTGAAATTTATTTTTCACTAAACTGTGAAAAACATAATATATTCATGGAACTGCAAGTAGTTCAACATAACAATGTGAAATGATGAAAGATTTTGGAGTAAGAACAATCCATAACTCCTGAGGCACCTCCTTCTTTAGTCTGTAAGTGTACTAAAACATTGAGTATACCTACATTTATAAAAATAGAGATAAGAATAGTACCCGTCACATAGGGTAGTTGTGAGAAGTACAGGTGAAGTGCTAAAAACAATGCTTAGAGTAAGCAGTGATTAGCATAAGCCCCATACTAACTATAGATATAGTGACATATCTATACTTAAGTGACATATAACATATATATAGTGATATATAGCACTTACTATTGTGATTACTTTTTTGTTTCCCCAATTGAACTTGAAGATATTTTGTCCATAAACAACCTACATAGTTAAAGCTGTTTTATGAGAATATGAACACTAAGCATTTCACTTGAACTCCAGAAAAGAATTATTTACCAGTATGCTACTTACACTAGCTGATTAATCGTCTTCTGCTGCTCCTTAGATCTTCTGTAATTCAACAATTTACTTTGTGCTGGTGTGTCAACACCTATGTCTTCAGGGGGGTGCACAATAGGAGGTAACTTCAAGTTCAGAGCCTCCTTTTCTGCTCTAATTGCAGCTTTGTTTGGATCTGACATCTTGGTCTCCTGAAGATTAAAATACTTTATACTCTGAGGAGAAAAAGCCCATTAAGCCATTACTGTAAACATTAGCCTCCGTATATTCATAACATATCTTAGCTATCAATTCCAAAACTTCCAGACATTTTGAGATCTTCCTCCCAAGTATGGTATTAGCCTAAAGAATGACAGTTGAGGTAAATGGGCAGGGATTCCCTTATAGCTCTACATCCCACTTGCTATGAAGAAATGAAACCAGTCACTTCCCAGTTAGGGTTTCAGTTTTCCCATAGATGAAATTAAGGAACTGGATTAGATGCTCTCTAAATACTCCTATGATTCTAAAATTCTGGGTTCAAATTTTCCCCTAAAATGCAAACCACCATCACCACCACCACCACCACCACAACAACAAAATCCAGTTGTTGAGGTATAATTGCTCTCCCAAAAAAAGCTGATGTTTGACATCATTAAAATCTTTAAACACACCAATATTGTATCTTAGTCTTGCTACCATCCTAGGAAGTGATATGATGATCAAGCAAAAATAGGCATACATTTGCATAGAAAATCTAAAATGTCCTGTAAATGTTGAACAGTTAACTGTGATACCAACTGCACTTGCCGCGGATGCCCACAGAATTTGGAGATTCCTGCCTTGAAAAAGAGAGTATTCTGCTGGCACCCAGTTAGAGATTCCGACCCTGGGAGAAGGGTGAAGAGAAAACTGAAGGCAAGGAAGTACCTATCTGATTGTTTTTCACTACTTCCCGGCTGCGCAGACGAGAGGGAAACGTTCAGTTAGCTTCTCCTCTGGCGAAAGGAAGAGGGGAGACGAAGAGTGAAACCTCGGGGACCCCACCGCTCCCGATGAGCTGGGCAGTCCGCCTGCCATGTACAAACAAAGTTGTCGCCATGGAAACTGTCGCCGTCGCGGCTGGAGAGACCGGGTAGAAGTTGCCTGGAGAGGCAGTTGCTGAGCTGCGACAGATTGGATTACCTGTCACAGTAATTCATTGCTCAGTTCATTACTAATTGTTTACGAATGGAGAGTTGGAGAATGAGATTTTTTTTTTTTTTTTTTTACCTAACTGCCTTCCCTTGGAAGGGGTCCAGGGAATCAGGATCTTCAAGCTGTGGAAACCTGCAAGACTGGAAATTTGGATGTGTTGAAAAACAGATTTATGTAAATGCTCTCAGAGGAGGATGAAGTCTTCAAATGTTCCCATAGTGACTTCCCTGTAAATAATCAGCAATATAATTTATCTTGTTTCTATATTGGTATTTGTTTATACAGCACTTTTCCTTCAGGAAATCCTTGGCAAAAAAGGTAAGGTGTGTAAGTTTTTTGAGTATGCTTGGAGATAGAAATGTGAAACTTTGCTATCTGAGGCTGCACACTGGATACTCCATCTGAAGGATGATAGCCTACACAAATATGTGCATCAATAAAACTGGGGGATGAGTAAGTCTGGTGGTGTATTGATGGCACAGTCATTCAACAAATATTTGAGCATATTTGACCTAGAGTGTCAGTCACCATGTATAAAGAATTTTCTGTTAATTAGAGTACAGCCTACACTCCTATGTCTGGCACACAATAGGGCCTCTAAAAACATCATTTGGGTGAGTGCATGAACAAGTTAAGCATCCTCATTGCTTGTAAAAGTAAGCTGTCTTTCTGTAGAAAGAAAATACTGGTATAAGTACATGATGGTTTTTTGGCATTTGCTTAAGCTAAGTTACAAGCTGTGGACTTAAAGGAAGACAGCAGTCTTTAGTGTCATACCCACAACCTCGCCAAGTTATTCAATCAAACACTAATCTGGTGCTGCAATGAAGAGATTTTGCAAATGCAATTCAAATCCCGAGTATATTGATGTTAAACTAGGGAGAGTATGTGGGTGAGGCTGACTCAATCAGTGGAAATCCTTTTAAAGAGAAGGTTTAGCCATGCATTGAATCAGACTCTAAACAGCAGCTAGCTTTATAATTGCTCTCTCCTCTCTGGATCTTCCCTTTCTGACAGCCTACCCTATAGATCTTGGACTTGCTTAACCTGTTCCCACAATTGCATAAGCTAATTCCTTGTAATAAATTCATATGTATATATATATATATACACACATACATACATATGGATAAATATAGGGGACACATATAATCCACTGGTTCTGCTTCCCTCATTAAACCCTGACTAATACAATATATTTTTTTAACAGATTTATGCAGGTGTAATTTACATACTATAAAATTTACCACTCTAAAGTATATAATTCAATGATTTTTTTTTTAGTAAATGTAGAGACTTATACAACCATTACCAAGATCCAGATCTAAAACATTTCAATCACTGCAAAAAGTTCCCTTAGGCTCATGTGCAGTGAATCCCCACTCCAGCCTCAGGCAACCACTGATTTGCTTTTGGCCTCTATATGTTTGCAATTTCTGAAAATTTCATATAAATGGAATAAAAAATTATGTAGTCTTTTATGTTTGGCTTCTTCCACTTAATGAAAACATGTTTGGGGTTCACTCGTGTAGTATGTAGCAGAAGTTCATTTTTATTGCTGAATAGTCTTCCATTATATAAATATATCACATTTGGTTTATCCATTCACAAGTTGATGGACATTTGGATTGTTTCCAGTTTGGGGCTATTATGAACAACCCTGACATGAACATTCATGTGCAGATGTTAGGATGAACATACATTTTCATTTCTCATCAGTAGAAACCTAGAGTAGAATTACTGGGTTGAATGGTAAGTCTATGTTTAACCTTTTAAGAAACTGTCAAGCTGTTTCCCAAAGTGACTGAAAGATTTTATATTCCTACCAGCAATGTATAAGGGTTCCAATTTCTCCGTGTCCTTGCCAACACTTGGTATTGTCTATCTTTTTTATTATCATCCATTCTAGTGTGCATATAGTGGTATCTCATTGCATTTTTAATTTGCATTTCCCTGAATACTAATGTTGTTGAAATCTTTTTGTTACAGGATTTTTTTCTCTGCTGGTGCCCACAGTTCTTGGTCACACCACTTTGAAGAATGAAGAGGTAGACGAGATAGAGTAGTGGGCAGCAAAGCAAGGTTTATTGAGTGATGGTAAAGCAAAGGTTATTGAGTGATAGTACAAAGCTCCCAAAGAGAGAAGGAACCCTAGAGGGTTGCCACGGGAGTTTCTCAGTTTAGGGATTTTTAATGGGCTTGTTAGCTGGCTGTTTTAATCTGATTAACCCTCCCTGATCCTGTCATCCAATCAGGTTTTTGTCACCTATCTATCACATAGGAAAGGGTGGAGGGCTCCTTTCAGGGTGGTGTAAAATCCTTTTAAGGGTGATTTCCTCTTGGGAGGGGGGGCCTTGTCCCTGCCTGCCTTCCACCTATCCTTCATCATTTTCATGTCCTCATTATCCACTAACATATCTTTTTTTGATGAAATATCTATTCAAATCTTTCATCCATTTTTAAATTGGATTATTTAACTTTTTATCAGTTGTAAGAGTTCTTTATATTCTGGATACAAGTCCTTTCAGATAATTTGCAAACATATTCTCTTGGTATACCGCTTATATTTTCATTTTCTTAATGGTGCCTTTTGAAGAGCAAAAGTCTTCATTTTTTTAAAGATTTATTTATTTATTTGGGTGGGGGAAGTGGAGGGAGGGGCAGAGAGAGAGAGGGGGAGAGAGAGAATCTCCAGCAGACTCCATGCTGAGGAAGAAGGCCCAATGTGGGGCTCAATCCCAGGACCCTGGGATCATGACCTAAGCTGAAATCAAGAGTCAGTCGGTCGCTTAACTGACGGAGCCACCCAGTTGCCCCCAAAAGTCTTCAAATTTTATAAAATCAAACTTAAGATACTTTTTTATGGGTCATGCTTTTGAGGCTATTATCTATGAAAGACAGATAAGGTCATGAAGATTTTCTCCTATGTTTTCTTTTAGTTTCCGGTTTTACATTTAGATCTATGGTCTATTTACAGTAAATTTCTATATTTGGTGAGAGGTACAGATCCAAGTTCATTTTTTTTTTGTATATACATATATAATTGTTCCAGTATCGTGTCTTGAAAAAGTTGTCCTTTCCCCACTGAATTGCCTTGGGATCTTTGTTGAAAATCAATTGACCATAATGTAAGCATTTATTTCTGGACACTCAATCCTGTTCCATTGATCTACATGTTTACCTTTATACCAGTACCACACGGTCTTGATTACTGCAGCTTTAGTAAGAATGGTTACAGTTTTAAAATTGAGTAGTGTCAGTCCTCCAATTTTGTTCTTTTTTTTTTTCAAGCCATAAGAGACTTTTTTTTTTTTTTAAGATTTTATTTATTCATCAGAGAGAGAGAGAGCACAAGCAGGGGAAGTGGCAGGCAGAGGGAGAAGCAGGCTCCCTGCTGAGCAAGGAGCCTGATGTGGGGACTTGATCCCAGGACTCTGGGATCATGACCTGAGCCAAAGGCAGATGCTTAACTGACTGAGCCACCCAGGTGCCCCCCCAACCTTGTTCTTTTATAGAAAAGTAGTGATTTTGACTCTTTTAGGTCCTTTGCATTTCCATATAAATTTTAGGATCAATTTGTCAATTTCTACAAAAGTGCCAGCTGGGATTTTTATAAATCTTTCACTTTGAAAGAAAAACAGCTATTTAAACATATAATATGCAGCTTAAAATCCCCCCTTAAAAGCTCTATTTCTTAGTCTAAAGGTTAGAAATATTATCTATGAGAGCAGAATTTATTTCACAAGGCCTTGATTATTTAAAAGCACTTATGGATATAACACCAAAATGTGATTCTCTAATACTATACAAAAAGTTTCTTCTACTTATTAAATGTGGAAGATGCTAAGAAAACTTATGAGACTAATTTACTATGCTTTATAATATGCAGTG
Organism: Phoca vitulina; assembly: GCF_004348235.1. Lineage (NCBI taxonomy): Eukaryota > Metazoa > Chordata > Mammalia > Carnivora > Phocidae > Phoca > Phoca vitulina. The sequence continues at coordinate 14,704,438 of NW_022589716.1, forward strand.
TTTGTTTCAAAATTAAAAACGGGAGGGCAGGGAAAAGAAATGACTCCATATGCATAAGAGTTCTTTATGGAGTTAAATTGTGGTAGGTTTTACATAGGTTCTTTGATTTGAATTTCTTATCTTCTAACTAACTTTTTATTGCTATTAAATTAACATTAATTATACCTTATATTAAATGATATAACTATATCATATATTATTTATATCATGCTATATAGTATAAGTATATATAATAATATAACCATTATAAATCCTAATAAATTTTAAAATAAAAGAAACGGCACTGTTGTTGGGAATGTAAACTGGTACAGCTACTACGGAAAACAGTATTGAGATTCCTCAAAAAATTAGAAATAGAACTACCATATGATCCAGCAATTCCACTTCTGAGTATGTATCTAAAGGAAACAGAATCACTATCTGCACCCCCATATTCGCTGTAGCATTATTTACAATAGCCAAGACATGGAAACAACCCAAGTGTAAATGTCCATTGAAGGATAAATGAATGAGCAAAATGTGATATAGACAGAGATATAGATATTGGAATATTATTCAGCCATAAGAAAGGAAATCCTGCTATCTGTGACAACACGTATAGACATTGAGGGCATTATGCTAAGTGAAATAAGTCATACAAAGACAAATACTGTATGATCTCACTTATATGTAGAATTAAAAAAAAAAAAAACTGAAGAGATTGGTGGTTGCCAGAAGCAGGGGGAGGATGGAGGGCAGGGGAATGAAGGGAATGGGTGAAGATGGTCAAAAAAGGTAAAAACTTGGGCGCCTGGGTGGCCCAGTTGGTTAAGCGACTGCCTTCGGCTCAGGTCATGATCCTGGAGTCCCTGGATCGAGTCCCGCATCGGGCTCCCTGCTCGGCAGGGAGTGTGCTTCTCCCTCTGACCCTCCCCCCTCTCATGTGCTCTCTCTCTCAAATAAATAAAATTTTTAAAAAATAAAAAATAAAAAATAAATAAATAAAATAAAATGAAAAAAAAGGTAAAAACTTCCAATTATGAAGTTCTGGGGATATAATGTACATCATGGTGAATATAGTGACCATACAAATTATGTATTTGATGTTGCTAAGAGTGTAGATCTTAAAAGTTCTCAGCACAGAAAAAAATATAACTATGTGAAATGATGGATGTTAACTAAACTTTTGTGGTAATTATATATATATATATATATATATATATATATATATATATAATCAATATACCATCATTGTTGTACACATTGGACTACTACAATATTATATGTAAATAATATCTCAATAAAACTAGAAAAAAATTTTTTTTAATGTTAAAGAAACAAAGAGATTGGTCTCTTAAATAAAAAGCAAATGAAAATTACCAAATTTGAATATATAAGGAAGTAGCAGATTACCCTGAATATTACCAGGTACTACCCAAAATTTCTGAGTGCTATCACTCAAAACTACAGTATCATGTTGACCTTAAGTAAAAAAAGATAAAAGTATATTAGTAATCTATGTTTTGGCTACCAATGTTATTAACCAAGGTGAAGGTAATCACAAGAAACTAGTCTTCATATGCTTATCTTTGCAGATATATATATATAACAAGAAAACTCCATCAACCATAAACTTTGATTAGTGAAAGTTAGCCTGTGTTTCTTGGTATGGACTGAGAACGGAGGAATAAAATGATTTTTTTAAAAGGTTTTATTTATTTATTTGAGAGAGAGAGAATGAGAGCACATGAGAGGGGGTAGGGTCAGAGGGAGAAGCACACTCCCTGCCGAGCAGGGAGCCCGATGTGGGACTCGATCCCAGGACTCCAGGATCATGACCTGAGCCGAAGGCAGTCGCTTAACCAACTGAGCCACCCAGCGCCCAGGAATAAAATGATTTTTATTACCTGCTTCCCCTTTTGGTATCAGGGAAAGTGTAGTGCTGGTTCAGTCTTCCAACTTCAAATTTTAATTATATAATGTATATAATTTATGTATATAATTATGCTATAATTTAGCCTCATAAAAATAGAGCTTCAAACACACCATTTATTATGTATCATTTTCAAATCTGTTGAGTTCAAATCAAATTTTCTATGGGAAGTTGTGACACTTTCATTCACTTTCTCATGAAAGAACTGACAAAAAGACAGTGGAAATGTAGGTGGGGCACAGGAGTGCAAGAGCCCATGGCTCTGGGAGTCCCAAACAAACCAGGTTTGACCACTCACCCCAGACAAACTCCAAAGGCAGAGAGATGAGTGATGGTGAAACAAGAAAGGGATTTATTTCACTGAGGCCAACACCAGTGGCCTCAAAAACGGTCTCCAAAGTGCGGACAACATTCTAGGTTTACATAAAGCAAATGTAGGACAAAGGTCAGTGGGTACATGCAGGTGGGCAGAAAAGGCCAGGTGGATCATTGTCTGGGGGGGGGGGGGGGGTTCTTGCTGCCTCAGGGCAATCCTTATTGCTTGAGGGGGTAGTTTTGGTTCCCATCACAAGGCGCACTGCTTGCAGGGTCTTTTGCCTGTGTAAAGAGATTAGCTGGAAGGAAGAACTTAATTAGAAAGTTTGAGGTCAAAATGGAGGTAGTTGAAGTCCTCTTTCAAAAAGAGGAAGGTAGTGGGGGCGCCTGGGTGGCTCAGTCGTTAAGTGTCTGCCTTTGGCTCAGGTCATGATCCCCAGGGTCCTGGGATCGAGCCCCACATCGGGCTCTCTGCTCAGCGGGAAGCCTGCTTCTCCCTCTCCCACTCCCCCTGCTTGTGTTCCCTCTCGCTGTCTCTCTGTCAAATAAATAAATAAAATATTAAAAAAAAAAAAAAGAGGAAGGTAGTGAACCATGGGTATACTATATTCCTATTTGTGTAAATAAGTAGGAGGAATGTATATATTCATAATACACGGTGTGTTTGCATAGGAGTCAGTGGTGGAAAGATTACCTTTTTTCACATGGGTGTGTTTTACTCTTTCAAAAAATTAAAATATATATATATACACTAAGAGAAGTATGACACTTAAAGGCATCTGTCTCAAAACTAGGATTAAGACTGCTAATTGTTAAATTACATCAGTTTGCTTAAAGGAAACTCACATTTTCCAGTAGGGCTTCTATCTTTCTTTATATAGGCTGATTTAAGACTGAGTTCTGCAAATTTGCATGAAGGAAAGTGCTGTGGATAAGAAAAATGCCATTTCAAAACTCTGATTTGTTAAATGGGGTACTATCAACTAGACTACCAAGACTTACTTACTTTCTTCCTTATGTTAGTCAGTTGATACAAAGTAATGACTTTTATACCTATACTGTAGACTCAAAGTGCATATATACTATCAGTACCCGGTCACCTTATTAAATATTTGGTGGGTGGGAGGGGAGCAGGACAGGAATAGAAATTTCAAATAATTGCAAAACCCATCCTGCTTTTAGAACACAGTCAAAAGCCTATTTTCTTCATGGTAAGGCAGGGGGTAAGGTATGGCTTATTATTAGATGCCCAGTTAAGTATGCATTCTAGTTGTAGGATAAGGAAAAATGGATACTAATTAGATCATTTGTGGACAGAAGTGACTTCTCAATTTGTTCTTTCAAATTTTCAAGGTTTTTTTTTTTCAGTTAATCACCGAATATTAATTATATTCAACACAAAATCACTCTTGAAATACTTTCTTCATTTGGTTTTCAGTGAAGGCTACACTTCTCATTTTCTCTTACTGGCTCTTCTGTCTCCTGCCATTCTTTCAGCAATGTCTTTGTGACCTTGAGCAGGTAACTTAATCACTCTGGACCTCGTAACGATAAATGACGTTTTTAGCATAGTCTTCGCTCCCTAAATGGTAATTCTTGTATAACGTTAATTGTTACTAACTACCACAAAGACAGCTCCGTGCGTCTGCGTGCCCGCCCTGAAACAAACCCACCCACACCTCGGAAAGGGCGAGCAGCAATGAGAATGCGGTGGAGGGGAACTGGGCAACGCTTTCCACGCCCGGAGCCAGGCTGGCAATCCTGGTCGAGTTCTCCACGCCCTCGCGCTGCTTAGCCCCCCGGAGCTGGAAGACAAGGCAGGTGGCTAGAATCCAGAAAAAGCGCCGGCTTTCGTGAGGGAAGCGGAACCCATGACAACGCCCCAACGACTTCCGGCTTGGCGCACCTTTCCTTCAGCCCTATAACTGCACTTTCGATAAAAACATGGTGATTAACATAACATAATAAAATAAAATTTAAAAAAAAATGGAGTCCAATATTTCCCTCAGGCACCTCTATAGTTTCTTTATTTTCCCCTCTTTATGGCTCGATTTGACGATAAAGATTAAGTTGGAGGGATTATTGATAGGCGTGGCTACGGAAAAGGGGAGCATTTAAGCCGGCCTGACGAAAGTGCGGAGCGGAAGTATCTGGTGCCCTCTCCCTCCGGCCGGAAGTTACGGGACTGAATGGATCCCGGAGCCGGCTGCCGCAGCTCCTCAACCTTCCTCTGAGGCTTGGCGGCCGCTGGGCCACCAGGTTCATGTGGAGGCTCCCAGGTTCCCGCGCCGCGCTTCGTGGGGTCCGCACGGCGGTGGAGCGGCACACTCGGGCCGAGGCGGCGACTGAGACAGCGGGCGCCATGGAGCGCGCTGTGGTGCGCTGTGTGCCCTCGGAGCCTAAGCTAAGCCTGTCGTTCGCGCTGGCCGACGGCAGCCACAAGAACATGCAGCGCGACCAAAGCGAGCCGCTGGGTCGGGCCCTCAGCCGGATAGCAACCAATGCCCTCAAAGGTCACGCTAAGGCGGCCGCCGCCAAAAAGAGCAGGAAGAACCGGCCAAATGCAAGTGGCGGCGTGGCCTGTGCGGGGCCTGGGCCCGAGCCGGCTGCGGCCTGCGAGCCCGTGGTGAAGCTGTACTACCGGGAGGAGGCAGTGGCTGAAGACGTGCTCAACGTGGACGCCTGGCAGGACGGCGCGGTGCTGCAGATCGGCGATGTCAAGTACAAGGTGGAGCGCAACCCGCCCGCCTTCACCGAGCTTCAGTTGCCACGCTACATCATGGCCGGTTTCCCGGTGTGCCCCAAGCTCAGCCTCGAATTTGGGGATCCCGCCAGCTCCGTCTTCCGTTGGTACAAGGAAGCCAAACCCGGAGCGGCAGAGCCTGAGGGCGGGGGCCCCTCGTCATTGTCTCCCTCTTCACCCTCTCCCAGTTGGACGGAGACGGGTGTGAACGAGCGCGTCTACACGCCATCCAATGCCGACATCGGGCTCCGACTCAAGCTTCATTGCACCCCAGGCAATGGGCAGCGCTTCGGGCCCAGCCGGGAGTTGGAAAGTGTGTGTCCCGTGGAGGCTGGGCCTGGCACCTGCACCTTTGACCACCGGCATCTCTACACCAAGAAGGTGACGGACGACTCTCTCATCCGCACGGTCTCTTACAACCTCCTGGCCGACACGTACGCCCAGACTGAGTTTTCGAGGACTGTCCTGTACCCGTACTGTGCCCCTTATGCCCTGGAACTCGACTACCGCCAGAACCTTATCCAGAAGGAGCTCACGGGCTACAACGCTGACCTCATCTGTTTGCAAGAGGTTGATCGCAGCGTGTTTACAGACAGCTTGGTGCCGGCCCTCGAGGCCTTTGGGCTGGAGGGCGTCTTTAGAATCAAGCAGCACGAAGGCCTGGCTACTTTCTACCGAAAGGCCAAATTCACTCTCCTTAGCCAGCATGACATTTCTTTCCACGAAGCCCTGGAGTCCGACCCACTTCACAAAGACCTGCTGGAGAAACTAGTTTTGTACCCGTCTGCGCAGGAGAGGGTGCTCCAGAGATCTTCTGTCCTCCAGGTAAAGTACCTCTGCCATTCTCTTTACATACTCGTCGATTTTTAGGGCCCTGGAAGACTTTTTCAGATTTTACTGAAGGGTGTTTGCTCTTGTATCTTCAACACAAAGGTTAGCTTTCATTCATTCATTGAGCACATACTTACTGAGCACCTTTAGTGTGCCAGGCACGTTTGAACAAGACAAACGGACTTTCATAGTGCTTACAATCTCATGGGAAAGACACATGCTGAATACAAGAGTATAGTAATTAACTAATATTTTCTTACTGCTTGCCAAGCACTGTTCTGACACATTAAAGCACTTCAAATTTAATCACTAAATTCTATTCATGAAATTAATATTACAGTGTACGTTAACTAACTGGAATTTAAATAAAAACTCAGAACAAAAAAAGTACTTAATAATTGTGTCTGGCATATTTAATGAAGTATTCTACAAATATTAATATTTTAATTTTGGTCATAGTAATCCTGCTATTTTTACAGATGTTATTCTTCCCATTTTATATATGGGGAAATTGTCAAGTTTACTTATCCAATTTCACACAAGTGTGGAGCCAGGATTCTTCTTGCCCAGTTACTTATATATTACATCATCACTGAGCAGGGTGTTAAGCTGCCTTAGTTTTTTTGGGGTTTTTTTTGGTTGGAGAGAATTTTTTAAAAATATGTTATTTGTATATTTGTCCAGAGTTTTTAAGTAACTGATTTTGTTCATAGTAAGATTTTGGAGTAGCTACCTTTTTTTTTTCTTTTTTTTTTTAAGCACCCAGTGTGTTTCATGCACCTCTGTGTAAGCTCATTTGGTTGAATCCATACAACAGTCCCCCTTGAGGTGGATGATAGTGTCTTTAACCAGTGACCAAGCTGACTTAGGAAAACAGTGTCTCTCTCCAGGTCACACTGCTATAAAATGGTTAAGAGTGGGTATTCCATCTAGGCGGGACTGACTCCAAAGCCTGCCTTTACCCACTTAAAAACACCAACCTTAATGTTGTTCTCTAAAATAATATCCTTTTCTTAACTTCCTGTATGTTAGACTGTTGTTAAAACGTTATGCTGAGGGCGCCTGGGTGGCTCAGTTGGTTAGGCGACTGCCTTCGGCTCAGGTCATGATCCTGGAGTCTCCGGATCGAGTCCCGCATCGGGCTCCCTGCTCGGCAGGGAGTCTGCTTCTCCCTCTGACCCTCCCCCCTCTCATGTGCTCTCTCTCGCTCTCTCATTCTCTCTCTCAAATAAATAAATAAAATCTTTAAAAAAAAAAAAACAAAAAAAACAAAAAAAAAACGTTATGCTGAATCCTCTTCATGTGTATTGTGAAACTTGTAGCAAAAGTTGAATTTCATAATTGCAATTATACTTTTCAGACAGGGAAGGTTATGAAATGTCAGTTCATCATATAGTCTTGAATTTAAAAAAAGAAAAACATTCAGGAGATTGACAGCAACTGAACTCTTGGCCCTTTGTTTATTTTAGGTTTCTGTTCTTCAGTCTACAAAGGACTCTTCTAAAAGGATATGTGTTGCTAATACCCATCTCTACTGGCATCCAAAAGGTGGGTTTTAGTGGTTTTCACAAGTGATGTAAACATGGTAACTTAAGGTCAGTAAGGCTGTTTTACACACATCTTTTTTATTTCTTTCAGTTTTATTGAGATATAATTTCATAACCGCATCAGGTTTAAAGTGTACAGCACAGTGACTTACATATATTGCAAAATGATTGCCATAATAAGTTTAGTTAACATCCCTCGCTTCAGATCTGCAAAAATGTTTTTCCTTGTGATGAGAACTTTTAGGATCTACTCTTAGCAACTTTTAAATATACCATATATCATTGTTAACTGTGGTCATTATGTTTCTATAGTACTTATGTATCTCATAACTGAAATGTTTCTTTTTTACCTTTGGGCCACCTTCATCCAGTTCCCCTCGTCCAAATATATATTTTGAATGTCACCCAGATACTGTATGTAGTTTGTGGGCTTTTTTTTTTTTCTTCTTAAAGGCAACTTTTAAAAGTACTTACATTAATGTTTTTTATATTCACAGGTGGGTACATTCGTCTCATTCAAATGGCAGTAGCCTTGGCTCACATTCGACATGTCTCATGTGACCTGTATGCTGGCATACCAGTTATATTTTGTGGAGACTTTAATAGTACCCCATCAACAGGAATGTATCATTTTGTTGTCAATGGCAGCATCCCAGAGGATCATGAAGACTGGGCTTCCAATGGGGAAGAGGAACGGTGCAACATGTCCCTTACCCATTTCTTCAAACTGAAAAGTGCTTGTGGTGAACCTGCTTACACAAATTACGTTGGTGGCTTTCATGGATGTCTGGATTACATTTTCATTGACTTAAATGCTCTAGAGGTTGAACAGGTGATTCCATTACCTAGTCATGAAGAAGTTACCACCCACCAGGCCTTACCTAGTGTTTCCCATCCCTCTGATCACATAGCACTTGTATGTGATTTAAAATGGAAATAGACTTATGTTTAATGGAATTTAAGTCTGCTTTAGTAGGAAATCTAATATGAATCACAGCTTATGTATAACCTTTAAAAAGGAAAACTAGACAGATACAAAGACGAAATGTTGTTACTCTACTAGTTACGTTCCAGTGTCTTCATTACACAACTGTTCATATTTGCAGTTTCTCCACTTTTCTTTTTTCCTGTGGTTGAAGGAAAAACATATATTTATGACTCCCAGGAAGAACATTGAATTATTATGTACATTTTTATAAGTACCTTTTTTTTTAGCTAGGAATTAAGAATTTTGTAAAAAAAAAAAAAAACCATTTGAATGATCCTTTTAATTTTTCTACCATAACACATTTCAGATTGAATTATGTTTATATAATTAGGGAAAAATGCATACAGGTTAAAGTGAGAGGCCTAAGTCTGACACATGAAAGGAGTAACATTAGAGTCTACCTCTACCTCAATTTGGCTAGAATTTAATACAACTTCAGAGCTTTAACAGAAGATTAAAATATGCCATCACCAATTGTTAATTGCTTCTCATCTTTAATTTTTCAGTTAACATAAAGTATTATCATACTTTTGTTTTTAGGATTTTACTTTTTAGTATATGGTTCAAATGGACATTTAAATTCTTATTCTTACTGCAGCTCATTTGAACTTTTAGGATGCAAGCACAATTTAGTGTTCAAAGTGAATAACAACATATTCAACTTGATCCCATTTTCTTGCCCATGAAAAATGTTCATAAATCAATAGAGTATTTGACCATATGATACTACAGAATGCAGCATGATAAATTACTTTATGAGAAACTGCCTACTGATATGGGCTTGACATTTTGGGTGAACCATTGAGCATTTCTTTGCTGGAAGAATTTTTGAAATTGTTGGTTTTTATAAATAGAAAGGGGATTTGTGGGGCTTTTGAGCATTTCTGAAACAAACCGTTCTTTTTATATACTTGAGTATTATAGTTTGAGTTATAGGAAAACATTGTATATATAATTTATATACTGTAAAAAATTTAAATATGAAGCCAAACTTTTTAAAATTAGAAATTACAGTTTTAGTGATTAGTTTCTAGCCTCGAGTGGTAACTGAGCTCTTCTAACTCAGTTATCACCATACCTTATTTGTAATGCTTTAGCTGTTACTTTTTTAATGTTCAGGATAACTATAATATCTCATATTTCTGCATTTAGTTTCTATAGCTTAGATATTAAAAGCCCACTCACTTCAAAAATTCTGATTTTCCACAGTCATGAGAGCTTTTGTCCCAAATTCGTTACTAATCTCTAAACCCAATACCATAAGAACTTTTCTCTTTTGATAAAGTAGGCTGTACTTTCATATTCTGCTCACTAGCCAATGTATTGTTAAGTCTTAGTAAGTTTGAGAATGAGTTTTACTTACAATTCAGTTTGAACCTTGAAGTATTTAAAATACTGGAAGGGGAAAATTAAAGTGGCAGTTTCTGGGGTCTTGATTAGAAAAAGCTATAAAAAGTTGATGCTACCAAATTGTGCCTTCCTAAATAACATTTTTGAGAGCATTTTAACATCAGTTCACATATACATGAATATATTAAAGCCAGAATCTAATTCTGCAAAATATATATTGTTTTCTTCCTTTTTAAAATGTTTTTGGTCTGCTTTCAAACATGTTGATAGGACCCTTAAAATAACGTGAGAGGAAACAAAGTTTCTAAGCAAAAAGCTGAGAAACATTTTGAAAGAAGAAATTGTAACATGACATGCTCACTCATGCCCATGAGGAAAACATTCAGATTCTGTATTAACACCATGGCTAGCTAGATTGAACTCTGGTCGGAAGAACTAATCATTTATCAAACATTCCACATCCTGAATCTTTAAATTTGGTATTTACTCAGTGTGTGATCAGATTATATTGGCATTTCAGAATAGTAGAATGTAGAATATTGTGAAGTGCTGTATGCTCTGGTCAAATCTCCAGTATACAGATATATTAGTATGAATGGAGTCCAAGGGTAGGGAACACTAAGAAAATTGTATAAATAGGATACCAAAATTACCTTGTATTCATGAGTTAGAATAAAGTTTTATTCAGAAATGTTTATTTGATTAAAGCCATCTTTGTGATTGAATTTTTCTATTACATTTGGATTTTTTAGTACATTTAATAAAGTATGGAAAGTGTAGCACCTCTTTTTCTATGGTGAACCCATTTTATGATGTCACAAGTTCCTGCCATAGGAATTAGCACTCCAAAATTTTATATTAATTGATTATAAAAGACTAAGAAAATTATAGAACACTGTCCTGTTAAATAAACTCTTGCACAATTGGCCATTGCAGAAATATACACTAGTAGTTTGTAATACATTAGCAAAAAAATCGTTTCTGGCTGTAATGTGATGTTCTTTAAAATTCTGAATACCAAAATCAGTTTTAAATTTCCAAGTATTTCACTGGATGGTGACTTTTCTGAGAGAACTAAGGGCTGATAATCAGAATTTGTCATGGTGGTTTCAGTCTGGAGGTGTATCTTGAGAAACAGTACAAGGGAGAGGGTCCAAAGAACACCATCATCGGAAGATCTTCCTCGTGGAAGTTGATATCATTAGATCTCCTATTCTTCAACTGTACAATAAAGGCAGAGGTCCCCTACAACCTGGTTTGAGGGAAAACTAAAATCCATATTAATGAAAATTAAAGGTCTGCATTACTAGTGTATCATAAAATCCAAATGACAACACAACAGGGAAAATCCTAAAAAATTATAGCCAACACTAATTCTCTAATCATAATTCAGAAACATTTAAATGTTTTGAAAGTTTAATATTTTACTCTAGTACTAGAAGGAAACACCTAGATTTCATTTAGGGAGAGGAAACAATTTAAGATTTTTAACTGATTTGGGTAATCAAATTCTATGGTCCCATAATGAGAAAATACATGCTTTAGCATGGAAGGTACTAGAGCTGTACTGGGTGATTTTTTAGTACAAACTTGAGAACAATAAGACTATATTTTGAAATGATAATACCAAAGCATTTTTTAATTGAACTGAAATTCACACTTCACTAATAAGATTAACCATTTTAAAATGTACGATTCCACTGCATTTAGTACATTTGTATTCACACTGTTGTGCAACCATTATCCCCAACTAGTTCCAAAACATTTTCATCACTCCAAAAGGAAACACTGACCCATAAAGTCGTGTCACACCATTTCCTTCTCCCCTCCAGACACTGGCAATTACTAATCTGCTTCCTGCCTCAATGGATTTCTCTATTTTGGACATTTCATAGAAATGGAATCATACAATATATGACCTTTTGTGTCTGGCTTTCTTTAATGTTTAAAGTTCTTCCATGTTTTATGTATCAGTACTTCATTCCTTTGTATGGCTGAATATATTCTATTGTATGGTTCTACCACATTTTGTTTATCCAAATGGATGTTTGGGTTGTTTCCACATTTTGGCTATTGTGAATAATGTTCCTATGAACATTCACGTATACATTTTTGTTTGAACACCTGTTTTCAATTCCTTTGGTTATATACCTTTTGAGAACCTGCCAAAATGTTTTCCACAGTGGCTACACCATTTTACATTCCCACCAGTGCTGTATGAGAGTTCGTTTCTCCATATCCTCACTAATTTAGGTGTTTTTGATTATAGTCATCCAAGTGGTATGAAGTGCTACCTCTACCAAGGCATGTTTATCTTGTTTAATCTCATTATGTTGTTGCAGTCATGAACTAGATTGTTCCCAATGGATTACCCAACCCCCTCTATTTTTTTCCAGAGAGCTCATCTTCAGCAATTTCTACTTAATCTTACAAGCTTGTGTCAAGTTGCAAAGGTCAGTCTCATTGCTTCTTTGGTAGAGATTTGAGGGAAAAACATTATAAAAAATACAAAAGTCCTGGAGTGTAAATAAATTGAAAAGATTAAGCAGCCTAAAACAAACCAAAAACAAGGTCACTTTAAAAATATGGGTCTACTTCGGTGATTTATTTCAGAGAAGGAACTTGCTTACTAACATCGGTTTTTAAATGGTTTAGCCATGCTCCACTATTACCTAACACTTTTTAAATCCCATTTTAGGTACAGAGCAGCAGATAGCAAGAATGCCTAAATACGAATTCCTGAGAAACTGAGATGGCTGTGGCTGAATATAACTCACCAAGCTATAATGCATAATCATCAAAAAGATAAAACTCTGCTTATTAAGAAACTTAGGTTTTGAAAAGAAAATCTGTAATTCAAGATAAGCTTTAGTGATACATTTTTTTAAAACATCGAGCTAATACATTAAAAAATATGGAGGGGCGCCTGGGTGGCTCAGTCGTTAGGCGTCTGCCTTCAGCTCAGGTCATGATCCCAGAGTCCTGGGATCGAGCCCCATGTCAGGCTCCCTGCTCCTCAGGAAGCCTGCTTCTCCCTCTCCCACTCCCTCTGCTTGTGTTCCCTCTCTCACTATGTCTCTCTCTGTCAAATAAATAAAATCTTTAAAAAAAAAATTATAATATGGAACAAAATTATTTTGCAAGTTGGCCATCTTCATAGTGTATTGAATAATACTGAAGCCAGATGCTAAAATTAACACTTTACATATAAATGATAAAGTAATCTTAAATTCTAGACCTTAAAATACTAAATCTTAGTATTTAGTTAAACTAAATACTAAGTGCAACTGGCTGATACCACCTTCAACATAACTAGCACCTAACAGCTGGATTCATGCTTCTAACAAACTCTCAGCTGTTAAAATCCGTGTTTGTATTGTCAGTGTTAGGTTTTTACTCATAATCTTCAATTTCCTTGAGAAACTTCACTAAAAACTATCATTTATCTCCATCTTCTGTCCATTTTGTGTTGAGTGTATGTCAAAGGGTTTATATAACACAATCCATTTTGCCCAGTAACTCACTTTAATGGTCTTATCCTAGATTGTTGCTGATGTTCATCTTACTACATTTGAAGTATTCCTAGTTTGCATTTTTTGTTTCATCTCATTTATGTTCTTGAAATTGAAAACGGTTCAGTAGGGAATTGGATAGGCTTCATTTGGCGTTCTTATATTGGATGAACAATATACACACTTTTAAAAGAGTATTATATATAATCTTTATTTCCCGTGGAATAGTTTGGAGAAATGGTGTATCCAGGGACAAAAGCATTTAGAAATAAAGCTGATCTTTCTCAGAAAAGCTGGGTTAAGTATAGTATTTTGAATATCTTAAACCAAAGAAAAATATTTCTGCTGAAGCTGTAGAATTTTTAAGTATTCTAAATAATTGAATTATATTACCTCTTTCATGTCCTTTTATTACATATCTTAAAAAATTTGCCTTTTTGCAGCCTGGCTTGTGTCATTTTTCTTCATCCTAAATGAAAGAATCCCACAATGCTTTGATTCTTCAATCCAAAATTGATCTTTATTTTTTCTCTTTAAGGGTTTCTGTTACTGCATGTGAAATCAATTGTCAAAGACTGGCATCAGAAATAAACTCCATACTCATTACCAATCACTCCATTCCCCCTTCCTCTCAGCTCTTTGAAACCACTTATCTACTTTTTGCCTCTATGGATTTGCCTATTTTGGACATTTCATATGAATGGAATCATATAATTATGTAGCCTTTTCTGACCAGCTCATTTCACTTAGTATGTTTCTATATTGTAGTATGTATCAGTACTTCATTCCTTTATGATAATATTCCATTGTATGGACATACCATATTTTATTTATCCATTTATCAGTTGATAGACATTTGGATTACTTCCAATTTGGCCTCCCTGGATAATGCTGTACATTTGTGTACAAGTTTTTGAGTGTACATGTTTTCATTTCTCTTGGGCATGTATCTAGGAATGGAATTGCTGGATCATATGGAAAATATTTAACCTTTTGAGGAACTGCCAGACTGTTACCCAAAGTAGTTGCACAATTTTGCACTCCCACCAGCAATGTATGTATGGGGATTCCCATTTCTCCACATCCTAACACCTATTATCTTTTTTATTATAACTATCCTAGTGTGAAGTGGCATCTCATTTTGGTTTTGATTTGCATCTACCTGATGGCTAATGATGTTGAGCATCTTTTTTTACAGATTTTATTTATTTATTTGAGAGAGACAGAGATAGCAAGAGAGAGCACAAGTGGAGAGGAGGGAGAAGCAGACTCCCTGCTGAGAGCAGGGAGCCCGACGAGGGGCTGGATCCCAGGACCCTAGGATTGTGACCTGAGCTAAAGGCAGATGCTTAACCGACTGGGCCACCCAGGCGCCCCTATGTTGAGCATCTTTTTATGTGCTTATTGTCATTTGTATATATTTGGAGCCCATTTTAAAAACTGCATTGCCTTTTTGTTGGGCAACCCTTCCCCCTGCCTGCTTTTAAAAATCATCATTCCTCACCTCTTCAAGGCTAGGCAGGCCCAGTCTGTGCTATATACATCTCTATTACTGGCATGGCACTCAACCCAGCCTAAAAGAAAGAGCCACGGCCACCAACGAATTGGTCAGTTCCTGAAAGCTAACTCCCTGCCTGCAGATGGCAGTGCTAAGCCTCCAAACACCAACTGAATTTAAATAAATTCATTTAAATAAATGCCCAATATAATTGAAAGAATACCATGAGAACAATGCGGAAATACTGACAAGGTCAAGAAGACACCTGACTCCACTGTCCTTTAAAACACAAAGGACCTCACAAGCGTCTGTGCGTTTTATTTATTTATTTTTTTAAGAGAGGGAGCGGTGGGGGAGGGATAGAGGGAGAGGGAGAATCTTAAGTAGGCTCCATGACCAGCACGGAGCCTGACATGGGACTCAGTCTCACAACCCTCAGATTATGACCTGAGCCAAAATCAAGTAGGATGCTTAACTGACTGAGCCACCCAGGTACCCCTGCCTTAATTATTCTTTACCTGAGTCCAGATTATTACTTTTGCTATTGATTACTCAGAATTTTTGTTGCTAGAATATAGCCACTTAAACTTTTTATGTGGTTTGTGGAAACAGGGATAAAGGGATATTTGTAAGATAGTAAGAAACAAAAGCAGCCAAGTAACCTTCGAGTAGTGGTAACTTCAAGTTAGGCACAATGAATACAATGTCATGACATATATGCTAGAAGAAGAAATTTATCAAGAATATGCTGGGCTTAAACAACTCTTAGGAGTGGGCGCCTGGGTGGGTCAGTTGGTTAAGCGGCTGCCTTCGGCTCAGGTCATGATCCTGGAGTCCCAGGATCGAGTCCCGCATCAGGCTCCCTGTTCAGCAGGGAGTCTGCTTCTCCCTCTACCCTCCCCCCTCTCATGTGCTCTCTCTCTCAAATAAATAAATAAAATCTTTAAAAAAAAAAAACAAAATTCTCAGGAGTAAATTTTAGAACCAGGTCCTCATCAATTCCATGTTTATATTAATGTTGCCTTTAAAGTAAAAATACCTAGATTGCCTTAATGAGATTACAAATTAAGACTGTTATTTCAGGGCGCCTGGGTGGCTCAGTTGGTTAAGCGACTGCCTTCGGCTCAGGTCATGATCCTGGAGTCCCTGGATCGAGTCCCACATCGGGCTCCCTGCTCGGCAGGGAGCCTGCTTCTCCCTCTGACCCTCCCCCCTCTCATGTGCTCTCTCTCTCTCTCTCATTCTGTCTCAAATAAATAAATAAAATCTTTAAAAAAAAAAAAAAAAAAAAAAAGACTGTTATTTCATTCCTACCGTTTTTCTAAAAATAATGAAGCTGGTAATATAAATAAATGTCATTTGGGAAGAGTTTTTGGTGCACCAATACTATCCCAGGGATAACACTAACTCTACTGATCCTGGTAGTAGATTATTTCTAGTCACTTTCTCAGAATTCAATCATCTGAATAGGTAATCAGATTCTAGAACTGTTTCATTAATTTTCCCCTATACCAGATCTTCAGATAATATACTTGGCAGATATACCAACCATTTGCTCATTATAACTCAACCTAAGTTCTCACATAAATTCTACCAACGTTGGTAAATTAGTTAATATTTACATTATTGAAACATACAACAGGCCACCAGGAAGCATAAGCACTTGTTTCTAATGACAAGTCAGAAGTTACTTTCACCTCCATACCAAGAATGAGAACATTCACATTTAAGGAAGTTTGATCCAGGACATCTGGTTTATGGTACAGCATGCATGTAAGAAGCTTGGAAGTTGCCACTATGTCCTAATGAGAAGTCAAAAACTGAACACACTGGAAAATCAACAACTATTCCTAGGTCCATAAATGTCACAGGGCAAACTGATGCCCCCCAAATTGGAGCCCAACAGGTGAATACAGAGAATCACAACCTGCAGGAACAGAAATCTCTGTGCGACCCAGTACCAGGGTAGGGACACTTGAACTGTAATTGAACTGCTAGAGGCTCAGTATGGACAACCCAGTAAAAAGCTCCAACAGCCCCCATATTTTTGTTTTACTTCCTTCTACCAGCTTCTCACAGTGAATATTGGAGAAAAATCCCATGCTTCTAGCAGAGGAAGGGGAAAAGAAACCACTCTGAAATATGCCAGAGCACCGTCTTTAGAAAGGTCTGCTCACGAAAGAGTAACCAGAACCCACCTTACAGAAGGGTTTTATCAGAGCCTAACTGACCGGCAGGCAGCCCACTTTAGCCATCCTATCCCACCAAAGTGGGGAGAAAAAATTAAGAAGCACACGTGAAGTTTACAGTCCAGAGGTCTAAGTCTCACTAAAAGACCAAGACCTAATCATAAGACTATAAAATGCTTCCCCTATTCCCACACCTTACCATAACATTAC
The DNA here is from genome assembly GCF_004348235.1 of Phoca vitulina. Lineage (NCBI taxonomy): Eukaryota > Metazoa > Chordata > Mammalia > Carnivora > Phocidae > Phoca > Phoca vitulina. The sequence continues at coordinate 14,721,533 of NW_022589716.1, forward strand.
TGAAGGCCTATTTGTAACAGTTCCTTTTACCTGTACATCATGTCCACTAAAAAAAAAAAAAAAAAAAAGATATTACTAAAACGCAAAAAACAGGGATGTCTGGCTGGCTCAGTCAGTAGAGCATGCAACTCTTGATCCCATGGTCATGAGTTTAAGCCCCATTTTGGGCTTAGAGCCAACTTAATAAACAGATAAATATTTAGATAAATAGACAAATAAAAAATACATACACACATACATGGCAAAAACCAGTTTGATGAAAGAGCAAGCATTAAAACCAGACTCAGATATGGCAGGGATGGAAGAATTATTAGACTGGGAATTTAAAACAACTGTAATATGTTAAGGGCTCTAATGGATAAAGAAGACAATATAAAAGAGCAGATAGGCAATGTTAGCAGAGATGAATTCTAAGAAAATCAAAAGGAAATGCTAGAGATTAAAAAAAATTGTGACAAATGAAGAATGCCTTTGGTGGGCTAATTAATAGACTGGACATAGCTATGGAAAGAATCTCTTGAATGTGAGGATATCACAACAGAAACCTCCAAAACTTAAAAAGCAAAGAAGGAAGGAAAAAAAAAAAAAAGACTGGTGGCGGGAGAGACAAAAACCCAAACAGAAAAACAATATCCAAGAACTGTGGGACAACAACAAAAGGTGTAACATATACATAATGGGAATAACAAAGAAGAGAAACAGAAATATTTGAAACAGTAAGGACTGAGAACCTCCTCAACTTAACGGCGGATACCAAACCACATATCCAGGAAACGCAGATAACACCAAGCAGGATCTGCCCCAAACCCTGTATCTATACCTATCATTTTCAAACTACAGAAAATCAAAGATGAAAAAATCCTAAAAGAGGCCAAAGGAAAAAGAAACACCTTATCTACAGAGGAGCAAAGATAAGAGTTATACCTGAGTTCTCAGAAACTATGTAAGCAAGAAGAGTGGAGTGACGTAAAATGTTGAGAGATAAAAACCCACCAACCTAAAATTCCGCACTCTGAAAAATTATCTTTCAAAAGTGAGGGAGAAATAAACTCTCAAACAAAAATTGAGGGACTTTGTTGCCAGTAGAACTGTCCTTGCAAGAAATAAGTTTTTTAGATAAGAGAAGGAAAATGATACAAGTCAGAAACTTGATTTACATAGAGAAACAGTATCAAAGGAATAAGTGAAGGTATTAAAAGAACTCTTTTCTTATTGATCTAACAGACAAGTTTGTTCAAAAGAACAACACTGTGTTTGACTATGTATGTTTATTTATATGCTTATATTTAAGTGGAATGAATGAAAGCAATGATATGAGGAACTGGAGGGAAGAATGAAGATTATTTTGTTATTATAAAGTACCCAACACTACCCACAAAGGACATAGTGTTATTTGAAAGTGGACTTGGAATAGTAGTAAATATGTATCACAAACACTAGAGCAAGCGCTAAAAAAAAGTTCGTTTTTTTTAAAGTGTAACTGATATGCTAAGAAAGAGAAAATATAATCATATGTAATGCTCAATTAAAATCCACTGAAAGACAGAAAAAAGGTGGAAGGCAAAAACAGGAAGGCAAAATTGTAAACAAAGAACAAGGGCAACAATTAGAAAAATTACCAATATGGTAGATATTAATCCAGCTAGGTCAACAGACACTGTAAATGCCAACTGTCTAAATGTACCAATTATCACACAGATTGTCAGATGAATCAAAAAACAAGACCCAACTATATGTTGTCTACAAAAAGCCCACTTTAAATGTAAATATAAAGACATACATAGATTATCGCAGCGTCCTGGGATCGAGCCCCGCATCGGGCTCCCTTGCTCAGTGGGGAGCCTGCTTCTCCCTCTGCCTGCCGCTCTCCTGCTTGTGCTCTCTCTCTGACAAATAAAAAAATTAAAAAAAAAAAAAAAGACATAGATTAAAAGTAAAGTTATCAAGAGAATGAGAGAATGAGAAGACAAACCAGAGTGGAAGAAAATACTTGCAAAAGACACATCTGATAAAGGACTATATTCAGAATACACCAAGAACTCTTAAAATCCAATGAGTAAACCCAACCAAAGAAATGGGCCACAGACCTAAACCTCACCTAAGAAGATATACAGATGGCAAATAAGCAAATGAAAAGATATGCCACATCATGTCATCAAGGAAACAAAAATTAAAAGGAGATACCATTACACATCTATGAGAATGGCCCAATCTGGAACACTGACACCAAATGCTGGTCAGGATGGAACTGGAGCAGCGTGAACTCTCATACGTTACTAGTGGGAATGCAAAGTGGTACCGCCACTTTGGAAGACAGTTTGATGGTTTCTTAAAAGACTAAACATACTTGTACATACAATCCGCCAATCCTGCTCCTTGGTATTTACCCAAAGGAGTTAAATACTTATGTCTGTGCAAAAATCCGCACACAGTGTTTGTAGCAGCTTTACTAGTAACTGCCAGAATTTGGGCTCAGCCTACTGACTCTTACAGCAGATAAATGGATAAGCCATGGTATAGGAACTATCAAGCTTTCATGAAAAGACACGGAAGAAACTTAAATGCATATTAAGTGAAAGAAGCCAATCTGAGAAGGCTACATCTTGTATTCCAACCATATAATATTCTGAAAAAGGCAAAACTATAGAGGCTGTGGAAAGATCAGTGGTTGCCAGGGGCTGGGAGTGAGGGAGGGATGAACAGATGGAACACAGAGGATTTCTAAGTGAAAATATTCTATATGCTGTAATGAGGGATACATATTATACATTTGTCCAAACCCAAAAAAAGTACACTACCAAGAGTGAACCCTGATGTAAGCTCGGGTTTGGGGTGATTATGTGTCAATATAGGATCATCAGATGAAACGAATATACCACTCTGATGGGGAATGTTAATAATGAGAGATGCATGCGTGGGGAGGCAGGGGCTATATTCCTTCCTCAATTTTTCTGTAAATCTAAAACTGCTCTAAAACAAAGTCTCAAAAAAAAAAAAAAAAAGAGTAAATGGAGAAAGATACACCATGCTAACACTCATCAAAAGAAAGCAGGAGTAGCTATATTACTTTCAGGTACAGTAGACTTCAAAACAAGGAAAATTATCAGGGATAAAGATAAATGATAAAGGGGTCAGTTCTGCAATTGTTAACATGTATACACCTAAGAGAGTGTCAAACTACAGGAGGTGAAGCAAAAACTGAGAGAACTGCAAGGAGAAATATATGAGTCCAACACCTCTTTGTGACTGACCCAGCAGGCAGAAAACCAGTATGAAAATAGCTGAAACCAACACCAATAATCAACTGGATTTAAATGACGTCTATAGACCACTTCACCCAACAAGAGCAGAATACACATTCTTTTCAAGCTCACATGGAACATCCACCAAGACATTCTTGGCTATAAAATATACCTGAACAAATTTAAAAGAACAGAAATCCTACAGTGTCTACATTCAGACTACAATGGAATTATACAAGAAATAAAAAAAAAAAACACAGCTGGAAAATTCCCACTTAACACACTTCTAAATAATGCATGAGTCAAGGAAGAAATCTTAGAGGATTTAAAATACATTTTGAATTACATGAAAATAAAAACTTAGCAGAATTTGTGGGATGTAAAGAAGTGCTTAGAGGAAAACTTACAGCATTTAATTCATACATTAGAAAATACCTAAAATCAATCATTTAAGCTTCCACCTTAGGAACTAGAAAAAAAGGAGCAAATTAAATCAAAAGTAAGAAGAAATAAAAATCAGCAGATATCAATGAAAACAAGAAATCAGTGGAGAGAACCAATTAAACCAAAAGCTGATTCTCTGAAAAGGTAAAATGGATAAGCCTCTAACCAGACTAAGAGAAAAAGGACGCAAATTACTAATATCAGAAAAAGGGGACATCACTATAGATCCCATGGACTTTAACATAAAGACTGACCCCAGTGGCGCCTGACCGGCTCAGTAGGTAGAGCATGTGACTCTTGATCTCAGGGTTATGAGTTCAAGCCCCACATTGTGTGTAGAGATTACTTAAAAATAAAATCTTATTATTTTTAAAATATTTTATTTATTTTTGTGGGGGAGGGGGAAGGGCAGAGGAAGAGAGAAATCCAAGCACACTCCACACTGAGCACAGACTCCCACTCGGGGCTCGATTTCATGACCCCGAGATCATGACCGGAGCTGAAACCAAGAGTCGGATGCTCAACTACGCCACTCAGGCACTCCTAAAAATACGATCTTTTAAAAAAAGAAGTCTGACCCCAATAAATGATCTGAAAGTGATTACTACTACCTGAGATAATTTTGTACATATGCTAAAGAAAACTGCAAGTCTGTGAATGGGACCTGAATACTCTGAAAAATTAAAATAACATTTCACTTGTGTTTTCAATGGAGAATACATAAGGTGAAGGGGGAAATTCATGTCAACAGAAACATGTAACAAAATACCAAGATATTACATCACAGGAAAGCAACTCAATTAAGTCAAAGGACAAGGGTAATATTATGCCCGCACCCCCCCCAAAAAAAGCTTATTGGGCAGATGGATAGAAAAGATAATGGTTCTACCCTCAAGTCCAATGCTGCTGCTCATCAGCCTTTAAGAGAACCACAATTCCTCTTCAGTTTCTCTATTAACATACTTAACAATTATTTGATAGAATACTTTTTGATCTAGGGACCTAATCAACTGCTGTGTAATAGGGGAGGTCACAGACACCTCTTATTGATTGACCAACACTAAGGTTAATATTTATGTGAACAGTAAGCATTGAATCTTGACGGTGTCAAGTATTTCCTAAGAGCACTGAGCATGTCAGTAAGTTATAGAACAGTGATAGTAACTTTCTAAGTTCACATCATTTGCAAAGAATGTTAAAATACAGGGGAAGGCATTATGGGGGTTACCTCTTAATTTATACTTTTCCCCAAAGAATTTACTCACTTCTAGGAGGAGGAAGGAACTTCTCAATTTGACTTAAAAAACTACCACCACTAGGACTGAAGAAAAAGTAATTTTTTAGAAGATTTTATTTATTTCAGAAAGCGAGAGCACGCCCACATGACAGAGAGCATCCGCACCCATGCACGAAGCGAGGGGCGGGGCAGAGGGAGAAGCAGACTCCCCCGAGCAGGGAGCCTGCCATGGCGCCTGACCCCAGGACCCTGGGATCATGACCTGAGCCAAAGGCAGATGCTTAACCAACTCAGCCACCCAGGCACCCCGAAAAAGTAATTTCTTGGGATAAAAAACATGCCAAGTTTTGCCAAGTTACGAAGTTAATGTTTTCTTTAAAAAAAAAAAGTAATCTTGCAAATCTAACCCATTTGGTGAAAATGAGGCAATTTTATAGTTTCTTAATGCAGTCATTTCCAATGATAGTAAGAGCTGCTTTACATCACAAATAGATTATACAGATTCTCTTTACTCTTTTTTCAAAGTCTGTGAAAGCATTCTGAATTTACTTCAGTTTTTTAAATACAGTGGTAACTTATGATCACAACAGTCAACCCACTGGAAGTTTAATACTACCTAGCTGAACCCCGTAAAACTACACATACTACATCATATCTTAGTTTTATCCCATAAGAAAAGATACCTTTCTTATTCAGGCAGAAGGGAGAATTCATCTGGTAGGCTAGGAAGTTGCACTTACATCGAATGACCCATGTTAAACACACACTTTACCCCAGTAACCTGCATGACCATCATCAACTACTTAATTCCAATTTCCTTTCACTTGATCCAGCATTTTTTTTTTATGATTCAAAAATATATATTATTTTACTAGCATATATTTGGTTTGGAAATAAAATTTCAATCCAGAAATTCATGTGAAGCTATACAAGCCACTAAGAATTTGAAAGATTTGTAAGATACATAAAACATTGTAGACAAAAACTAAGTTAATTACTCTTAAGGTTACCAAGGTGAGTCCTTAATAACTTCATAAAGGTAGTTAATGAAGTATATATACCTTTGCCTTATTAACAAAGAATTTGTTACATGCAGCTCTCCGCAGAAGTTCTGAAATACGTGGAGCTAAAACAAAGTGCTTGTGAACTCCTTGACGTAGGAGAGCGGCATCACTAACAGTCTGCATTCTGCCACGCAAACAGCACTTGCATTTTTTAAACTAACATTAGTTGTGAAACAAACACATCATACATGCTTTTTGGGCAGTTCATTTTATTACAGCTTTTTACTCTTGATCTGAGTTTAGAAATGTACAGTGTCAAATTCTATTTTATTAAAGGAAACTAAAATTTTGAAGTTAACCCCCACTGTTACACACATGATAGCAACCCATACCTTACTTCCAATTTAAACAATTAGTAAACTCACTGAGACCTATATTATTGTTCACAAAATGTAATATATGCAAATTAACTTGGTAAATAAGAAAATCCATTTCAAACATCTTCAAGACTCAAAAAGAACACACACAATTACATATTTTTATCATTTTATTAGGAATAATTCCAAATGGGTTATGAAGAAAACTTACTGAGTTTGATGAGTTTTCCAAAAACTCTTAATGAAGATATGTTCACCGATAAACAAAACATCAGCAGAACTATCATATACTGGGCAAAGAGTCAGGCTGATACCAAAAAGCAACATGCAACATAAAAAAGATACAATATAAAGGAAGACAATCTGCTGGGTATTAAAAATCATCTCAATATGAACTCTTTGCAACCAGCACAGAACCTAATTAGCTATCAAATCCAAACCACACTAAGGTAAGCTTGGCTGATGAAAGCCAGGATTCAAGAAGGGGGGGAAATATAAGTTCCTCAGTGCAAGAGATCTGAATAGTGTTTTGGAGCATTTCCCTGGCTGGTACAAGCAGTATTAGAAGATCTTTTTGGCAAGGGAGAAAAATAAATACAAATGGAATGCTACATTTTTTAAATCAGCAGACTGTCCCAGGAATGATAAAGGTATCATTAAAGTAGCAAGGGGATAACTTTAAAACATTATTTCTCGTGGGCTCAAAAAACATTCAAAACGGATTTATTTAAAGGTGTCACAATAGCTATGTCCAGGCATTTAGGCTTAAGGGAATTAAAATTAAAAGAGGACACTTTTTTCCCAAGTTAAGGAGAATTTCTTTAAAACCAAGCATATTGCTAAATAGCAATATTATACTTGGTCAACAATAATTGGCAACAAAAGAAGTTTAAACGCTGTAATATTCTGCCCAAACCAGTCCCGGATACTGTTTAATAACCAAGATGCAAACTAATTTTGTTGTAACAAGCCTAGACCAATTCTATCAAATGTGTCCTTGGTTAGATATCCAGTTTCATTTAACGTTTTGAAAGCTCGTTTGACAGCCAGTCAAGTCCCTCATACAGACCAGTTCCTTGTGTAGCACAAGTGGCTTGAACATACCACTGTAAAGGAAGAACAAGAAAATACTTGATTAACAGAAGACTATATATAACCACAGTCTTTAAAATTTTGTGATCAGAAAATTAAGTATTTCCCCCAACTGCCCAAGGGTAATAGTCAGCAGTCACCATCAATGTATAGGAAAAAAGGAAACAAAAAATTAATATATAAAACTATAGCAATAAAGGAGTAAATACAGTTTACATCTCATGATTACTTTTATATTTAATAATCTCAGTAACTGTATAGATTGGAAGTGTTCTCATACATGCTTCTCACAAAACTCCTGTCATATTTAAAGGTACTCCTACCCATTCAATAGATTTAATCAACAATGTACTCCTTAATCCAAAAAGAACATTCATAGGAAGATTAGTAACTAATTAAGTACCCACCAGGTCTTTATAACCCTCGTTTCCCATAAAACAAAGTTCAGAGTACAGGAGGCAAACTTTTGAAAAGAATAGGAGCTGTTGACATTGGAAGCAAGCTTTTCAGATAATTTCACTATCTTTAGTTCCCATGCATTCCAAAAAGTTTCACTTTTTAAAATGGTACCAGGAACTATATGAAATACCAAGAAATGTTAACAAAGAGCAAGAAAAAGATCTAGAAAACAATTTAATTACTTTTTTAATTTTTTATTTTAAATATTTTATTTATTTGACAGAGAGAGAGACACAGCAAGAGAGGGGACACAAGCAGGGGGAGTGGGAGAGGGAGAAGCAGGCTTCCTGCGGAGGCAGGGAGCCTGATGTGGGGCTCGATCCCAGGACCCTGGGATCATGACCTGAGCCGAAGGCAGACACTTAATGACTGAGCCACTCAGGCACCCCAACAATTTAATTACCTTTAAGAGATAGTTTATTTTTATTATTTTTCTTTACTGACCTGTTTTATTCTGCCTTACAATAAAGACCTTGCTTTAATATTGCCAAGGTCAATGCAAGTACACCACATTGCCAATTATTATTTGAATACCAAAACACCCCAGTAACCTAGAAGGCTGGTTAAAGGTATAAATTCTTAGGGCGCCTGGGTGGCTCAGTCCGTTAAGTGTCTGCCTTCAGCTCAGGTCATGATCCCAGGGTCCTGGGATCGAGTCCCACATCGGGCTCCCTGATCAGCGGGGAGCCTGCTTCTCCCCCTGCCCCTCCCCTTGCTCGTGCTTTCCCTCCCTCTCAAATAAATAAAATCTTAAAAAAAAAAAGGTATAAATTCTTATCTTCACAGCACTGAAAACTGGTATCATCTATAGTTCATCTTGTTTAAAGCAGCCGGGGACATCTCCAACAGCCTGTACAGTTACTGCCACAGCACACTATCTGCCTTGTTGACAACTTAGTGAAAAACCACTGTAAAGCACAAGTCACACTAAAGTTTGTGATACCATTTTTATATATAAAACGGTATATTGTGTTTTGCCAGTATTTAAATCACTGATCTAAAACAAGCTACTGGAGAACAAGCATAATACTTCTTTTAATTTTAAATTAAAAACTTGTTTAATGTCATAATGATAGTTCATAAGCTTTGGATGTTAAAAGGCAAACAGTATAAAACAAGATTATCTAAAATAGGGCTGCAAAAATTTCCCAGTTTTAGTAAGAAAACCAAATTACAAAATACTTGCTGCAGAGCTATTTAAAAGACATAAATTGATCGAGCCCCGCATCGGGTTCCCTGCTCAGCGGGAAGCCTGCTTCTCCCTCTCCCATTCCCCCTGCTTGTGTTCCCTCTCTCTGTCAAATAAATAAATAAATTCTTTTAAAAAATAAAAATAAAAAAAATAAAAGATATAAAAGTAAAATTAACAATATCAATAATCTTTAGATTATACAATTCTCGTAAAGTACATCTTTTATTGATACTTAATGTTTTGAGGATAAAGTTAACAAAAACCAAATGAAATAAAGGTACCTAAACATTTGGATCCTTAAAGGATAAATATTAAAAGTTAAAAAATGGAGGGGAGCCTAGGTGGCTCAATCAGTTAAGTGTCCAACTCCTGATTCTGGCTCAGGTCATGATCTCAGGGTCATGAGATCGAGCCCCATATTGGGCTCTGCACTGGCTGTAGAGCCTGCCCGGGACTCTCTCCCTCTAGCCCTCTCTTTTAAAAAAAAAAAAAAAAAAAGAGAAGATATAATTAACATAGTTTAAAAATTGAACACACAGAAAAGCCTGAAAGGGCTCATGTCTGTAAGAGTATATTACTTTGTTTTTTTTTTAATGATGTGCACATTATCTGTTCAAAAGGGACAATTCCTTAATATGTACTTAAAGTGAATACTTAAGCAATTACATTAATTCTAAAAGTCAGGTGGTTAATATGAACCTCCAAATACTTACTGTTCTGTTACGAAGAGATTGAAGACCTAATTTATCTGTCATTTCACTGATGGCCATAGCATTTGGCAAATCCTGTTTGTTCGCAAAAAGCAGCAACACTGCATCTCGCAACTCATCTTCCTGAAGCTGAAAACAAAAGCTAAGATGTTAACAACTAACAAACTGGAACTCAAATCACTGTGACAAACTAGGTAAAACACTGTCTTCCTGCATATACCACTTATTCAACATTAAATATATTATTAAACATCAACCTAATTTCACTACATAAAGTTCAGGGACACTTAAATCTCATATCCTTCAATTTTGAAATCCCAAGCAAATAATCATATGCCTTTCAAGTAAAGCAAAACTATTTTTCAAGCCAATCATCCTGCACTCCATTAAAGTAAATCATTCATTTCAGCTTTCATGATCATCCATTAAGAGTCAGGATCGGTGGGGCGCCTGGGTGGCTCAGTTGGTTGGGTGGCTCAGTTGGTTAGGCAACTGCCTTCAGCTTGGGTCACGATCCCAGGGTCCTTGTTGACAAACCCTCCCAAAACTAAGATTCTCAGATTCTTTTTGAGTATGCCAGTCACTTTTATTTAAAACAACAGATTCCATGTTAAAGTGCTAAGCCACAAAAAAACTGGAGTATTAACAATAGTTCCAAAAACATTAAAAAGAATTTTACTTGAAATCTGCTATTTAAATGACATATAAAGACCAAAACAAAAAAATGACAAAACAGAATTCTTATTAGATCACGGTGAGATTCTTCTCAAGCTGTAGAACAGTTTCCTTAAAGGCAAAATCCTCTGCCCAATTGCCTTTACTCCCTAAATGAGGTTCTGGAACACATACTGAATAATTTTAGTAATCTATATCTCCATTTGTAGGTTTTGTGGTCTGGTCTTTATCTCATCTGAATTTTCCATATTGTCCGAATTCATCGTTCTGTTTGCTCTTTTCAGTCTGTATTCCTAAAACATTTTCTAAACATCTGTTCTAATCTCGTCTTCCCAACATCAAGCAGCTTTTCCTCCAAATTCCAAGATTCCTGGTGTGATTTCATTATTAATTTAGCTTTAATACATGTTTCATGTTATCCATGAGCACACTTGGGGTTTTCTCCAGGTTTTTTTTTAAGTGTAGTTGAAAGTTGCATCCTTTAATGCAAGCTTTTTTCATTTCAAAAGCAATTTTTAACTCTTCAATTTCATTTTCCAGGTCCTCGGTTTTAGCTTCAATTTGCTTATCTGGCATGATTTGTTCTGGAGTTTTTTCTTCATTTGCATTAACTACTGATTTATATTCCAAGAGTTATTGTTTTGTCTGTGCTCTCAGCCTGACCAGCAGCGTCAAGCGGTCCTTGGGATGCACCACCTGGGCACCGGGGACCTATGCAGGCCCACCCTCCCTGCCTCCCACTCCAGAGTCAGAGGGCTTGGTAGCTGCTTGCTCTTTGGGTTACAATTATGACTGGCACGAAGAACTGCCACCTAGGACGGGAAGGCATGGCCTCAGGAGGCAATATTCCGGCCACTAAACTGTGGCCCGCAAAAGCAGTAGTCAAGTTTTTGAGGACTCAAAACTTATACGTGGATTTCCAACTGTACACATGGTGAGTGGGCCATGAGTCGGCACTCCTAACCCCCATGTTGCTCAAGGGTCAACCGTACATGAGAACGATCTGATACATGGCAAAGCCAAAACACCGTTATCAACCAAAATGCTACTATCTTCAGGTGGAATTCTTTATCATGGCTGCTATTATGAAATATTTCAAAGTATGTATTATATAGGTACAGAACAGAGAAAACCAAACCCAAAGACCCTGGGAACAAGGGGTTTGAACCAAGATTCCTAGATCACAAAAGTTCCAAAACTACAGATTTTTAATCTATTAAATAAAGGACTGGACTAATGGAGATATCCTCAACCAGAGACATATCACCCCCTGGAGCATGCTAAAAACAAGCTGAGCCTTGCTCCCAACTTAATGAAGTAGCTACTCTTCTGTGTGTTTTTTAAAAAGCTCTATAGGAGATTTTTATGTGTGTTCTTAAGAACCTGTCATGACAGTTCCTCAAGGTTCTTTCTAGCTCTGAAACAATTCATTTGTGTAATCTAATCACAGTAAGATGTACCAACCACTAACACTACCACTGTCACCCTGAAAAACAATCTTGGAAATAATAAATTTAAAAAATATTCTTACCATTTTCTGCAGCTCTTCAGCTCCTTCCTGAATTCTTTCACGATCATTACTATCTACCACAAAAATAAGACCCTGGGGAAAAATTGTTTAAATAAATTGCAACAGTTAACCTTAAAGGAGACACTAAATATAAAATATAAGTACAGACAGAAGAACCATACTGAGTTAAACATTTGGAAGACAATGTCTCCTTATTAAAAGAACAACAAAAAAAGAACAGTGCCCTAAGTACTAAAAATAGATTTGAGCACTATTTGTGATTTTAACTTATGTTACTAAAAAAAAAAAAATTGGGGGGCACCTGGGTGGCTCAGTCAGAGCATCTGACTCTTGATTTCGGCTCAGGTCATGATCTCAGGGTCGTGGGATCAAGCCTCCCATGGGGCTCTACGCTCAGCATGGGAGTCTGCTAACAATTCTTTTTCTCCCTCTCCCTTTTGCCCCTCTCCCACTCACATGTTCTCTCTAAATAAATAAAGTCTTAAAAAAAAATCTTAACCAACTGATCACTTTTCTCAACTACACTATGAATAAATTTTATCCCTCTTCCCTTGCATGTTAAGTGCAGATAAGTCCAAGTAACAAAATGGTCACTAAGTGGGAACAAAAGGAAAAAGAACCAAAGATCCTAAAGATGCATGAATTTACTGACTGAATTAGCATATTCAGTAAAAGGCATGCATAAAGTGTTTCTTAAAAAAAAAAGAGGGAAGGGGCACACAAAATAGTTTTTGTAGGCTTCTTATAAAAAAGTAAGCCCTGCTCCACAATGTTGTTGACTTGATCAAATAAGAAATTCTTTTATTTTTATTTTTTAGGTAAACTCTAGGCCCAAGGTGGGGCTTTAACTCACAATCCTGAGATCAAGAGTCACATACTCTATAGACTAAGTCAGCAAGGTGCCCCCAAATACGAAATTCTTAACAAAAAGAAAAGTAGTAACCATTCTTATCAGATATTCACAAACATTAGAATTCTATTCTAGAAAAGAAATGGAATTAAGGAAACAGTTAAGACTTTTCTAAAAACTTTCAAATGGGAAAGTATAAAATTTTCAACTAGAGAGGGCAGATTACCTTGATAGTTTTGTTAAAAATCTATTCCTATTAATACTAAAATGATTAAATATTATTCTCCCCACAACCCTGACCACTGAAGTATTTTTTGATCATTTGTCACTTAATCACAAACTGTCTTGTGCTTGCTTATTTATATAAATAAATAGATTAACTCCACCAAGAGCATAAAATCCACTTAGGGCAAAGAGCTACTTCATTTTGTATGTACCCCTCAGTACCATCATAGTACTGAGCTTGCCAGGATACCTAATATTTATTTTCGGCTATGGTCATTAAATGATGATTTTCTTTGGTCTAGCGAATTTCAAACCCATTTCCTTTGTCTCTGCTGGAAACCATCATTTTAAACCTCCTAATCTTTGAAAATACTTTTGGTGCTATGAGAGCCAGTATGGCATAATGGAAAGATATCCAAATTCAAATCTCAAGACTACTTATTACATAAATGACCTAATCCTGGAACATGCCTCCTCTTCTATAAAAATAAAACCATGCCAGCCAACTTTATAAGCCTGTTAAATGTAATCATACAGGTATAAAAGAATCTACTTTGCACTTGGCTTATCACAGGCTTTAGTAAATGTTGTCTCCTCCTTTCCCTCCTATTCCAAAAGTTATTCCTTTTTAAAATCTATCCCTCTAGAGGCAATGGCTCCAAAAGGGATCCAATTTTATTTGTACTACTAACAATCCATTTTTATTTTGTTTTAAGATGTAAATAACACTATCAGTTCCAAAGTAACACTACTGAGAGAAAGAAGTATTTCAGTAATAAATTCAGTTATTCACTTCCTGGTACAACCTAGAATCAAAAGTGTAGAAAAGCTAGGATTCTAAAGATAAGTTTGGCTACAATAAAAGACCTCTTAAAAGGCCAAGTATTTACTTACTTAGAACAGCAAAATAATTGGAATTATCTAATGAGGGAAGAGGAATTTACTACAATAAATCCTGTGTCCTGGCTTATTAAGTTAGAAGCATGGTTAAACAGTATTCGTTTCTTTTCAATTTTATAGCTAATAGAACTGATCAGAAATACTAGAAAAGCTGGTGTAAGAGCTTAGCTGATGTTACATCTGGTAACACATAAAAACTTTCCCCTGTAGTCGTGAGTTCTCTAGGAAGAAGTACTTGGGACTTTTGATTACAAGGTGATCCAAAGAGGCCAGGAATGGATCTAATCTTAAGAACTCAAAAGTAAATGGGGCACCTGGGTGGCTCAGTTAAGTGTCCAACACTTGATTTTGGCTCAGATCATGATCTCAGGGTTGTGAGATCAAGCCTCATGCTGGGCTCCATGGTGGGCACGGACCCTGCTTAAGATTCTCTCTCTCCCTCTACCTTTACCCCTCCCCGTCACATGCACGAGCACTCCCCCCCCAAAAAAAACCGAAACAGAACAAAAATGCAAAAGTACATTACATACAAAGCATTCTAAACAAATTTAGGTTAAGACCAGGGTTACTCTTAGTCAAGAATTACAAACTAAGGATTAGCAAAGTTTTACTTTGTCCCTAATTTTACTTCAAAAACATATTCCCTAAATGAAATGACTATGACTTACTTTAAAATAATCCAAAAGGTGAAGTACATTAGAGAGAAACATCAATTAAACAATATTGGCCATATCCTAATAATTGAAGTTGGGTAACAGATATGTGAAAGTTTATATGCTATTCTCTCTACTTTTGTGTACATTTGACAATTTCCATAATGAAGTTTTTTAAAGCATGTGACTCGTATCAAAATATGAGTCACATGCTTTTCGGGGCGCCTGGATGGCTCAGTCGTTAAGCGTTTGTCTTCGGCTCAGGTCATGATCCCAGAGTCCTTGGATGGAGCCCTGCACCCGGCTCCCTGCTCGGTGGGAAGCCAGCTTCTCCCTCTCCCATTCCCCCTGCTTGTGTTCCCTTTCTCACTGTATCTCTCTGTCAAATAAATAAATAAAAATCTTAAAAAAAAAAAAAAAGTTTTCTAATCACAGCTAACGAACAGAAATATTCTAATTTTTAAATAAAAAAGCATGCCATTTATTTAACAGGACACACTACTTAAATCTGGTATACCAGTTCCAGCCAACTCACCTAGGGTATTCACTGCCACCTGGTGGCAATATACCTCACTTGCATACTATGTTTTAAGAGTTGAAGAACAAGAATGACATCTGCACATCTTAAACATAAATGAAGTGCTTGTAACATCACACATTACTTAAAAAATGTATGTATCAACTCCAGTAGTAAACAAAAACTGATAAGAAACCTCTCCTGTGGTAGTAAACAAAACTGAGTTGGAACAAGGTTAAAGAGTAATCTGGAACAAAACCAACCTCTCCAGTCCTAGTAAGTCATTCCAAGCTTCAGCTTGCTCCTATATAAGAATTAGACTAGAGCAGTGGTTCTCAAGTGGGCGCAATCTTGTCCCCAGAGCATATTTTGCAATATGTGGAGATATTTTTGGTTACTGCAACTGGGTTGGAGGTGGGGTCTGCTACTGGCACCTAGTGGGTAGAAGCCAGGGATGCTGCTAAACATTCTACAGTGCAGAGAACCTCCCCTCACCCAACAATTAAGAGTTAGCCCAAAATGTCAACAGTGCTGTTGAAAACCTTATACCAGAGCCTTGTTCTTCAAAGTAAGGCCCCAAACCAGCACCACCACCACCTGAGAACCTGCTAGAAATGCGGAATCTCAGGCCTTAGTCAGGCCCTACTAAATTGATTTGTATTTTAACAAATACCCAGGTGATTCATATGCACATCAAAGTTTGAGAAGCATTACTGATACCTAGTTTATATCCCCAGAGATTCTAATTCAATTGGTATGGAGCTAATTAATGATCAACACTTTGGGATTTTTAATTTTTTAATTTTTTTTATTTGACAGAGAGAGACACAGTAAGAGAGGGAACACAAGCAGGGGGAGTGGGGGAGGGAGAACAGGCCTCCCACCAAGCAGAGAGCCCGATTCGGGGCTTGATCCCAGGACTTAATTTTTTAATGTTTTTTTTAAAGCTCCCCAGGTGATTCTAATATGCAGCCGAATTCGAGAACTCCTACTCACAGGATTACTAAGGTCTCTCCCATGCCACTACACACTACATGATAATATAAAAATACCTTATAAATCAATGAAGTGGATCTACATTAATATATATTTTTTAAAGATTTATTTTAGAAAGAGAGAGAGAGAGAAAATGAACAGGAGGGGGAGAGGGAGAAAAGAATCTCAAGGTGACTCTGCCCTGACTGCAGAGCCCAACACGGGGGGTCTATCTCATAACCCTGAGATCATGACCTGAGCTGAAACCAAGAGTCAGACACATAACCAACTACACCACTAGGAACCCCAGTATATTTTTTTTCTTAATGTATTTTAATAAGGTAAACACTTTTAACTGGGCTAAATGAAGGACTACTAATTGCTTTTTATTCATTAAAAATTAAAATGACATAAAGTTATATAGACCTTACTTTCTAGACTAAGAACGAAACAAACAGAACTCCTAATTCAATCTTGAGAACCACCTCCACCTAATCTGCCAAAATATTGTTATGATGGCTATGTAACTCTTCCATCCTGGGTAATAGCCTTCAAAGGCATGAGTGAGAGAGTTCACTGAAGAATATGTAAGTAGTGATAAGAATGCCAACTCATATAAGAACGCCAACACTCAGTTAAATAGTAGATATCAAAAGAAACTTTAAAGCATAAAACATATAAAGAAAAGTTATACAAACTGTATAGCATTCCTTACCTGGGTGTTTTGGAAGTAATGCCTCCAGAGAGGCCTAATTTTATCTTGACCACCAACATCCCATACTGTGAAACAAATGTTCTTATATTCTACTGTTTCCACATTAAAACCTACAAAGAAAAAAAAGACAGTTGTGCAAAATGTCATTAAGAAAATAAAACCCCTTACTGTGGAATTCTCTCAGAATTGCTTTTTAAAAATCTCCTAATCAACAAACTGAAAAAACCTAAGCCAGTTATAATGATAGATTTATGCCATAGTACACTTGTCCAAACCCACAGAATGCACAACACCAAGAGGGAACTCTAAGGTAAACTACGGACTTTGGATGATTATGTCAATGAAGTTCATCAGTTATAACAAATGTACCACTCGAGTGAGTGATGTTGATAAAGGGGGAAGCTATATATACACAGGGGCAGGGAGTTTATGAGAAATCTCTGTACCTTCCTCTCAATTTTTCTGTGAGCATAAAGCTCTCTAAAATAATAAAGCCTAAAAAAATTGCTTTAAAATTAAACCATATTCGAAAACTATAAAAACCATAAGATACCTAGGAATAAATCTAACCAAAGAGGCAAAGGATCTGTACTCAGAAAACTATAAAAACTGTAAGATACCTAGGAATAAATCTAACCAAAGAGGCAAAGGATCTGTACTCAGAAAACTATAAAAACCATAAGATACCTAGGAATAAATCTAACCAAAGAGGCAAAGGATCTGTACTCAGAAAACTATAAAAACCATAAGATACCTAGGAATAAAATTAAACCATATTCTATTTCATTTTATAATATATTATGATATAAATTAAAGTCATCCGTAAACTTTCTTACCAATGGTAGGAATGGTGGTGACTATCTCCCCTAACTTCAGTTTATACAGAATGGTCGTCTTGCCCGCAGCATCCAATCCAACTAGAAAAAGACATTAAAATTTTTAAATCTAGACCAAAAGCACACACACTAAGAATTAATTTTACAACAAATTTATAGTTTGAAAGCAAAAGTCGACTGGTCAAAGCACAAATGAGTTAGAAATGAAATTACTTCATTTCTGATCCCCAAGGGCAACACTTGCTACAGAAAGCCTTTCCATTTTTCTTTCTAGACCTAGAGAGACAGCATGTAGTAGTGAAAAGAAAAGAGTATCTGGCTGACTCAGGCTCTGGTCTCTAGATTTGCTTTGCCACAAATTAGTTAAGTGTCTTTATTTTTTTTTTTTTTAAGATTTTATTTATTTGACAGAGAGAGAGAGACACAGTGAGAGAGGGAACACAAGCAGGGGGAGTGGGAGAGGGAGAAGCAGGCTTCCCGCGGAGCAGGGAGCCTGATGCGGGGCTCAATCCCAGGACCCTGGCATCATGACCTGAGCCGAAGGCAGATGCTTAACGACTGAGCCACCCAGGCGCCCCAGTTAAGTGTCTTTAAACAAGTCACTCTAGGAAACTGAGCCCAGAGAAAGTAACTGTAAAACAGGGAGATCGAATCATTTAATCTATTTTCTAATTCAATCCTTATTAATTCTATGAACTACTATCATTTTTAAAAAACCCAAGTTACATATTGAATCAGAGAACACATAAAAACAAGTGAATAGGGGCGCCTGGGTGGCTCAGTTGGTTGAGCAACTGCCTTCGGCTCAGGTCATGATCCTGGAGTCCTGGAATCGAGTCCCACATTGGGCTCCCTGCTCGGCGGGGAGTCTGCTTCTCCCTCTGACCCTCCTTCCTCTCATGCTGTCTCTCATTCTCTCTCTCGCAAATAAATAAAATCTTAAAAAAAAAAAAAAAATTAAAAAAAAAACAAAAACAAGTGAATAAAAATTATCTTAAAAAAATGTTAACTATGCACTAGTGTCCTTAAATGATAATAAAGGAAGATGAGGCCAATATTACCCCTACCTAAATTCATTTCTACACCAAATGCACAGAAATGAGAACAAGATTGGTTAATTTGGGTTGTAAAAAATGGCCTTATCATATTCATCTCCAATGTAACTAATGTCTAAATTCTTAAAACAATTCCTTTGAAGCAGATACAAGTAGGGAAGAATGTGTTTGTTTCTGAGGAAAAAAAAAAATCCATCCTGGAGTAAGAGGGTATACTTCTTCATTACAATGATAGTGATGAGCAAATTAAATGCTCATTTTAAGTATGAATCTCTCAAAATCCACATATTCTACATTGTCAAACCCTTCTAAATGGAAGGTCAGTATCTAATAACCTCACTGAATGTATCACTGGACATCACATATGGCCATCTAGATTTATGCTATCACAGATTTTTTTTTTTAAGATTTTATTTATTTGACAGAGAGAGAGAACACAAGTAGGCAGAGCGGCAGGCAGAGAGAGAGGGAGAAGCAGGCTCCCCGCTGAGCAGGGAGCCTGACGCGGGGCTCCATCCCAGGACCCTGGGACCATGACCTGAGCCAAAGGCAGACACTCAACCGACGGAGCCACCCAGGAGCCCTTACGCTATCACAGATTGTGAAATGAATTCAACTTCATGATTTAAGCAAGGTTGCTTTTTAAATATTTAAATCAAAGAATGACTTTGATTGGTACATGAAACAAATGCTATTAAGTTAAAGAAAACACACACACACAGAAATCACCCTACTTACCTAATTTACATTACTGTGCAAGTAAGTTTAACTTTTATCAGTTCAAAACAGAACTAAAGGCTATAGGCAATTTCAGACCCCTTCTACCCATATAACAACCTTTTCTGCTCTGTACCCTACAAAGGTAGCTTTAAGATCTCTCTGTACACTCAGGCAATTTATGTCTTCGTATCCTGTGTCTTCTAATTAAACTGTGTTCCCTACTCCTTCATACTGAGATATTCAGGTTTATTCTTTCCAAAATACTATGACACTTACTAGACAGAGTGAGCAACTAAGCCCTCACTCATGGGCACAGAAAAACCAACTGGCCCCAGGAGGTGTTTTGTTTTTTGAGTATGGGACAGTATCCAAAAAAAAAAAATCAGAAAATCTAATTCTA
Source organism: Phoca vitulina (assembly GCF_004348235.1). Taxonomy (NCBI): domain Eukaryota; kingdom Metazoa; phylum Chordata; class Mammalia; order Carnivora; family Phocidae; genus Phoca; species Phoca vitulina. Next base: position 14,741,342 of record NW_022589716.1, read on the forward strand.
AAATAGACACAAAGAAACAAAACTAAAGTTTGATATCTTCAGTAAAAATACAGAAAACAATGGGAAGAACAATATGATCATTTCATTGTTTGAAAAACCTGTCTCTACGTGATGTAACAGAGCACTGGGTGTTATAAGCAACTGACAAATCACTGAACTCTACCTCTGAAACTAATAATATACTATATGTTAATTAATTTAATTAAAATAAAATTAAATTAAAAAAGCAGCTGTCTCTTGAGAGAATAAGTCCTTCTCGGGTGATTTTGATCAAATTTTAAAATAAAGCAAAATTCGCCCTTAGGCACCTAAGTTAAAAGGGGCACCTGGGTGGCTCAGTTAAGCATGGTGGGATTGAGCTCTGAATTGGTCTGTGTTGGATGTGGAGCCTAAGATTCTCTCTCTCTGGGGCACCTGGGTGGTGCAGTTAGTTAAGGAGCTAACTCCTGGTTTCGGCTCAGGTCATGATCCCAGGGCCCTGAGATGAGCCCTGTGTCCAGCTCCATGTTCAGCATGGAGTCCTTAAGATTCTCTCTCCCTCAGCCCCGCCCCCTGCTTGTGTGTGTCTATGTGTGTGTGTGCACTCTCTTCCTCTACAAATTTTTTTTTTCTAAGATTTTATTTTATTTGAGAGAGAGACACAGCGAGAGAGGGAACACAAGCGGGGTAGTAGGAGAGGGAGAAGCAGGCTTCCCGCCGAGCAGGGAGCCCAATATGGGCCTCCATCTCAGGACCCCGTGATCATGACCTGAGCCGAAGGCAGACACTTAACGACTGAGCCACCCAGGCACCCACAAATAAATTAAAAAAAAAAAAGATTCTTAGGGCGCCTGGGTGGCTCAGTCAGGTAAGTGTCTGCTTTCCGCTCAGGTCATGATCCCAGAGTCCTGGGATCAAGCCCCCCATCGGGCTCCCTACTCCGCAGGAAGTCTGCTTCTCCCTCTGCCCCTCACCCCGCTCGTGCTCATGCTGTCTCTCTCTCAAATAAATAAATAAAATATTAAAAAAAAATCTCTCCCTTTCCGTGCCCCTCCCCCGCCTGCACGAGCTCTCTCAAAAGCAAAAATAAATCAATAAAAAAGTATCTAAGTCAGGGCGCCTGGGTGGCTCAGTCGGTTAAGCGGCTGCCTTCGGCTCAGGTCATGATCCCAGGGTCCTGGGATCGAGTCCCGCATCGGGCTCCCTGTTCTGCGGGGAGCCTGCTTCTCCCTCTCCCTCTGCCTGCTTCTCTGCCTACTTGTGTTCTCTCTCTCTCTCTCTCTGTCAAATAAATAAATAAAATCTTAAAAAAAAAAAAAAAGTATCTAAGTCAAAATATGATTAAGCCCAAGTCAGAAGAAGTGAAACTACGGCTGATTAGAAAAACGTGAGCTAGGGGTTTTTTTAAAAGATTTTATTTATTTGACAGAAAGTGAGAGAGCGCAAGGGGGAGCGGAAGAGGGAGAGGGAGAAGCAGGCTCCCTGCTGAGAAAGGAGCCCTATGTGGGACTCGATCCCCCAGGATCATGACCTGAGCGGAAGGCAGACGCTTAACTAACTGAGCCACCCAGGCGCCCCACCTGAGTTAGGTTTTGAGAACTATGGCACATGCTAGTCCTCACTGGAAGTCCAATTGAACCTCATACCATCACTAAAACAATTTAAATCCAAAAATACTGACACAGAATGAAAGAAACTCAAGGCAAATTATCATTATATAACTATTTTAAGTTATAGAAAAGCACAGAGGTAACCCAATTTTTAATGAAACTGCCAACACCTGATTGCGTGCATAATATTCTACTTCTAAGTTAGAATTTTCTTCACACAATAAACATGAGTTACTTTCATTAAAAAAAAAAATTCCAAAGTAGCAGATTTCCTTTATTAATACATTGGCCTGGTTACATTTCCTGATATATCTATTAGGAAGATGACTGCTTGAGAGCCTTGAATATATTTTATATACTTAATGAAAAAAGGGGGGGAAGTGTTTACAAAATAATGCAACCATAAGGCTTTTTAATAAGCAAGTTATTTTTAAAATAAAAATTGTAAGATAGTTAAATAGCTCACAGCCACATACAAGATTCTAAAATCATGAATATATCTTTTGAGTTGCACAAAAAAAATAACAGTGCTATATAAATGCAAACCAGAATTTTTTTTAAAAAAGGGATTTCTACTGTGAGATTAAAGATGCATATACTGTCACTTAAAACTCATTATATAGTTCTTTACTCAAAAACATGTTGGTCTAACAATTTTGTGCTACTTCAGTCATTTCTTAAGTACCTCCTTCCTTACTGTTGCAATATTTGGCAATGAGTTTTCTTCACAAAATGAAACTATAACCAGTTCTCACCTAGCCAAGATAAGACTAATCTGTACATTCCAGTAATGCCCTCCCTCCCTTTCACCCCCATAAACAAGTCACTGTATTGAAAGATACTGGAATTACTTGTTCTCCTTAACTGGACCTGCACTTTGACCAAAGTCTTAACAGCAACAAAACTACCCCAAAACTCTTAGCCAATCATTAAAAAGCATGTCTACTAAAGTGTGGCAGCAAGAAATATTTATAGTTTAAGTTAAAGACACTAGACTCCATGACCTCAAATTGGAAAAAAAAATGCAGAAAGGAGACTGGGATGAAAAAAGTATATTTTCAGGTGGATAAAATTTCACACAGAGTATTTTTCTTTTTCATGTTTTTATCTTTCAATTTTCTACAAGGAAGCTTAAAATACAACTTCATAATTATTTAGAAATAATTTAAATTGAGTGCTTACTGTGTTCTGAGCACCACACTAGGTGATTCCATACATTTTTGTAATATAAACCTTACAACTACCCTCTATTTTTCAAACGCAGCATCTGAGGTTCAGAAATGTCCCCAGAATCACAGCAGTAGAAGACGTATGCAAAACCCCAAGTCTTATGGAGAAGTTAGATCCCTGAGACACAGCTGATGGGAATGTAAAATGGTGTAGCTGAAATGGAAAACAGTTTTGTCAGTTCCTTAAAATGTTAAGTACAGTTAACACAGAACCCAACAATTCCACTCCTAGGTATTTATTTACCCAAGACAATTAAAATTATATGCCCATACAAGAACTTTTCAAATGTTCACAGCGGCATTACTCATAACAGTCAAAGAGTGGAAACAATCAAATTTCCATCAAATGATGAATGGATAAACAAAATGTGGTATATTCATAGAAAGGAATTACTCTTCAGCCTTAAAAAGGAATGAAGTACTGACACACGATAAAATACGAACCTTTAAAACATTATGCTAAATGAAAGAAGCTAGGCCCTAAAAGACACATCGTACGATTACATTATGTGAACTATTCTGACTAGACAAACCCACAGAAACTAAAAGTAGATGAGTGGTTGCAGAAGAACTGGGCAAGAAGGGGAGCAGTAACCACTAATGGGTATAGAGTTTCTTTCTGGGCTGATGAATATGTTCTAGAATTAAGATATTGGTGATGGTGGGCCACCTGGGTGGCTCAGTCAGTTAAGCGTCCAACTCTTGATTTCAGCTCAGGTCATGATCTCAGGATGGTGGACTGAGCCCCCTGTTGGGCTCTGCGATGGGCGTAGAGCCTGCTTAAGATTCTCTCTCCCTCTGCCCCCCTCCCACCCACACACTCATGTGCTCTTAAAAAAAAAGACAGTGGCAATAGTGACACAAGTTTGTGAATATAGTAAAACCACTGAACTGTACACTTTAAAGGGATAAATTTTATGTTACGTGAATTACATCTCAATTTTTAAAAATTAAAACCAAAACCCCAAAACCCCTAAGTCTATACCAGAGCTCTCAAATGGTATTTATATACTGCCATCTTGCCTTTAGGTTTTTCTGGTGGACATACAGTATCTTAGTATTTTACCTAATTCCTCAGAAGTCTGACCATCAAAACTGAAAGTGAGGCTACCAGGTATACAGAAAAATTATTATAAGCTTAGATTTTACCTCTACCCAAAAGATCAGAAATATCTGCACTTTGATCCATGTGTTAATCAGCAGCAAATTATCAAAGTCTGAAAACCATCTGCAATAATGCCAGAGGGTACATCTAAAAGTGGCTGTATCAACTTCTAGCAGCATCAACCTAAGATTTTTGCCTTTTCTATTGTTTCCTTATATCACATAACTAATCAGAAGGGCTTTTTTTTTAAAGGCTGCCAATTATGTTTTCAACTAATGACCTGAGAAAATGCTCATAATAAGCTAAGTCAAAAAGAGAGAACTCCTGGGCGCCTGGGTGGCTCAGTTGGTTAAGCGACTGCCTTCGGCTCAGGTCATGATCCTGGAGTCCTGGGATCGAGTCCCGCATCGGGCTCCCTGCTCAGCAGGGAGTCTGCTTCTCCCTCTGACCCTCCCCCCTCTTATGTGCTCTCTCTCTCTCTCTCTCAAATAAATAAATAAAATCTTAAAAAAAAAAAAAGAGAGAGAGAACTCCAATTTCCTCTTAAAAACCTGACAGTAAATATAATAAATGTTAACAAGAGTGAAATGGTGGAACTATAATTAATTATTACTTTATTCTTTTAAAATTAAAAAAAAGACATGTTATTTTTAGAATGAGGACAAAAAATTAAAAATCACATAATAAATCTATTCACAAAATATGCTAGGGAAAAAGCATGAAATGCCACTCTTTAGCTTGAAGGCTCACTTAAAATATTAGTAATATTTTTCAAATTGGCAAATAAAAGAACCTCACCGGTCCCCCCAAAACCACAGTCACATATAAGACAATACAGAATTATACTGTTATTAGCAATCTTTTAAAAAGCAACATTTTCTCAGCTTTTCAATAGGCAAAAACTCACAAGTTCAAAGAGCTCAGAATTAATAATTCCTCTACAGAACACACTAGTGTTTTCCAATGTAAACAAAACTTGGGGAATCATTTCCCAAAATTACATCTTATCACAGATCAAGACACTGGAGATTAGTCTAAAAATAAGGTAATGCAGGGCTACATGGGAAATCTAAGATGGAAACTGATCATCTTTGAATTTAAGCTCAGTAATATCATTCACAAGAGTGATTTCTCAAAAAAAAAAAAACTAAACAATTTCTGTCAATCTATACTTTAAGTGACATTACATTTAAAACACTGCTTTGGTTTTTAATTAGTTCAAACACCTTTTAAAATTATTTGAACTTCTAGGAGAACAAGTGTAAAATTTTAAACTTCACAGTAATTTGGCAAACCAGACTCATTAGCTAACTGCTATCTTTCAGTAACACTTTAAAATGATAAAGTCTGAAAAAGTCACTGACTCAAGAAGGTATGAATTTTATGTAAGCCTTATAAAGGTAAAGGAAGCACACATATCTGCCAGAGAACATTAATATGAAAAAAGCAATCATTAACTCAATTCTAAACTTGAATAGGGACAGAGACCTTAAGAGTGATTATTTATGCAGTCACTTCATAAAGCTAGACAAAAAAAATCAACTATCAAACTTCCAAATCACCTCTTTCCCTACCCATGCAATATCCTCCTAAGGTTATGCTTCATTTGATGAGTTACTATAAAACTTGACCTTGTGACTTTAGTGTTTTTAATCAAGGAAACCTGATTATCCCAAAATTAAAGAGCAAAACAAGAACAGGAAACCAGAATAATAAAACATTTAACATTAAAAAAGTAATTCCAAATCATGACTTCTACCTCTTGCACAAATGCACAAAGTTAAATACTTTTCCATTTTCTTTCAATTGTCATTTTTTGGAGGTAGGAGAAATGCTCCCCTAATATAGTAAATTTAGGAAAGTGCTTATAGCATAACTCTACTTTTCTTCTCCTGCTGAAACTTTAAGCCATCACAAAAGACTTAGGGTACAAAACACAGCAATTCATTTACAATCAATCTTAAGTAAAAGGACCAACATAGTACATTTCCAGGAACACAACTAGGAACTAGTTAACTTCTTTAAGGAACGGCCTGGAAATTCATTTATCACAGTCCAAAGTCCTCCCAATGACTTCAGATGCTTTTTAGACTGTCAACTTTCAGGCACCTTAAAAACTTAATATGCTTGCCCTCCTTTAAAAATTGTCTCCATAAATAAAATCTAAAAAACTTTTTAGAGAAAACATTTTGACTTATCTTTATGAATGAATTATTAACAACTATTCCATGAATTGTGAAGAAGCTAAAAATAACAGTTAAGAGAAAAAAGAACTAAATGTGTAACCTTCATACACCTCGAATTACTACTGAATTTTGCTTCGGAAAACTTTCAATGGTAGTAGAACTAGAAAATATAACTTCCTCCCCACTCTAAAAAAACAAGCTCCTGATGAACCGACAAGTTTAAACGTTTAATTTAGAGGAGCTCCTTTTTGCATTATTGAGGTCCACAGAGCTTAGCTGTGATGTAGAGACAGCTCACAGTAATATGGGGGAGGGGTCGCTTACATCACCCAAGTGACAAGCCCCTTCTCCCTCAGCTAAAAAAAACAAAAAACAAAAAAAAAAAACAGGCGCTGAAGAGCAGTTTTCAAAACCCTATTTTCCAAAAGAAATTTTTAAAGAGCCCTTTATAATTATTACTAAATAAAGTTACCCTAAAATTAAGGGTCACAATGTTCAGTTACTAGAAATTTGTTATCGGCTTAAAAAATTAACTTTAAAAGTTTTTTCATTAAACCTTAACCAGCTAGATAAAAATTAGTTTGAAAACCAAAGACAGTAAACCAACATATTTAGTTTTTGAGAGTGGCCAAAAGGCGATTCACGATAAACTCAGTTTTCAGGGACATTAATAAGGAAAAGAATATGAAGTGGAATCCAGAGCGGAGTAAGTTTGGCGAAGTGAGCGCTGAGGACTCCGGACTCTCCTGGGAAACCGAGGGTGCTCCCTTGCCACCGCTCTGGGCCTGGTCACTTCCTGCCCCGGGCGGCCCCGGCTCCCGGCGACCGCTCGCGCCACATACCACTGGAGTGTGCAGTGTGTGTGTACACGGAGCAGAAAGGGGGACGAGGAAGACTGGAGTAGTTCTGCCTCCGTCCTCACCGCTGCCCACACCGGAGAAGCCCGAGCCAGACCGCACTCTCAGAACGGGCCTCGCCAATGTCTTCCGGGCTTAGCGAGATCAGAAGAGTTCGCTTCCCCCACATCTCCGCCCAATCCTGCCTGGCTTTCAGTAAGATCAAGTAAAGAAAGCCAAAGCCAGAAGGAAGAAACCTTGTCCCGCGGCCCTGTCCGGCCTCTTAGACAGATCTGGGGCGACCGCCCACCTATCGCCCCATTGTTCCCCCTTAAGAATTCCTCCTGACCCCGAGCCCGCCGCCCCTCCCCCACCAGAGCGGGCGGAGGGACAAACAGGCCCCGAGGCCGTCCCAAGCACTGAGACCCGGCCTGCCCTCGGTTGTCGGGCCCTCACTCACCCATCAAAATGCGCATCTGCTTCTTGCCGAAGAGGCGGGAGAAAAGGGAAGAGATGGTGAGGCCCATGGCAGTAGTGGCACTTGCGATGGGCAGGAGCAGAAGGGGTTTTGGGGCGTCCCCGGGCCTTCTCCTTTCACGCTCCCAACAAACTGAGCGAAGGAAGAGGAGCTGAGGGAGAAAGAGGGCGGCAGAGACGGCTCGCTAGCCGGCGTGTTGGACGAAGCTCTGGAACAAGAACTAACGGGGCGCTGCTCGACGACTGGCGCGGCAGCTCCGGGTCTGGCGTTTTAGGCTTCTGCTATGCCACGTCACGCGGTAGCCTCGGCGACTCCAGCTGCGGCCCGGCCCCTCCAACGCGGACAGAATCGCGTCACCGCCGCCCCAACCCCCTGCGCTTCCGGTGCTGGCCAACCACTGCGCCTGCGCACGAAAGGGATTGGCCAGTTTCGCCGACGTGATTCTCTGGCCGCCGTCACCTCCCGGACGCGGACCCGCGAGGCGAAGCCAATTAGCACATGCGTACTGGGAGACGGACAAAGTCCCACAATGCTTCGGTTGGTCACTTCCAATCAGATTCTAGGCGAAACGCTTCCGCCCGGATAAATACTTCCAGGAGGTTGTAGTCCTTACTTCCGGAAAGGCGCTCTGTGCATTGTGGGTTAGGAAGTGAAGCTCGGTTCCTCTTGCCCTTTGAGTGCCCTACTCTTAAACGCTACGAGCGCTGGGGATTCCCCGGTCCACCACGGTACACGTTTCCTGCGCGGCACCAGACACTTGTCCTAGTGGAGAGGTGAAGATGGGCCTTGCTTTCCCAGGAGATAAGTGGTTAAAAGTTGTGCAGACGTAGACGCTGTGGCCTAGACGCATTGACCCCTCCACTCCAGGTCATACTGAATATCCCTAATCCTGTGTCAAGAGGAGGGAGCTCCGAGATACGTTCATCTACTAGTACAGCTTTTTAAGAGAAGCCAACGAGGAAAGATTGCTTTTCTTGTATCATTTCTCTCCCTGAAGCATGGAAAACTTAATTCCTTATGTTAAGAAAGTGGAAAGCCTCCTCATTCTAAAAATATTTATGATCTTAATGTTTTTCTGATTACAAAATGAGGTATACATCTTGTAAAAAAAATTTTTTTTTTTTAAAAGTTTTATTTATTTATTCATGAGAGTCAGAGAGAGAGAGAGAGAGGCAGAGGCAGAGGGAGAAGCAGGCTCCCCGCCCAGCAGGGAGCCCGATGCGGGACCCGATCCCAGGACCCCGGGACCACGACCTGAGCCGAAGGCAGACGCTCAACCATCTGAGCCACCCAGGCGCCCCTTGTAAAAAAAATTTTTTTTAAGCGCATTCCCCATAATTTTTGCCATATCCCCATATTTCCTCTATGCTGTTGGTGCAGTTCAGGATTAGCAGCTACCCCTACCTACACGCCTACCTTAGTTAAGTCATTATCACCCACCCTTCAGATCTGATTAAAAGTTTAACTCCCTTGGAAAATACTTGTTTGATCTCACTAGATGAATTACTCAGGCTCAAAGAATCATAACCACTCTTAATAGTTTTGATTTCACATATAATATTGACAACCTTCCTCCCTACCCCACTTGTCTGAAAACGCTGAGAAGACAGGACTCAAATCCTTTTTTGTATGCCATTGTATTCCCTGGAGTTGGCACACCATGACGTTCAAATATGGTTGAGTGATAGAGGGGATGGCTGAATATATTATATCCATACAGCATAAAACTATCAGAAGTTAGAATAATGTAGAATTATAAATTCTAATGAAAAGGTCTCCAAGATACAGTTAGTGGAAAATGCCAAATAATGAACGAAGTACTGTAAAACAATATACTGTAGATTTCCCCTGGGTATTTGTGAGTGTGAGTGTGTGTGTGTGTGTGTGTGTGTAAATGCAGAAAAAGAATTTTTTTTTTTAAAGATTTTATTTATTTGACAGAGAGAGAGACAGTGAGAGAGGGAACACAAGCAGGGGGAGTGGGAGAGGGAGAAGCAGGCTTCCAGCCCAGCAAGGAGCCTGATGCGGGGCTTGATCCCAGGAGGCTGGGATCATGACCTGAGCCAAAGGCAAACGCTTAAGGACTGAGCCACCCAGGCGCCCCAGAACAAGAATTTCTAAGTAGAATCTGCAGTAGTGATGGTGGTTACCTGTTTAACCTGTTTGGAGGGAGGAGGAGGCCTTCCCAGGAAGTGAGGGAACCTGGTTTTGGTGTAGTAGTCAAAAGACCTTAATCTGTACTTTAAAAATTTTGCTTTAGGGGCACCTGGGTGGCTCAGTCATTAAGCATCTGCCTTCGGCTCAGGTCATCAACCCAGGGTCCTGGGATTGAGCCCCACATCAGGCTCCCTGCTCCACGGGGAGTCTGCTTCTCCCTCTCCCACTCCCCCTGCTTGTGTTCCCTCTCTCACTGTCTCTCTCTCTGTCAAATAAATAAATAAAATCTTTAAAAAATAAATAAATAAAAATTTTGCTTTATTGAAATATAATTTGTACATGCAATAAAATTCACCAATTTTAACTGTACAATTATATGAATACAAATGTATACAGTAGCATAACCAACACCATAATCATGATATCAATTATTTCTATTACCCCCAAAAGTTCCCTCATACTCCTTTGTATTCATCCTCTTCCCTCACCTCCAGCCCTTGGCCAAACACTGATCTGTCACAATAGCTTTGCCCTTTCCAAAATCTCATATAAATGAAATCATACAGTATGTAATCTTTTGTGTGTGGCTTTTTTCTCCTAGCATAATGATTTCGAGATTCATCTATGTTATCGTGTGTATCAATAGTTTGTTCTTTTTCACTGCTGAGTAGTATCCCACTGTATGGATATACCACAATTTCTTTATCCACCAATTGATAGACTTTGGGTTGTTTAAAGTATTGAGCTTTTATGAATAAGATTGTTTGAACATTTGAGTGCAAGTGTTTGTATATCTGTATTAATTTATTTTTACAATAATATCCATGCATTTATCCGTGCATTACTTACATAATTTAAAAAGTAATCTTTGAATTTGATAAATGAGTCAACCACTGTTTGACATAATATTCTTCCACAGTTTCCTCCCTGAAATACTAACATCTCTATATAAATGTTAATGGGATTTTATACTGCTAAGCAACTCCTTTTCAATTTAATAATATACTGTGGACATTTAAAAATATCAGTATTTATAGATTTAACTCATTCTTTTTAAGAGCTGCATTCCATTGTAGCTACATAAAATAACTTATTTAACTGATCTATAAAATTGTAAAACATGCATATTCTTTGATCTAAAAATTCCACTTCCAGGTATTTATGGTAATGAAAATTTTCCTCAACTTTGTTATGTTCAGGGGCACCTGGGTGGCTCAGTCCGTTAAGCGTCCGACTCTTGATTTCAGCAGGGGTCCTGATCTCAGGGTGGTGAGATGGAGCCCCAAGTCAGGCTCAGCACTCAGTAGGGAGTCTGCTAGAGATTCTATCCCTTGCCCACTGCCCCTCCCCCCACTCACCTGCCTGCTCTCTAAATAAATGAATAATAAATAAAATAAATAAAATCTTTAAAAAAAATTTGTCCCATTCAAAAATTTCATTACAGCATTGTTTGTAATGGAGAAACTGGAAACATCAATTTTTAAAAAAATATTTAAATCACCCTTTGTTTCTTTCCCTTGCTAATCACTAATCCAGATATTCCAGCTTTGCTTTTGCTACGATTTTATAAATTCACAATGATAAGTTAAGACAATAATTAGACCTGTTGCCAGGATAAATATTTAATTTCTTTCTAACAGTGCTATCCTAGGAGGTTCTGTAGTTGCTTATTTCAAGGTGCATTCTGCAGGATGGGGTTGAATAAGAAAAATCTGAAAAGTTTGAAAAAGAGTAAGATATTTTGTATTGTTGAAGGCCTTCTGAGTAAAGCTCCATTTGGCAGAACTACACCTCAGAAAACTGTCATTTCTCAGAATGATCCTGAACAGTCAAAAGCAAAAACTTTACTCTGGTGGATAATAAGGTAAAGCCATTTTGTACACTACAATGGGTTTATTCTGCCCTTTTTAAAAGTTTCCAGATATTCCAGCAATAACAAGCAAGGTGAAATTAAATGTAATTAAATATACAACATTTAAAGAGCACCAGGAAAATGCAAATTTTCCTGAAAGCAATTTTTTTTGCACTTAGACTTTAAACTCTTTAGGCAATTTAATAGAAATGTTTATTAATTTCTGATGTGAAGCAAAATACTATTTAATTTTGTAACAACTAAAAGTCTATACAATTACCTGAGAGATCTGCACATTTTCCTAGAATTTAACTTAAATGGAATTAAAGACTATATCTTCCTTGAAAAGAACCTTCCTTTGCACTGGAAATACATGTAATGAGTTGCTTAACAGCTGAGTAACTTAAAATTGCATTTTGGAAGCTTGTTAGATAAAAAAAATCCTGTATCCTTTAAGTAGCCTTTATGTCTGTTTTAAATTTTATATAGAATTCCTTAAAACAATGTTCAGCTGATTATAAGTGTCTTCGCCAATTGACTCTAAATTTCTCAAGACAAATGAAAATGGGTCTCCTTCCACATAACTTCTCCCAAATCTGTTTAATTAAGCAAAATAGATGGAAGGAATTCTCGTGTCCATCTCTAGCATCCAAAACCTAAACCAAAAAATAAATAAACAAACACAAAACAACAAATGAAGATGTCAGAGTAGATTTTTCAGATTTCCTTTTGAGATATGCTACACATCAAGTAGCTTCTAATAGAGGTTACAAAACAGGATGTTAATGGCCTACTGAAATGTCTCTTTTGTAAAGATAAAGATAATCAAGGTCAGAGAAGCTAAGTAACCTGCCAAGGCGCCCATAGGTAATAAGCAGTAGAACTGGTATAAGAACCCATTTCTTCTGATGTCAACATTCTTAACCACTGTACTCGCTGCCTTCTTTTTAAAAATGAGAAAATTGAGTCCCAAAGGAGAAAACTGCTATTGTTTATTGATCATTTATCATGTAGCAAGTGCTATACTTCATTTAATCTAACAACTATAAGAAAGGTATTATGAGGTTGCCCCAACTCATAAACAACCACTACATTAGGTATGTTTTTCTCATTTCTGATTTTTTTTGAAGATTTTATTTTTTAATAAAATCCCCCAACGTGGGGCTCAAACTCAAAACCCCAAGATCAAGTGTCACAGGCTCTACCAACTGAGCCAGTCAGGTGCCCTGTCTGGCTTTGGGTTTTTTGGTTTTTGTTTTTTTAGGGAGAGTCCATGCCCAATGTGGGCCTTGAACTCACAACCCTGAGGTTGAGAATCACATGCTCTACTGACTGAGCCAGCCAGACGCCCTGATATTTTTTTATATGTTCCAGTTCCATGGGTTTAATAATGTAATTTCTTTTGCCGATTGTGTATGTTATGTTAGAATGCAAGCTTCTTTTTTTTTTTTTTTTCAAAGATTTTATTTATTTATTCATGAGAGACAGAGAGAGAGACAGAGGCAGAGGGAGAAGCAGGCTCCCCGCGGAGCAGGGAGCCCGATGCGGGACTCGATCCCAGGACCCTGGGATCATGACCTGAGCCAAAGGCAGACGCTTAACTGACTGAGCCACCCAGGCGTCCCTAGAATGCAAGCTTCTTAAGGAAACCATATTACTTCCTTTAAAATTTTCAAGGCACTTGAGAGTATGTATTCTATAAATAGTGCTAATATTTAATAGCAACAACAGATGTTATTGAGCACTTACTATATGCCAAACATGCTTAATATACATTATCCCTTTATTCTTCTCAACAATTTAATCCATACCATTCACTTTGCTCTCTGCAAAAATGACTCAGCTCCTTTTTCTAGTCCACCTGTTAGTTGTACAATAGTATAATTTGTTTTTACCTCATTTCCTCCCACCCTCTCAAAACTCCATTTGATATCATTCTCTAACTGTAATTCATCACTGATCTTGTTTAAAGTTCTTGTTCTCTGAACATTGTTATTTATCTGCAATAGTGGAAGAGTATCTGCTTCAACAAAGAATCTTGTCTACCCACTTTCTCTTTCACAGAAGAGGGGAGTGGTGTGTGAATTCCCAGAGTCTTTGGATAGTTTGGCCCAACCTGTTACCTCTCAACAACTCAAAGCCTCTGCCATGTAGGTAAGAACTTTCCTTAGTTTCAGTGCCTCTTATTAAGTCTTCTTTTAAAAAACAGTTTTATTTATTCCATTTGATTTTGTGGGAAGGCTTGTATATCTGGATCTATGCCCTCACTTTCCTAGGAGTCAGGGTTTTGTTTTTTAATAATTTGGGTAAAGTTTATAAAGTCAACACTTACCTATTTCGCCAATTTAAATTTACTTCTGCTGGGACGCCTGCGTGGCTCAGTCAGTTAAGCGTCTGCCTTCGGCTCAGGTCATGATCCCAGGGTCCTGGGATTGAGTCCCACTTTGGGCTCCTGGCTTGGCAGAGAGCCTGCTTCTCCCTCTACCTGCTCTGCCTGCCGCTCCCCCTGCTTGTGCTCTCTCTCTCTGACAAAAAAATAAATAAAATCTTTAAATTTACTTCTGCTTTAGCTGCTTAATAAAGGTGGCATAAATTTTATACATATATTAAACTATTTTAAAGTTTCTTGCAGGAAACTTTAAAAATAAGGAATGCAACAGCTTGATTAGTTTCCTTCAAAGTATTTACAGCAGTCACATTCCCGACTTCTAGAAGAACTGGTATTCTTGTTTTCTGTCTGCTTTAAATCAGAGTGATTTTATAGTAGGTACATAGCCTTAGGCCACTAATTCTACTCAAATTTGTACTTACCATTTATAAAATTTAACAGTTAAAGAAATTATTAGGTACCTTCAAGCTAAATGTCTGACTACTACGTACCATAGCAAATTAATGAAATAAGGTTATTTCACAAAATCTTCCCCTCCTTGCCTAAATCTCCATATATCCAGACTGTATAAATATTTCAAATATCTCACAATTACTGAAATATCTTTCATGCTACAAAGCATAGAAATGAATAAATTTCCTTACAAAAAAATCTTTTTCCTCCAAATATTAGATATACTGACTCATGTAATCCTGTCTTCATGGTATATGGTGGTTGAGAGTGTTAGTGAAACAATCACCTAATGTTCAATTCATAGATCTATCTAGTCCTCAAACTTTAACATGCACCAGAATTCCTTGGAGGACTGTCAAAACAAAATTGATCAGACCATTGCTTCTAGTCAAGATCAAATAACAAGGACCAGATTTACCCTCTCACCTAAAATAATGAAAAACAAAACTAGGCAAAATATACAAAACAATGGTTTTCAAGACACTAGACACCAGGCAATGAAGGACAATGATTCTTGAGAGACAGAAAACAAATGCAGTGAGCCCTGAACCTGAGATTGCTCCAGTTTATAGCCTTGAGGGTATTTTTAGGCCACATCATAGAAAGGGGAACATTGGGTAGCCTGGTGAACTCTTTGAGCTGAAAGTCTGGGGAAACCAAACTTTAGGACAGAATTCCAGAGAGGAAGGAGAGCACAGAAAGAAAAAACCCTTATACAAAAACCCTTGTACAGATCTGCAGAAAGTTCACTAGAGTATTCTGCAGAGCACTGATTAGCACATGTGTATGAGGAACTGCTCAAAACCAAGGAAAGAACCATCAGAAAGGATTAAAGGCAACAGTGCCTAGGTTGTTTGGGAACAGTGTCTGTTTCTATCAGCCAGATTGGAAAAACTCATAATTCATAAGATAGTGGCTAGAGTGCTCAAGAAGTTCTTGCCTCAGTAGTGAAGAATAATTATTGCTTAACTGAGCATTGGTAGTTGGAATGCAAAGTGATGCAGCTACTCTGGAAAACAGTATGGAGGTTCCTCAAAAAGTTAAAAATAGAACTACCCTATGATCCAGTACTACCAAGTATTTACCCAAAGAATACAAATATACTAATTTGAAGGGATACATGCACCCTGATGTTTATAGCAGCATTATCAACAAAAGTCAAGTTATGGAAAGAGCCCAAATGTCCATAGACTGATGAATGGATAAAGAAGATGTGGTATCTATATACAATGGAATATTACTCATCCATAAAAAGAATGAAAGCTTGCCATTTGCAATGACATGGATGGAGTTAGAGAGTATTATGCTAAGTGAAATAAGTCAATCAAGGGGCGCCTGGGTGGCTCAGTCATTGGGCATCTGCCTTTGGCTCGGGTCATGATCCCTGGGTCCTGGGATTGAGCCCCGCATCAGGCTCACTGCTCAGCGGGAGGCCTGCTTCTACCCTTCCCACTCCCCCTGCTTGTGTTCCCTCTCTCGCTATCTCTGTTAAATAAATAAAATCTTAAAAAAAAAATAAGTCCATCAGAGAAAGAGAAATACCATATGATTTTGCTCATATGTGGAATTTAAGAAATCAAACTAATGTTCATAGGGGGAAAAAAAGACAGAGGCAAACCAAGAAACAGATTCTTGACTATACAGAACAAACTGATGGTTACCAGAGGGGAAGTGGGTGGGGGATGGGTTAAATAGGTGATGGGGATTAAGGAGGGCACTGGTGATGAGCACCGGGTGATGTATGGAAGTGTTAAATCACTAAATTGTACACCAGAAATGAATATTACACTGTAGGTTCACTAACTGGAATTTAAATAAAAACACTAAGTAACTGAGCACTACTTTGGACCTACCTAACAAATCATAAAAGACCTGAAAGGACCAAATAATTTCCAAGTAACTTAACTGATTTCTAGAACAAAGCTCAAGAAGATTTATAAGAATACAAATATATCCAACACCCAACAAGGTAAAATTCTGGCATCTAAAATTATCAGGTATGCAAAGAGGACACATGATCCATAATAATGAGATAACCAGCTGAAACCACCTCAGAACTGACACAATGTTATCTTAGATGTAAGTAGAGACAAGGAAGACATAAGAAAGACATACATCAAGTTTCTAGAAATAAAAACCAGAATGGCTGAGATGAAAAATAGACTAGATTAAATTAAACAGCAGATTAGACAATACAGAAGACTAATGAACTTAAAGGCATAGCAGCAGAAATTATCCAAAATGAAATACAGAGAGATGGAAGAGTAACAAAAAAGACAAATAACATGAAGAGTATCTGTGAGTTGTAGGACAACCTCACGCAGCCTATTGCATGTACCTGAAAGAAGAGAAGGGGGACAGAAAAAATACTTCAAGAAATATGCCCCCAAATTTTCCAAATTTGATGACAATTATAAAACCACATATACAAAGTCAACTAACCCAAGCACAAGAAACGTGAGTAAAACTACATCAAAGGGTATTATTATCAAATAACACAAAACCAGTAATAAAATCTCAAAAGCAGCCAGAGAAAGAGACTTATTAACTACATAAGAACAAAGATAAAAATGATAATCATATTTCTCACTGGAAATAATGCAAATAAGAGACAGTGGAGTAACATTTTAAAATACTGAAAGAAAAAAGGGACGACTTACAAATCTATACATAGTAAAAACATCTTTTTTTTTTTTTTTTTTTAAGATTTTAAGTAATCTCGGGGCAGCTGGGTGGCTCAGCCGGTTGAGCATCAGACTCTTGGTTTTGGCTCAGGTCATGGTCTGAGGGTTGTGGAATCGAGCCCTGTGTCAGGCTCGAGTAGTGGGGAGTCTGCTCGAGATTTTCTCTCTCCCTTTCTCCCCCTTTGCCCCCCCCACTCATGCTCTCTCCCTCTCTCTCTCTCTAAAATAGATAAAATCTTTAAAAAAAAAAGATTTTAAGTAATCTCTACAACCCAATGTGGGGCTCAAACTCACAACCCCAAGATCAAGAGTCCCACACTCTAGTGACTGAGCCAGCCAGGCACTCTCATAGTAAAAACATCTTTGGCAGAGGCTGCTGGGAAGATGGTGGAGTAGGAGGACCCTGGGCTCACCTCTTGCAGTGTGGCCACCTAGAAAACACCCACACTGGCATAAATAACCCAGAAAGTGACCCAAAGACTGGCATAATAGACTCTCCACAGCCAGACGTAGACAAGAAGACACAGTGAAGCAGGTCCACCCACTCTGATACACTCTTGGCAAGATCCCATCAAAGCAGTACCACAAGCCTGGCAGTGTACAAGCAGCCCAGACAAGGGCCAACACCACTCCAAAGTGAGTCCTGCTCCAGGGAGAGGGGAAGATAACCACACACCAGTCTGACTGTGACCCCAGCAGTGGGCTGGGGGTAGGCAGCTGGTCTGACTGCAGGCCCCACCCACCAATAAAAGCTTCCCAGGGGACAACACAGGGAAAGTGCCCTGCAGTTTGGTGCTGCTTCACCTCTGGCAAACACCTGGTCTTACTCAACTCAAGCTCTAGGAAGCCCCGGACTGGCCCACTAACACCACAGGCACCAGACTCTGCCCACAACAGGATGAGAGCCATTGCAGGCTGAACTGAAGGCAAACACAGCTCCACCATAACAGTGGGACACCCGTGTAGTAACACACATAGGAAACACCCCCGATGCACCATTTCCTGGTGAAAAGGAGACATTGCACTGTGGGGCACTACAGGACCTCTTATTCATAAAGCCACCACTTTCAAGTGCAGGAGACATAGCTGACTTTCCTAACACATAGAAATAGACATAGCAACAGACAAAATGAAGAGACAGAGGAATATGTCCCAAATGAAAGAGTAGAACAAAATCATAGCAAGAGACCTAAACAAAATTGAGATAAGTAATATGTCTGATAGCAAATTTAAAGTAATGCTCATAAAGATATTTGCTAGAATTGAGAAATGAGTGCAGGACCTCCATGAGACCCTCCACAAAGAGATAGGAGACCTAAAAAAGGACCAATTAGAGAAAATGAACTCACTAAATGGAAATAAAAATAGACCACCTGGAATAAATAGCAAAC
The DNA here is from genome assembly GCF_004348235.1 of Phoca vitulina. NCBI lineage: Eukaryota > Metazoa > Chordata > Mammalia > Carnivora > Phocidae > Phoca > Phoca vitulina. The sequence goes on from NW_022589716.1 coordinate 14,759,691, forward strand.
AAGAGGAAGTAGAAGAACAGATCAGCAACCTGGAGAACAGAGTAATGGAAAGTATTCAAGCTGAGCAGATCAGAGGGGGAAAAAATATGCAAAATGAGAATAGAACCAGGGAAGTCAGCAACACTGTCAAGCATAACAGTCACATGATAGGGATCCCAGAAGAAGAGGAGTGAGAAAAGGGGGCAGAAGATTTATTTGAAGAAATAGTAGCTGAAAACTTCCTGAATCTGGGGAAGGAAAGAGAAATCCAGATCCAGGAGGCACAGAGAGCCCCCAGCAAAACCAACCCAAAAAGATCTGCACCAAGACACAAAGTAAGTATGATAGCCAGAAGTAGTGATAAAGAGAGAATTTTAAAAGCAGCAAGAGAGGGCGCCTGGGTGGCTCAGATGGTTAAGCGTCTGCCTTCGGCTCAGGTCATGATCCCAGGGTCCTGGGATCGAGTCCCGCATCAGGCTTCCTGCTCCTTGGGAGCCTGCTTCTCCCTCTGTTTCTCTCTGTCTCTCATGAATAAATAAATAAAATCTTTAAAAAAAAAATAAAAATAAAAAAAATAAAAGCAGCAAGAGAAGGAAAGCAGTTTTATACAAGGGAAACCACATAAGGCTATCAGTGGATTTTTCAGCAGAAACTTTGCAGGCCAGAAGAGAGTGGCATGATATATTCAAAGTGCTAAAAGGAAAAAGTCTACAGCCAAGAATACTCTACCCAGTAAGGCTTTCATTCAGAATAGAAGGAGAGATAGAGTTTCCCAGAAAAACAAAAGTTAAAGGAATTCATGACCAGGAGTAACCAGCCACGTCCCTGTCACACATGATACGTCAGCCTGTGGGTCCAAAATCCACAGTCCAGCCACCCTCCTGCCCGAGTCAGCATGCACTGCCTGCCACCTGCTCAATACAAAGTCAACATGCCTTCACCTCAGATCAACAAGGACTCAAACTGACACTCTTCCCCTCAAATTCCAGCCCCTGTGCTGTTTGTGCACAAAAGTGGGCATAATTATAACAGCAGAATGAAGTAACCCAAATAGTGACACTAATTCTATGGAATAATATAATGGATTAAAGGAGTGTGCTAGGCTGAGAACATCTCCAACAAGCACATCAAAGAACAATACATACAGCATGATTCAGGTTACTAAAAGAAACAAACCCCGGCAAAATAAACAAGACGAAATCAGAGAGGAAGACAAACCATAAGAGACTCTTAATCATAGGAAACAAACTGAGGGTTTCTGGAGGGGAGGTGGGTGGGGGGATGGTGTAACTGGGTGATGGACATTAAGGAGGGCATGTGATGTAATAAGCACTGGGTGTTATATAAGACTGATGCATCACTAAATTCTACCTCTGAAACTAATAATACAGTATATGTTAATTAATTGAATTTAAATTAAAAAAGAGCTTTTTTTTTCCTGCTTAATGTCTGGATTTAGGGTAGGGGACTTCTGACCTCAAGAGGATGGCAGAGACACAAGACTGAAGGAACCTGGGACCCTGAGTGACCACATGGGGGAGAGCTGCCTGTCAATGAGGAAATTTAGCATCCTAAATTCAACTGTCTGAACTTAGCAGTTGACACTGAATTAAACACAAAATATGTGCTAGATGAATAAATAAGTGAAGGAGGGAAAGTCACAATTAATTAACTTCTTGGAGTTTGGGGACCTCACTTCTAGTCCAGCCTCTGCTGTCATGGACATGAGACCACCCAGAAGTCACTTCTCATTTCTGGATCTGAGTTGCCTCCCTTGTCTCATGGGGAAGTGGTCTCAAATGGTCTCTTTGACCTCCTCTAATTAGGGATTGATTCTTACATTATTTAATTTGGAACCAACAAAACCTGAGTTTATTCTCTGAAAAAAGAAAGAGAGAGAGAGAGAGAGGGAAGAAGAAAGGAAGAAAGAAAGAAAGAAAGAAAGCCCCCCCAAAATCTTTAAATAAATAATTCAAGATAAAGATATTCTAAGACATAAAAGTTGAATGAATTCATCAACAGCAAACCTGCACTGTAAGAAATGTTTTAAAGGAAGTTCTTCAGGCAAAAAAAAAAAAAAGATACCATATAGATCTATGTAAAGGAATAAAGAACACTGGCGAAGGTTAAGTATGAGTATATATGTAAGAATTTTTCCTTACTATTTAAATATTTTTATTTTTTTTTAAGATTTTATTTATTTGAGAGAGAGAGCACAAGTGGGGAGAGGGGCAGAGGGAGAGAGAGAAGCAGACTCCCCACTGAGCAGGGAGTCTGATTGGGGCTTGACCCCAGAACCCTGGGATCATGACCTGAGCTGAAGGCAGATGCTTAACCGACTGAGCCACCCAGGTACCCCTATTTAAATATTTTTATAAGATAATTGACTATTTAGGGGCTCCTGGCTGGCTAAGTTGGTGGAGCATGCAACTCTTGATCTCGGGGTCATGAGTTTAAGCCCCAGGTTGGGCATGGAGCTTACTTTAAATTAATTAATTAATTAATTAATTAATTAATTAAATAACCTGACTATTTAAACAAAAATAACAACAATGTATTGTGGTATTTATGACTTATGCAAAATTAAAATTCATGAATGATAATATAAAGGCTAGAAGGAGAGAAACAGAAGCACATTACTGTAACATTCTTATTCTATACATGCAGTGGCATAATATCACTTGATAGTAGACCAGTAAGTTAAAAATATATACTGTAAACCTTAGAGTAACTACACTAAAATAATAAAACAAAGTTATAGCCAATAATCCCACAAAGGAGATAAAATGAGATCATAAAAAATATTCCATTAATTCAAAAGAAGTCAGATAAAAAGAAAAAGGGGAATAAAGAGATTAAAAAAATAGAAAACAAATAGCAAGATAATAGATTCAAATCTACCCATATCAATAATCACATTAATTGTCAGTGGTAGAAGCACACCAATTAAAAGGCAAAATTTGTCAGATTGGTTAAAAAAAAACCAACAACAGACTATATGTTATCTACAAAAAAAGTATTTTAAACATAAAGATAACAAATAGGCTAAGAGTAAAAGTATGGTAAAGATATACCATGCTAACATTTGTCAAAAGAAAGCTGAAGTTCTATGAATATCAAACAAAGTGGATTTCAGAGCAAAGTATATATAAAACTTGTAATTATAGTCAAGAGATTTCAGTAGACCTCTCTTAATAATTGATAGAATGAGTAGGCAGAAAATCAGCAAGGACATGAACAACACTATCAACAAACCTGACATTTATAAGACATTCCACCCAAAAACAGCAAAATACACATTGTTCTCAAGTGTACCTGGAACATTTATCAAGATAAACCATATTCTGGGCCATAAAACAAATCTTAATAAATTTAAAAGGATTCAACACATACCGAGTATGTTCTTGGACTACACTGAAATGAAATTACAAATCAATAAAAAGATTTCTGGAAAATCTACAAATGTTTGGAAAGTAACTAACACTTCTAATTAACCCATGGATCCATCTAAGAAATCAAAAAGGAAATTATAAGGTATTTTGAACTGAATGAAAATAAATATAGAATATATCAGCATTAATGGAATGCTACTAAAGCAGTACTTAGGGGGAAACGTAAGCACTAAAAACCTACATTAGAGAAGAAGAAAGATCTCAGATCAATGACCTTAGCTTCTACCTTGAGAAACTAAAAAAAAAAAAAAGCAAATTGAAACCAAAGTAAGCAGACGAAAGGAAAGACAACAATAGTAATCAATGAAATGGAAAATGGAAAAATAGAGAAAATACAGCCAAAATCCAATTCTTTGAGAAGAAGGCCTCTGAGGCCTGATACCTAAACCAAAGACATTACAAAGAAACCACAAACCAATACCCACCAATAGCCCTAGGCGATGGCTATGACAGTCCCTCCTCCTCCCCCCCCCCCCCCCCCCGCCACAGGCTGGGACAGGGATCCTTGTAACAGGATAAGGGCTCTGTGCTTTTTCAAACTTTCGTTCAATCCAGCCAGGGAGGCAGAGAAATACAGGTGCCCAAAGTTCTAGACCAGCACGGACGCTACTGTGCAAGAAACGGGCAAGGCGGGGAGGGTGGTAGAGAGTCCAGGTTCCAGGACAGTCTGAATTTCAAATATTCTGGTCTGTCAGACCACATATCCCAATTTTGGGCAAAAATATGGTCATTAGGAGAAAAGCCCAAGAGAGGCTGAGAAAGGGCCAGTGGCTTTGGTATGAGGGACACATGTCCAGACAGCATCTCTTACCCATAGTCTTGAAGCCCCAAATCACCAAGAAACTGCCCCAGCCAAGAGCTCTCCTGCTTCTTCAAGCTATTTGGTTCTTTAAGGGGGTGGGACTTGGGTAGGTCTTGGAGGAGGCAAGGGATGGGTAAGAAAAGGAAAAATTCCCCATTTATTCCCTAAAGCTGTCTCCTAAAGCCCATGAAAGGGAGACTACAAGGATGGAGTCTCAACTCCTCTGGCCAGAAACTTGAGCATTTCACTCCGAAAACTCAGGCTGCAGCTGTGGGGCTGGAGAGGAGTGTTAGGCACAGGCGGTGGGGCGTCCATCATCGGCACAGAGGAGACCCCTGCCCTCCAGAACTTCCTCCAGCCTCTTTTCTCTTGCAGTAATACCCCTAGGCCTTCAGAGACTGGAGCCACTACAATGCTTGGCAGGGTTTTGGTTTCTTTCTCTGCCCCCAGGAGCCACTGTGTTTCTGCCCCACGGGGACGGGAAGACCCTGGAAACAAGGACCAAGAACCAGACTTGGAAACCATCACCCTCCCCAGTGTCACCCATTGTTAGCAGCCACCAGCTGCCCCACACCATCATGGATGTACAGACTGGACCTCATTGGTCTTGAGGCAGAGATCACAAGCCCAGACGGCGGAGGCCTCAGTGGTCAGCAGCCCATATGTGCTCTGTCATGTCTGTGCGCTCGTGGTGGAACCACTTTTGGCAGGAGGCCTCACACAGAATGGCCTGCTGCTCATCATTCACCTCACTGCAACAGGCACCACACGGGCACACCAGGCCTGGGGGAGGCCAAGGCGCTGAGCCCCCACCTGCCTGGCTGGGGGGTGCCAAGCTGTTGGCATCCACAGTTCCCCCACCCTACCCACTGCTGTTTGGGGGGAAACTGGGCTGATTCCCATTAACAGCAGCAACTGTGGACTGTGAGTGAGGCTCCTGGGGAAAAGCACTGTGGGCAGGTGGATTCAAGGGCTTTCCCGCATCCTCACCACCAGGGCCAGGAAAGCCAGGGTCTGGACCAGGGAAGAGACTTGTGTGGAGGGCAGGCTGGGGAACCCTTGACCAGGTCTCTGGAGGAGAGGGGCCAAAAGGTGCTCCTGGCTACACAAAGCGTTGGGGGAGAGAAGAGAGGGGGCAGCTCCCCTCTGGGAGGTTGTCCCATGGTGGGTGAGATCATGGAGCCAAATCCCCCTAATGGGCCTGGCATCATCTGTCCACCAGGAGGGCTAAAGTTCTGACCCAGAGGCTGGTTGAAGGGTTGGGTAGGAAAGTTCATGTTGCCTGGGGGTGAGTAGCCAGGGTCCTGGGGAGGGGTGTTCATGTTGAAAGCAGGGCCCATAGGGTTGGGAGGGAAGGGGGGGCCTCAATGAAGAGGCCGGGGACTGCCTCCACCCCCAATGCCATAGCCTGGGGGGTACCTGGCCTGCCACGCCCCCTGTACACAGAAGCCTCCAAAGGGGACAGGACGCCAAGGAATGGGGGAGCTGTGCCCCCCACCTTGGGGGCTCCGAAGTCATCCTCAAAAGGGTTGGATGCAACCAGGTGATCCACCATGGGAGTCAGGCATGGTGTGAACTCCGTCAGATGGAAGTATGAAGGGCCCTGAGTATTTGACCCCCTTCGCTTCTTTTCTGGGCTCTTCATCTGCACACCTGCCTTGCCCTGCTTCCTCCCGGTGCTAGGCGGAGCAGGGGGTGTATGGGGCAGCCACCTCCCTCCAGCTCGTCAGGTGGGGCTGGCGCTGAGGTGGCTGTGGGGGCAGGGGGCCAGGGTCAGTGTGATGGGGGACAGACTCATCCTCAGGGGGACCATCCCTGGGAGGGAGATCAAGGTACCCTCAGGGAGTGGCCATGCCAGGTGGTGAGGCCAGGTGCCCAGCGGAGTGCCAGCCGCCCACCCCCAGGAGCAAAAATTCTAAAAAAATTTTAGCGAGTCAAATCCAAAACTGTATTAAAAGGATAACACATCAAGACCAAGTGGGGTTAATCATAGGAATACAGTTAGTCTAACATCCAAAGTCAATCAATGTTAACATACCAATCATATTCACAAACTCAAAAAAAACATATGATCATCTCAATAGATTCAGGAAAAGCATTTAACAAAATCCAAAGCCCATGCCTGATTAAAAAAACAAAACAAAACAAAAACTCTCAGCAAACTAGGAATAGAAGAGGACTTCGTCAACTTGATAAAGGACAGCTATAAAAAAAACCTACAGCTAATATCATAATTATAAAAGGCTGAATGCTTTCCTTTAAGATCAGGAACAAGACAGAGATGTCCACTCTCACCAATGCTATTCAACATTGTATTGGAGATTCTAGCCAGTGCCATCAGGCAAGAAATATAAATAAAAGCCATCTACTGGAAAAAAGTAAAGCAGTCTTTGTTCAGAGATGGTATAATCTTCTAGATAAAAAATATGATAGAATCTACAAAAAAAAAATATACTAGAACTAGTAAATGAGTTTTTTTTAAGGTTCTGGGATACAATATCAGTCTACAAAAGTCAACTATATATTAGTATTTTGAACTAAACTTTTGAATGGAAAACTGAACATTGAATTTAAAAAATGATATAATTTATAACATCAAAAATAAGACAGGCTTAGGGATAAATCTGACAGAAGATGTGAAACATTTGTACCCTGAAAACCACAAAATATTGCAGAGAGAAATTAAAAAGATATAAATAGGGCGCCTGGGTGGCTCAGTTGGTTAAGTGACTGCCTTCGGCTCAGGTCATGATCCTGGAGTCCCGGGACAGAGTCCCGCATCGGGCTCCCTGCTCAGCAGGGAGTCTGCTTCTCCCTCTGACCCTCCCCCCTCTCATGCTCTCTCTCTACCTCATTCTCTCTCTCAAATAAATAAAATCTTTAAAAAAAAAAGATATAAATAATGGATAGAGATATTTTGTTCATGGATCAGTGGGCAATATAATTAAGATGTCACTTCTCTCCCAATTTATCTATAAATTTAATACAATCCCAATCAAAACCCAGGAAAAATTTGTGTAGAAATTCATAAACGTCTGCTTCTTTAAAAGATGCTGTTATGAAAATGAAAAGACAAGTCACAAACTGGGGGGAAATTGCAAGCCATAGATCTGAAAAAGAACTTGTGTCAAGAATATATAGAGAGGGGACACCATGATGGCTTAGTCAGTTAAATGTCTGACTCTTGGTTTCAGCTCAGGTCATGATCTCATGGGTCCTGAGATCAAGCCCCACAAGAGGGCTCCGCACTCAGCAGGGAGTCAGCTTGAAGATGCTCTCCCTCTGCCCCTCCCTCCACTTGTGTGTGCATGAGCTCTTTCAAATAAATAAATCTTTTAAAAAAATAATATTTAAAGAACTCTCAAAACTCAACCAGTAGAAATTAAACAACTCAATTTTTTAAAAGATTTTATTTATTTATTTGAGAGAGAGAGAATCTCAAGCAGATTCCCTACTGAGTGCAGAGCTGGATGCAGGGCTCGATCCCAGGCCCTTGAGATCATGACCTGAGCTGAAGACAGATGCTTAACTAACTGAGCCACCCAGGTGCCCCTTAAACAACTCAATTTTTAAAATGAGTAAAAGATTTTAGCAGACACTTTACCAAAAACAAACAAACAAAACAAAACAAAACAAAAACCATATAGATGAGTAATAAACATAAGAAAAGATATTCAATGTCACAGGTCATTAGGGAAATGCAAATTAAAATCCCAATGAGATAATACAAACCTATCAGAAAGGCTAAAATTAAAAAGGCTGACCATACCAAGTGCTGGGTAGGTGTACAGAAAATGGAACTCATACACAGCTGGTGGAAACAAATTAGCACAACCACTTTGGGAAAGTTTGGCAGTTTCTTAAAAAGTTAAACATTCACCTACCATATGATCCAGCAATCCTATTCATACAATTCCTAGGTATTTACCCCACAGGAAAGGATGTATATGTCTGTACAAATACTTGTACATTAGTGTTCATAGAAGCTTTATTTGGAACAGCCAAAAGCTAGAAATGACCCAAATGTCCATCTACAGGTGAGTGGATAAGACATTTTTGTTATAGCCATATAATAGAATACTACTCAGCAATAAAAGTAATGAACTATTGATACACACAACATGAATGAATCTCAAAACAATCATGCTGAGTGAAAGAAGTTAGACCCCTCTCTGCACTGCCTGAGCCCCTCACTCCCTGGAAATGTACATGGGTACCAAATTTGTCTCCATGCCCTCACTAGTCAGGAGCACCTCTCAGCTGCTGAGTTGACAACTTTTTGCAGCAGTGCTAAAACAACCAGAGACACTGCCAATGAGAGCCTCAGGAGCTGGGCAGCCTCACTTACCCCTAGCCATAACTTCCAAACCAGTGCCATTTCAAATAGTAGCTAAATTCATTAGGGCTGCGGCTGTCACAGCAGGATGGTTGGCTCTGGGGCTGGGCTTGGGACTGTGTTTGGGAGCCTCATCACTGGTTATGCCAGGAACTTTTCTTTGAAGCAACAGCTCTTCTCCTATGCCATTCTGGGCTTTTCCCTCTCAGAGGCCATGGGCCTCTTTTGTCTAATGGTAGCCTTTTCCATTCTCTTCACCATGTTAAGGAGCCCTCTCCACCGTTTATGGTTCTTTCTCCCATGTCTCATCTGCTCTGTATAGTCTTTTTCCTATATATCACCAGGCAGGCTGGGGGAAAGCGGTTGGCTCAGGGTTTGACAGAGGCAAGACAAATAAATACTATATTAATAAGATGTTAAGAAAGAAAAAAAGTCAGATAAAAAAAGTACATCCGCAAATCAATCAATGGGATACATTAATAAAAGAAATAACAAGAACCATATGATCCTCTCAATAGATGCAGAAAAAGCATTTGACAAAGTACATCCTTTCTTGATCAAAACTCTTCAGAGTATAGGGATAGAGGGTACATATCTCAATATCATAAAAGCCATCTATGGGGTGCCTGGGTGGCTCAGTTGGTTAAGCGACTGCCTTCGGCTCAGGTCATGATCCTGGAGTCCCAGGATCGAGTCCCACATCGGGCTCCCTGCTCAGCAGGGAGTCTGCTTCTCCCTCTGACCCTCCCCCCTCTCATGTGATCTCTCTCTCTCTCTCTCTCTCATTCTCTCTCTCAAATAAATAAATAAAATCTTTAAAAATAAATAAATAAATAAATAAAAGCCATCTATGAAAAACCCACAGCGAATATCATTCTCAATGGTGAAAAACTGAGAGCTTTCCCCCTAAGGTCAGGAACATGGCAGGGATGCCCACTGTCACCACTGCTATTCAACATGGTATTAGAAGTCCTAGCCACAGCAATCAGACAACAAAAAGAAATCAAAGGCATCCGAATCGGCAAAGAAGTCAAACTCTCACTCTTTGCAGATGATAGGATACTTTATGTGGAAAACCCAAAAGACTCCACCCCAAAACTGCTAGCACTCATACAGGAATTCAGTAAAGTGGCAGGATATAAAATCAATGCACAGAAATCAGTGGCATTCCTATACACCAACAACAAGACAGAAGAAAGAGAAATGAAGGAGTCGATCCCATTTACAACTGCACCCAAAACCGTAAGATACCTAGGAATAAATCTAGCCAAAGAGGCAAAGAACCTATACTCAGAAAACTATAAAATACTCATGAAAGAAATTGAGGAAGACACAAAGAAATGGAAAAACGTTCCATGCTCATGGATTGGAAGAACAAATTTTGTGAAGATGTCAATGCTACCTAGAGCAATCTACACATTTAATGCAATCCCTATCAAAATACCATCCACTTTTTTCAAAGAAATGGAACAAATAATCCTAAAATTTGTATGGAACCAGAAAAGACCCCAAGTAGCCAGAGGAATGTTGAAAAAGAAAAGCAAAGCTGGCGGCATCACAATTCCGGACTTTCAGCTCTATTACAAAGCTGTCATCATCAAGACAGTATGGTGGGGCGCCTGGGGGGCTCAGTCGTTAAGCGTCTGCCTTCGGCTCAGGTCATGATCCCAGGGTCCTGGGATCGAGCCCCGCATCGGGCTCCCTGCTCTGCAGGAAGCCTGCTTCTCCTTCTCCCACTCCCCCTGCTTGTGTTCCTGCTCTCGCTATCTCTCTCTCTGTCAAATAAATAAATAAAATCTTAAAAAAAAAAAAAAAAAAAGACAGTATGGTACTGGCACAAAAACAGACACATAGATCAATGGAACAGAATAGAGAGCCCAGAAATGGACCCTCAACTCTATGGTCAACTAATCTTTGACAAAGCAGGAAAGAATGTCCAATGGAATAAAGACAGTCTCTTCAACAAATGGTGTTGGGAAAATTGGACAACCACAAGCAGAAGAATGAAACTGGACCATTTCCTTACACCACACACAAAAATAGACTCAAAATGGTTGAAAGACCTAAATGTGAGACAGGAATCCATCAAAATCCTAGAGGAGAACACTGGCAGCAACCTCTTTGACCTCAGCCGCAGCAACTTCTTCCTAGAAACATCGCCAAAGGCAAGGGAAGCAAGGGCAAAAATGAACGATTGGGACTTCATCAAGATAAAAAGCTTCTGCACAGCAAAAGAAACAGTCAACAAAACCCAAAGACAACCTACAGAATGGGAGAAGATATTTGCAAATGACATATCAGATAAAGGGTTAGTATCCAAAATCTATAAAGAACTTATCAAACTCAACACCCAAAGAACAAATAACCCAATCAAGAAATGGGCAGAAGACATGAACAGACATTTTTCCAAAGAAGACATCCAAATGGCCAACAGACACATGAAAAAGTGCTCAACATCGCTTGGCATCAGGGAAATCCAAATCAAAACCTCAATGAGATACCACCTCACACCAGTCAGAATGGCTAAAATTAACAAGTCAGGACACGACAGATGTTGGCAAGGATGTGGAAAAAGGGGAACCCTCCTACACTGTTGGTGGGAATGCAAGCTGGTGCAGCCACTTTGGAAAACAGTATGGAGGTTCCTCAAAAAGTTGAAAATAGAGCTACCCTACAACCCAGCAATTGCACTACTGGGTATTTACCCCAAAAGGTACAAATGTAGTGATCCGAAGGGGTATGTGCACCCCAATGTTTATAGCAGCAATGTCCACAATAGCCCAACTATGGAAAGAGCCAAGATGTCCATCAACAGATGAATGGATAAAGAAGATGTGGTATATATATATATATATATATATATATATATATACAATGGAATATTATGCTACCATCAAAAAAAACCCCAAAATCTTGCCATTTGCAACGACGTGGATGGAACTAGAGGGTATTATGCTAAGCGAAATAAGTCAATCACAGAAAGACATGTATCATATGATCTCACTGATATGAGGAATTCTTAATCTCAGGAAACAAACAGGGTTGCTGGAATGGTGGGGGGTGGGAGGGATGGGGTGGCTGAGTGATAGACACTGGGGAGGGTATGTGCTATGGTAAGCACTGTGAATTGTGTAAGACTGTTGAATCATAGACCTGTACCTCTAAAACAAATAATACATTATATGTTAAAAAAAAAAAAAAAAGGAAGATAGTGGGAAGGGAAAAATGAAGGGGGGTAATCGGAGGGGGAGACAAACCATGAGAGATTATGGACTCTGAAAAACAAACTGAGGGTTCTAGAGGGGAGGGGGGTGGGAGGATGGGTTAGCCTGGTGATGGGTATTAAGGAGGGCACGTTTTGAATGGAGCACTGGGTGTTATGTGCAAACAATGAATCATGGAACACTACATCAAAAACTAATGATGTAATGTATGGTGATTAACATAATAAAATAAAATTTTTAAAAAATATATGAAATCTTGCCATTTGCAACAACATGGATGGAACTAGAGGGTATTATGCTAAGCAAAATAAGTCAATCAGAGAAAGACAATTATCATATGATCTTACTCAGATGTGGAATTTAAGTAACAAAACAGAGGGTCACAGGGGAAGAGAGGAAAAAATAAAACAAGATGAAATCAGAGAGGAAGACAAACCATAAGAGACTCTTAACTCCAGGAAACAAACTGAGGGTTGCTGGAGGGCGGTGGGTGGGGGATGGGGTAACTGGGTGATGGGCATTAAGGAGGATGTGTGATGTAATGAGCACTGTGTGTTATATGCAACTGATGAATCACTGAACTCTACCTCTGAAACCAATAATACACTGTGTGTTAATTAATTGAATTTAAATAAAAACAAAACAAAAAGATAGCCAGTAATATCAGTTAAAACACCAACAGATACTAAAATTGGTAGATCAAGGAAGCAAGATATAAATATATGTTTAGAATTATTAGAACGAGAGGTGCCTGGGTGGCTCAGTCGTTAAGCGTCTGCCTTCGGCTCAGGTCATGATCCCGGGGTTCTGGGAACAAGCCCCGCATCGAGCTCCCTGCTCAGGGGGAAGCCTGCTTCTTCCTCTCCCACTCCCCCTGCTTGTGTTCCCTCTCTCGCTGTGTCTCTGTCAAATAAATAAAATCTTTAAAAAAAAAAAAAAAAGAATTATCAGAACGAACTAAAATAGGAAGAATTAAAAACTTCATCTTTGGAGTATGCAGTTTGGTATTGAAAGATAGCATATGAAATTATTTTTGCTTTTTATGATAGACCTTTTTGTACTTCTTATTGCATCAACTCTTGCTGTTTTGATACAAATACATATTTTTAAAATGAAACTTACAATTACTTAGAAAAATATAAATACAAAATACACAGCTCAAAGCAGTATATTATGACAATTGTTCAAGTCCTAGCTCTACCCTTAGCAGTCACATAACATTAGTCAAGATTTTTGACAATTCTGTTCTCAGTTTTCTTACTGTGAAATAGGAATGGAAAAGTGCATGCCTGGGGTGCCTGGGTGGCTCAGTTGGTTAAGCATCCAACTCTTGATTTCAGCTCAGGTCATGATCTCAGGGTTGTGACATTGAGCCTCACATCAGGCTTCATGTGGAGTCTGCTTAAGATTCTCTCTCTCCCTCTCCCTTTGCACCCCTACCCCCGATCGTGTGTGTGCTCTCTCAAAAAAAAATAAGATAAAATTTTAATTTTTTTTTTTTAATTTTTTTTTAAAGATTTTATTTATTCATTTCAGACACAGAGATACAGAGAGAGAGAGAGAGAGAGCATGAGCAGGGGGAGAGGCAGAGGGAGAGGGAGAAGCAGGCTCCACGCTGAGCCGGGAGCCTGATGTGGGGCTCGATCCCAGGACCCTGGGATCATGACCTGAGCCGAAGGCAGACGCTTAACCATCTGAGCCACCCAGGCGCCCCAAAAATAAGATAAAATTTTTAAAAAGTGCATGCCTTTTAATAGTAATATTGTAAGGATGAAGTCATATATGTAATTACTGCATAGCATATTGAACTGTATTGTAACAACATAATAGAGACTACTTATTGTTTTGTTCTGAAAAAATAAAAATAAATGAACTAAGTTTGAGCAAAAGAAAACAAAAGGACAGATTTTAATAGAATCTCTTTTAAATGTACTGAAATATTTTATAGTACACTTTTAAGGATATTACCCAGTAACTTCAAAAAGTAGTAACAGCCAATATATTTTATTATCAACAAATAAATTAAAATCCAAAGGATAGTATCATATGCTTTAAAAAAGGGAGATGAAGAAATAAAAGTAATTTGAGATTTTTAAAAAGGTAAAAAAAAAAGTAGTAAATAAGGGGGAATCCAGCAAGAGCTACCTACATTATTAAGCTAAAATTTTTTCATCAGAACGTTTCAGATGTGAAGTGAAATCACTTCATTGATCTGTTATTACACTGGACTGCTGTTCACTTGTTCATAGTAAAAAGAAGGTTTTCATTTGAATTTTTAAAAATAAGTTGGGAAGTAAAAGGAATCTCATAATGCACAAGTTTCATTTATTATGCATTTTCTCAAGCATTCCAACCTTACTGAGAAATAACACAAGACATCCAAGTGCTTTAAAATCCAAGGCCTTTAATTCATTTTTCAGTAATGACCACAAATGCCTTCACAAAACTCCTTTTTCACAAAAACAGAAGGCACTAGGCATTACATAACACCCTGAAAGCAGTGATTCCCTCTGATGCTGGTGGAGATAAACATTAAACGGCAGGTTTTAGGTCTTAATGTCCCCTCAAAAAAAAAGACAACACTGAAAATCACACAAAAAAATTGTTACCAGTCTTTCTCAGATTCCCAATGCAATTTTAAGTTAATTTTACAAGCACATAATTTGAAATTAATAGGTAAACCAGGTAAGTATGATATGGTTTTCAACATGTGTTAGGTTTTAGTTAAATACAGTAAATAGGAAGATACTGTTATTATGCTACTTGGCATCCTTTGCTACTCTTTAGCTGTGCAAAATAAACTTGAAATGATACATCCTGTAGTGGTATAATTTAAAAGATCCTTGATATGACACTAACAACTTTCAAATTCTGGTCACAAACTGCATATAAATTGTAAGATTATTAAAATACCCCTTTTTGAAAAATAATAAGATGACCATTTATACCTAAATAAGGTTTCCCAGAAAGATATGAAATACTCTAGCGTATAAAAGTAGTTGCCCCTTTTCCATAAGGACAATGTTGTTTCACAAAATAACTCATATGATCCAAGGCAAATGATTTCTTTCAAATGCCATATTCTCTCTATGACTTTGAGGTATGCTTCAAGAGACTATATCCAGGAGAAAAGGGCACATTTAGGTATAATACCACAGTTACAAACACAAAGAGGCTTTCTGGGTCAGGAGTGCCCTTAAGAGTTGCATTAACAGAAAATAAGAGACAGCTTCTGAAGCCATTTCTTTTACAAACACATACAACTAAATTTCGTTGCTGAGAGGGTAATTCAAGACACAGCTATTTACATATGTGCTATGTCATGTGTGGCTATTTTAAATAGTGGCTTCTGGAGGACACTCCTATTCAAACACAAACCAAGCAACCTTATTCTACCAAACCACAATCTTCTATTTTTGGCAAGGTGGTATTGTTCAAACAAAACAGAAACAAACAAAACAACGGCAACAACAAAAAACTAGCGATAACAGTGATTTAGGCAAAAGTCCCCATGTCTAACAACAGTAGGGAAAATGTTCTGAGAAATATTAATTTTGGGGGAAAAAACCCTACCAAACAAATAATGCTGAAAACTAATCTTATAATCACTTACATGACTATAACGTAAAACGTTTATGAATGCCTTTGAAATGAGAATAGTTCAGTTTAAAAAACAGCTGATTATGAGGTTTACAATTAGAATGTCTCTAAAAAAACATCCAAGCTAATTAACTAAAACAGGTTCAACTAGTAAGTGGTAAGAAGAAATAAACTCTTCCATAATTAATATTAGATTCTTTCTTGCCTTTGGAGAAACTGGTAACATTAAACTTGAAATGATATAGAATATAATGAAATGAAACCTACATGACAACTAAAAACAAAACAAAACAAAAAAAACCACACCAGGGCACTACTAATAAACATGATGGGAGGCAAGAAAGGTATCTTTAAGCAGTGATTACTCAGAAGAATGCCTTATAAAATTACGTATCATAATCAAGTTAAGAAAAAGCTTCAAGACTAGCAGCTGAGCTTTGTGAAACATGTAGGACAACAGAAGGCACTACGAAAGCATTAATTACTTCTAACTACCATCGGACAGATCAGTCTTCTTCTTCTTAAGAAGCTAGCCAGTGTGAATGTTATTTTTATATCCCCCTGAGTTTTAACATGATTGGGCAGAGCAGCACCAATTTAAAAAAATATCTGCAATGCCAGCACTGCAGTTTGGAATCACTTATACTGATGGCCCCACAGGTCTCTCATAAGAGCACTTTAGAACATGATTAAAAATATAGAAATGCCTTTCGGTGTTTCAGTATTAAAGTGGAACCACCACAGTATCCATTTTTAAAAATAATGCACTAAAAAGGTCTGTTTAGTCAGTATAGTCTTTCCATCCTGTAGCTAGCATTCACGGCTATTTTCCACGCTGAGACATCTCCTTTGTGCGTTGGGCTGAAATGTCAGCATGCTTCACGGTGCACAATCCTTTTTGGCTGGAAAATCCTAGCAAATGTCATGTCATGCCCGTTTTGAGCAGTATGCCTTGTAGGTCCTCTGGCAATGCTAAGATAATTGCATCTATGTGTGTCCGTAACTTTTCCATAGTGTCAGGTTTCACAGGTAAATGCTCTCGATCAGCCTGCAACTACAGAAGGAACATTTGGAAGCATTTAAATTACCCTCTGAGTCTGTATTAATACACTGTATTCTCTAAATGAACAATTTTAATGGTCTAATGATTTGGAAAATTCAAACTTACACTAGAATTTAGAGGAATTGTAAAAAAGCAAACAACATGCCATTTAAACAATATATTGCTGAGCTCATAAAAGACTTCTATGTAAATTAATAGATAATACCTATAGATACCATGTGGTATTAAATATAAGTGACAATGTTTTTTGTAGAGCTCATTAGACGCCCTGTAAATACTCTTAAAATAATATGGCATCATTGTGATCTGCTTGAGTGACCAAGTATTCTCAGTCAGATCTACCATCAGTTGACCAATCTTAAGTGCTCTCATTTAAAAAGCTCCTTCTGCAACACATCATGAACGGTCACCTCAAATATGAGGAAAATATCTTCATGGATCTTTGCTGTTTTGGCTACATACCAGCTTATTTTTTAGCTTCAATACAAGGTCTACTGTTTCTACTTCTGTGTGTTTCTGGGTCCAGAGAAGTAAATCCTACAAGAATAAACAAATCCCAAATCAGTAAATACTCAAAATATGTTTCAAACTGCTCTATTTTAACAGGCAAGGCTACTGAGCAGGAAGGATAGGAAGGAAAAAGAAAACAGAGTATGTAACTCAGATACAGCATTACAGTACAGGAATAATTCTCCACATGACATTCTAACATTAATTAGATAATTTTTGACATTAGAACAACCGTCTAATAGTTGGGAAATAAAACAAAATGTAAGAAACTCCTTTCTGAGATAGCCCTTTTAGATCAATGAAAAAATTACAACTCCAAGTATAATGCTAATCCCCATCCCTACTAAGTAGTAAGTACCTTAATTTATAAGGAACATTAACAAATTAAGACAACCGTGAACATGAATCTATTACTGGCTGTAAACTTTGACATCTACAAACAAGCTCTTCCTCGGCTTATTTGTGGTTGCCTTCATTGTATTCCTTCTCTCACAACCATAGTCACTGGGAGGTTATGATTGGAAAGTTCACTTCAAGGCTAGCCCATCTCAAGCTAAATAAAGATGAAACTATTCTTTATATTTTCACAAGGAGCTCAATTTAAAATAGTCTCGTGACAAACTATAGATTAAAAACAGTCAAAATACAGGAAAAAAATTGTTAATAATAACTGGAAAGATTTGAATCTTGATTCTATCCAGGGGAATGCTAGTAAATATTTAACCACCAGTTCTCTAGGAAAAGTCTCTGGTTTGTAGCATTTGCCAATGTGGTATAATACTCCTACTGTAGCCAATTTCAAGCTACCAACATGAGATCACTGAACGCAAAGGTGGGAAGAGATGTACACAGTTAGCTCCTGTGGGTCAGCGTAAGCAGGGCTCTAGCTCACTGCTGGCTTCATTACTTAGCAGTGATGTAATCTGAAGCAAGTCACTTAATTTATAATCCTTAGGGGTCTCATAATGCAGATTATAACACACCTACTTCAATGAATTGTTGTAAGGATTAAAAGACATTATCCATCTAAAGCACCTACACAGTCCTTGACACACAGCACATGATCTAGAAAAGTGAGGTATTACTTATTTACAAAGTAGTGGATATGGGTATAATCTCCCAGCCTCTAAGGATAATGTTATCTTTATTTTCAATAGTTGTTAATCATCACATAAACACACTGTTTTCTAACCTCTTCGCAAAGAGCTTCTAAATGGAGTGCCTCCAATTTCTGGGTCATTTCCTTCCGCCGGGTCTTGAACCAACCATCAAAATTTGGAGATTTCAGAAAATGCCTATAAAAATAAATTTTAAAAAAGCAAAGTTTGATTATGACTTACTTCCTCTCCTCAATACCTTTCCTACCAATAGCTTGGAGAACCATGTGAAACAATGGAATTTTTATTTATTTATTTATTTGAATTTTTTTTTAAAAAAGTAAGTTTAAGTCCAGTTTTTTTGTTTTTTTTTTTAAAGATTTTATTTATTTATTTGACAGAGAGAGAGAGAGAGGAACACAAGCAGGGGGAGTGAGAGGGAGAAGCAGGCTTCCTACCAAGCAGGGAGCCCGATGTGGGGCGCGATCCCAGGAGCCTGGGATCATGACCTGAGCTGAAGGCAGACACTTAACGACTGAGCCACCCAGGCGCCCTATTTTGTTTTTAAATAAAGCTCTACAGATGGGTGAAAAAGAAGGAAAAAAAAAGACCAACCGATAAAGTCCAATCCAATCGCCTTTTATTCTAGAGGTCAGCTGAGGTCCTGTTTTCTCAAGTGTCTTCATAAATTCTTCTGGAAGGAACTGTCTTAATTGGGGTGGACTCTAGAAATTAGGACATACTGATTTAAAAATTAGAAATGGCTATACTCCCAGGAGCTAATTACAGTTAGAGAACTCAAATTAGAATTTAACTGAATAAAGTTATACCTTCCATGGAGAGATACTTTTCTGCAAAGGCATCAAGCTTGCCACATATCTTTCCTGAAACCAAAAAAAAGTTAATCAAAGTTAGGCATTCTTTTTTTTTTAAGATTTTATTTATTTGTTTATTTGAGAGAGAGAGAGCACGCGTGCAAGGGAGGGGAAGGGGAGAAGAAGAAGGAGAGAGAGAATCCCAAGCAGACTCTTCGTTGAGCACAGAGCCTGATGTGGGGCCCAATTCCATGACCCTGAGACCACAACCTGAGCCAAAACCAACAGTCAGATGCTTAACCAACTGAGCCACCCAGGTGCCCCAAAGTTAGGCATTCTTACCTAGAGAGTCTTCAAAAACACATAAACAGACCCCCCTTAAAAGAAATGGGTTTATAAGTTTTTCATCATATGGTCTTTCAATGGACAGCAGCAATGCATCACTTCCCATAATGGACATAGCAAAATTTAGATTGAATTGAGAAGTCAGATTTTCAATAAGAATTTAACTAAATCTTAAATAATTCAAGGAACTGCATATTTTTAGTGATAATCATTAACCCTATTGGGTGAGTATGTGCCAGAAAATGTACTCAACATTTTATATGCATGATCTCTTTTAATCCCTGCAACCATCCCGTGTGGCCATTATTACTGGAAAAGAGGCTTTGGAAAGCTAAGTAAGCCGCCCAAGGTCACATAGCCTGAACCTGAATTCAGGTCTACTTGACTTCAGTCCATGCCCGTAAGCACTACAGTAAAGTTCATTTCAAATCAAACAGATTTAAATGGAACAAAATTAATTAACATCCATAGACCAAGAAAGAGTATCTTGCCTCAAAATGTAATAGCAAAGATCTCCAGGTTGCTCCCATATGATATTCACAGATAGATTACATTAATAACTACATGGAATCTCTCTTGGATGCAGTCTCCAGACTAGGACCACATTATGTACTATCTGATACTGTGAGGCATCTTTCAGTATTTTAATATGCTATTCTACTGAATTTCATAGAATAACCATATCATCTAGTCATTTATTCCATATTGAGTGCTACCAGATGCCAAACTGAAGAGATGATAATGAACAAGACAGATAAGGCCCCTGTCATCATGGTGTTACTGGCCTCATGGATATCATATCAAATTGTGCTCAAGAAAATAGTATCAGAGGGCCACCTGGGTGGCTCAGTCGGTTAAGTGTCCAATTCTTGATTTTAGCTAGGTCATGATCTTAAGGTTGTGAGATGGAGCCCCACATCCGGCTCTGTGCTCAGCACAGAGTCTGCTTGAGATCCTCTCTCCCCCTGCTCGTGCTCGTTCTCGCTCTCTCTCAAATAAATAAATAAATAAAATCTTTTAAAAAAAAGTAGCTTTGAAAACAAAAAAGGAAATAATATCAGAAAGAAGTTCCAGGTTAACCTTGTTTTAAGGTGTAAAATGCAATAATTATGTAATATTTCACAATTATCTCATTTAAGATTCACAGCAACCCTGAAAGATACTTAGGAAAAGTGGAATTAGCCACATTTTACAGATAAAGAAAATGAGGGTCAGAGAGGAAGTGACTTGCCAAAGTTACACAGTTAATATTAGAATAGAGTCCAGGTCTCCTGCAAAAGGTTCTATTTTTAATCACCAAACACATGAGCAGGCAAAACACATAAACTAAGGTTTTTGTGAATGGGGAAAACATTCATATATCCTTCAACAAATCATTAAATTAAACAAATACCTATGTTAACTTACCAATGGAATGATGAAGCTTTGTGTCAGTTCCAAAAAGTAGCGTCGGAGAATAACACTTTGAGCCTCAGAAGGACGTTTCTGTTGTACACCCTTAAAAGAAAAAGCAATGAAAACCTACATTCTAGTGTAAGGAAGAATATAAAACAAAGCATAATTATAGTAGTTCAACTGATATGTAAATACATACTTTTACTTGATTGAAAAAAAACCCTAGAACTTCACCTTCAATTTAACCTTAAGTTCATTGTGCAATATCCTGTGAAAAAAACCCTAAGCGCAAAACATCACATGTTCATCCCACACTTAAAAGTATCAGTTTACATTGAATTGTCTTTATTTCACACTTGCTGTATAAGTATTATTTACATTTTCCCAAAAATGCTAACCATCCCCTATTGGCTGCTAAACTACCTCATGGAAGAGTCCATGACTTTTTCACTATAACTCTCAAGTTTCTAGAAAGACTGGCACTAGTGGGTAGCTGCAGCTCCACATTTCAAGCCCATAATTGTTGCTGCTTAGGCTTCTGATTTTTGTGAAGCTTTGGTTCAAAAGAAAGACCTCATTTCACATTATCATACATAATGCACATACTCCCTAACTGGATATTGCTTACCTGCACAAGGAAATTTAAATTAATAATATGAGCAAGGAATTACCTTCTGTAATTGTTTTATGATCTCTTCATCTCTACTTAGATATGGCTTATAAGACGTATAAACTCCTAAGAAGTAAAGAAAATACAGTAAATAATAAGACCCAAGTACCCACATAAGTATATATATATTTAAAAGTTAATAAAAATAATAAAATATAATAATAAAAATCAATACCAGGTTTAGAATCCAGAGTCTTTAGGTTCTTCAATTTTTTCACTTTAACCTGCTTAGGAATTTCACCTAAAGGAAATATCATAAAGACTCATAATTATTCGAGTTTTACATATTACAAAACTGGAATTTTGTAAGATTAATAATCCACTGACTGTTTATTACTCAATCAGGGATCTTATAGCTAAAGTATTCTTTTTTAAAATTTTTTTTTTTTTTTTAAGATTTTATTGATTTATTTGACAGAGAGAGACACAGCGAGAGAGGGAACACAAGCAGGGGGAGTGGGAGAGGGAGAAGGAGAAGCAGGCTTCCCACCGAACAGGGAGCCCGATGTGGGGCTCGATCCCAGGACTCTGGGATCATGACCTGAGCCGAAGGCAGACGCTTAACGACTGAGCCACCCAGGCATTAGAGAGAGAGAGAAAGAGAGAGAGAGAGCAAGTGTGCACGGGGGAAGGGGCAGAGGGAGAGAAAGAATCTCAAGCAGGCTTCACGCCCAGCACAGAAGCCCAATGCAGGGCTTGATCTCATGACCTGAGCTGAAATAAAGAGTCGGACACTTAACCGACTGAGCCACCCAGGCACCACTGAAGTATTTTTCTTAACATCAAATAATATTCAAGAGTTTATTCCTCGTGCTTTAAAACTGGATAAATGCTGGATTATTATAGCATTACAGAAAAAATGTGTAAATTATATAAAATGGCTATTTGATCTTTCATTAATATCTATCATTACTTAAAAATTTCCTTTTGTCACTTAACTTGTAATTTAAAATCTTTGTGCCAAATACATGAAATTGAAAACCTATGTGCCAAATATTAATAAAATACTCTTGAAGAGTAAATGGAATTGCAAGCAACTCTTATAGTATTCAAAAGTTTTTTCCTGACACCTCCCAAAATTCTGTTTCTGCATTATAGAAACTTACACTGCCACCAGGTGGTGACAGTATGTGTCACAACCACAGACCTGAGCCATAGATGGACAGGCCTCCTGAGCAGGTCAGCTGTGAACAATTTGCACAGCATATGCTGTGGTTCTGGTCTTGGGGTCAAAAGAAGCTACAATCTAAACAACCCGCTATATATATAACCGTCAGCAGAAAAATGCCTCAAGATAAGCACTTAAAAGTGTCATAAGCACACTAAACAGACTTTTTCTTTTCCTTTCTCCATCCTCCTTCTAAGTGTAAGAGGACCTAAGAACTGAAAGACAATCTACAGATTATCTAATTCAAGGCTCTAAATTGAAAACACATTTTTCATTAAATTGTTATACACATCTAACTGCTAACTACAGTTATCTCTGGGGGTGGAATTGTAGGAGCACAGAGCATTTTCAGTTGTAATCTTATATTGTTAAAAAATTTTAAGAGCATGTACTATGGTAAAACAGGTATTTCTGTAAATTCTCTACTTTGAAATAATTTCAATCTTACAGAAAAGCTTTAGAATAATAAAGATGATACTCTAATTTTATCAACTGCCCCAATAACTTTAAACAGACCCTTGTTAAGAAGTCACTGTCATGTACACAACTAATATTTTCATCGATTCAGTAAATATTAGTAAATGCAAGATACTGGAAATAAAAAAATAAAACAACTAGCTCCTGTAGTTCCTAGTTCTCAACTAGTTCAACTAGTTCCTAGTAAGACAAATAGAGATACATGACAATATGTAGGATATGTGCTGGGATAAAATTACGAACAAGATGCTATGGAAACCCAAAAGAGGAGGCAAAGAGGAGTTAAAAAATTATTGAGATTTCCTAAAGGAAGTGAGATGTCAGCAGTCTTATAAGAGAAATAAAAAGTTATCCAGAAGAAAAAAAGACCTTTTAGGCAGAGTTAAGTCCAGAAGCATGAAGAGCATGTTGCCTAAGGAGTTATACATAATGGTAAGGATAGTAATAGCCACCATTTACTCAATCCTTATCTGTGCCAGTCCTGGTCTAAGAATACCGCATGAATGATCACATCTAATCTTCATAAAGAAGTAGGTTTTATCATGTCCATCTCACAGATGAAGGAACTCAGGCATGGATAAAATTGACCTGGTATGCACCAAAACTGGCTCTTTCCTGCCATCATCCACTCTGATTGGTCAATGCCCCATTCAGACAGGTTGTTAGCTCCAGAGAACAACTTGTCCAAGGACACACAGTTAACATGCTTGAACCGGGATATGAAATAAGGCAGTCTAAGTCCTGAGCCATCACTCTTACCCACGACACTGCAAGGGCAGGAATGGAGGGTATGCTAAAAGGGGCAGGAGGTAAAGCTAGAGAGGTATTCAAAGGTCAGGTCAAGAGGAACTATTCAGATGTCTGACATCGCAGTGACCGAGACTGAAAGCATGGGCGTGGTGGGTTAGTGGATGGGGAATGAGCTGGCAGGATCAAATCCGCATTTAACACACTCACTGCCGCCAGGTGGTGACGGTGTTAACCACAACCACAGGCCCGAGCCACAGATGGACAGGCCTCCTGAGCAGGTCTGCCGGGTGCACAAAGGAGTCTGCGGTGGAAGAGGAGAGCCAGAGGATAAAACAGAAGCACTGTGGAATACTGCTCCTGGGTAGATACAGAACCTGAAGCAAAACGTGTGCCTCAAGGAAGAGAAGAGAGGGAGCTACTGGAGCTCTGTGGAGGAGATAAAACCAAGAGGCTTTGGGGACAGACTGCGAGAAGAGCAAAGTCCAGGAACACTCAGGTTTCCAGAATTTTTAAAGTTATTTATTTATTTATTTTAGAGAGAGAAAGAGAAAGCATGTGCACAGGAGAGCAGGGGGAGGGACACAGGGAGAGACGGGGAGAGAATCTTAAACAGACTCCACGATGAGCTCAGAGCCTGACTCGGGGCTCAATCTCACGACCCTGAGATCATGACCTGAACCGAGACCAAGAGTCAGACGCTTAACCAACTGAGCCACCCAGGCACCCCTCAGAATGTTTTTGATTCATTAGCTGATAGATTTTACTTCATTCATGTATTCTATCTCTTCCCATGTACTAATTCTTATGAGAACATCTCTCATCTTGAATCTTGTGGTTGTGCTTTCCAGAATTCAGAGCAGCTTCTCACCACAAGATCTGTAAAACTTTTGTCCCCTTAGTAAGTACAGAATTAATACGTATTTAACTATACAACAGATAACTAATTTCAAGTCATTTATCTGCTTCTGACTCCAAGAATCCAAATAGCATGTGTAAAACCACAATGGTTCAAATAAGTCTAAATATTTCTGTACTTATTTTGTTTCCTTCTGCTCCAAGTCACAAAGGACTTGCAATTGTTCTATCCACCAATACTGTTTATTAACATATTATTTTCTGAAATTCACTGTGCAAAAAAGAACCAAGTATCAGAGGGGAGAAGAGTTTGGCAGTAGGTTTCATATATTCTTTATATTCAATATGTTCTGGGTAATAATGAAGATAGGTTGCAACCATGTCTGTCTTTTTAAAAAGGGAAAAGACAAAAATAAACCCATGCAGCAATCTTTACTCACACAATTCCCCTCTGATTCACTGGATTTCATCAGGTGTAAGATGCATACTGATCTCTAACCCTAGTCATCATCATTGTTACACTGTAGTATGTAATAGATATAAAGAAAATTAATCATGAAGATACATTGCCTATTACAAAAAAAATTTTTTTAATGAATATTTGTCAGATGGCTTTGGAAAAAAAAAAACAGGTGTCTGCAATGAACCAAGTCCCATCATTACAGATATTTATTTTAATTAAAAATACTTATTCAGGGGAGCCTGGGTGGCTCAGTTGGTCAAGCGTCTGCCTTCGGCTCAGGTCATGGTCCCAGGGTCCTGGAATCAAGCCCCATGATGGGCTCCCTGCTTGGCGGGGAAGCTGCTTCTCACTCTCCCTCTACTGCTCCCCTTCTGCTGCTCCCCCTGCTTGTGCTCTCTCCCCCCCAAATAAATAAAATCTTAAAAAAAATACTTATTCAATGTCTGTTATGTACAATGCACGTTAGAGAGGGGTATTTAACATTACTAAATTAATAGTCAAGGCTACAGCACCTCTGTATATGGGCATTAGAATCTTCCACATTTAGGCCAAATATTTTACCTTTAGTGAAATCAAACTCAATTTCTGGTCAGAAATTATCAGTTTATAATTTGATCCAATATACGCTAATAGAATTAGTTTCGCTTTGAGGAATATTTGTTAAGTACTATCATAACATTATATTTCTCCATTTAACAGAATCTGGAACTAAAACTAGGTATAATCCAGAAGAAATAATCCTTTTATATCACGAGGAATGATCCCTCTACAGGGTTAAAACTAAATGTATACTTCTGGTAAAGTTATGAATCTCAGCTTTGCTGTGCCTTCCCTGCTGGTCCTGCGGAAGATACTCTTTCTGCAGTTTTACTGACCCTCTCAGATAGTCTTGAATTTTCAAAGACAGAATCCTAAGAAAGGCTGTTGTGTTTCATAACTTGTGCAGCATATGCAGTGGTCCTGGCCTTGAGATCAATGGGCAGAAAAATGCCCCAAGATATATATCCAACACTCATAAATTAAAAGATAAATGGATTGGGGCGCCTGGGTGGCTCAGTCGTTAAGCGTCTGCCTTCGGCTCAGGTCATGATCCCAGGGTCTTGGGATTGAGCCCCGCATCGGGCTCCCTGTTCAGCGGGAAGCCTGCTTCTCCCTCTCCCACTCCCCCTGCTTGTGTTCCCTCTCTCGCTGTGTCTCTCCTCTGTCAAATAAGTAAATAAAATCTTTAAAAAAAAAAAAGATAAATGGATTTTCATGAATATGAAACCAAAAGCAGAGGCGATAAAAGAAAATACAGATAAATTGGACTTCATCAAAACTTAAAACTTTTGTGCATCGAAGGACACTACCAATGAGAGAATGACAAGACAACTCATGGAATGGGAGAAAATATTTACAAAGCATTTATCTGATAAGGGATTGGTATCTAGAATATATAAAGAACTCTTAACATCTCAACAATAACAAAACAACATGATTAAAAGACAGGCAAAGGACTTGGAAAGATAATTCTCCAAAGAAGTTATTCAGATGGCCAATAAACACATGAAAAGAAGCTCAACATTACTAATCGTTAGGGAAATGCAAATCAAAACCACAGTAAGATACTATCTCACACCCATTAGAAGGGCTACCATAAAAAAACCACCAAAAAATAACAAGTGTTGGCAAGGATGTGGAGAAACTGATACCCTTGTGCACTGTTGATGGGAATGGAAAATAAAAACAGTATGGCAGTTTCTAAAAAATTAAACACAAATGGCTATGTGGTTCAGCAATCCCACTTTTGTGGATACATACGCAAAAGAAATGAAAGCAGGGACTCAAAGAGGTATCTCTACACCCATGTTCATAGAATTATTATTTGCAATAGCTCAAAGGTGGAAGCAACCCAAGTGTCCACTGACAGATAATTGGATAAATAAAATGTAGTACATGCATACAATGGCATATTATTCAGTCTTAAAAAGGAAGGAAATTCTGACACATTACAACATGAATGAACCTGGAGGACGTTATACTAAGCGAAATAAGCCAGTCACAAAAGGACAGGTAGAATTCCACTTATATGAAATATTTGAGTAGTCAAATTCATATTGACAGGAAGTAGACAGGTAGCTGCTAAGGGCTAGGGCGGGGTGAGTGGAGAAAGAAGTGGATAGTAAGTTATTGTTTAATGGCTCAAGAGTTTCAATTTTGCAAGATGAAAAGAGCACTGTGAGTGGATGGTGGTGATTATAGTGCAACAATGTGAATGCACTTAATGCCACTGAACTGTACACTTAAAAAATGGTTAAGATGGTAAATATTGTGTTATGTGCTTTTTACTGCAATTTTTTTTTTTAAGATTTTATTTATTTATTTGCCAGAGAGGGAGAGCACAAGCAGGAGGAATGGCAGGCAGAGGGAGCAGCAGACTCTCCGTTGAGCGGCAAGCCCGACGCGGGACTCGATCCCAGGACCCTGGGATCATGACCTGAGCCAAAGGCAGTCACTTAACTGACTGAACCACCCAGGTGTCCCACCACAATTTTTTTTTTTTTAAAGGAATGAAATTCTTCTGCATGATACAACATAAGTGAACCTTGAAAACAGTGAGATATGCCAGACACTAAAGGGCAAATATTACATGATTCCACTTATATGAAATATGTAGAAGAGTCAACTTTATAGAAACAGAAATTATAAGTTACCAGGGACTGGGGGATGCAATAATTGGGGAGCTATTGTTTAATGGGTTTGGGATTTGGGTGAACTAAATCTAAATCCTTCTGCTTGGGATTACGAAGAAGTTCTGGAACTGGATAGTGATGATGGGTGCACCTTATGAATATACTTAATGCCACTGTGTTAGTTTTTTTTAATTTTTTTTAATTCAATTTAATTAATATAGAGTATTATTAGGTTCAGTGGTAGAATTTAGTGATTCATCAGTTGTATATAACACTCAGTGCTCATTACATCAAGTGCCCTCCTTAATGCCCATCACCCAGTTACCCCATCTCCCCACCCACCTCCCCCTGGGTGAACTAAATCCAAATCCTTCTGTTTGGGATGATGAAGAAGTTCTGGAAATGGATAGTGGTGATGGTTGCACACTATCAATATATTTAATGCCACTGTATTATTTTTATGTGAATTAGATACTTAAAACTAGTTAAAATGGTAAATTTTAGGTTATGTATATTTTACCACAATAAAAACAACTTTTAAGATAAGTGGGGAAAAGTATCATAAACACACTAAACTTAATGAAATTTTGCACTTCTGTTAAGAATTGTGCTCACATAAGACCTACCAGTCCCAGAAACAGTCAGACACTAAAGTCTTGCCCCAAATTATCAAATTACCCCTGGTGCCTTTGTTCACAATATATTTTCTCCATTAACTAACAAGGACCAAACTGAGGATACTGACAACCTCTAGCATTCACTCCTCAGTGACCACTAAGAATCTATAAAGCGTAATGTTTCCATATACCACCATTGCTTTCCTGCAGAAAAAAATGATACCTGATGAAGTGGTCCAAATAAGCTGGTGATGGAAATAATCAGAGAGAACACAGCAGCTCATCTCTAAAGTAGGCTGCTTAAAATAAGTTCTAATTAATATTCCGTATCTGTCCTCATCCCCATTTGAAAAAGCAATTCAAGAATTATCCCCTCCTCTCCCTTGGTCCTAGGCCTTACTTTTAAATGGTAACTTCACTTGCCTGAAGAGGCTTCTCAGAGTAGCAAGAATATTAGCTAGCAAGACATCACAAGAAAAGAAACTACAGACCGATGTCCCTCATGGATACAGATGCAAAAATGCTCAACAAAAATAATAGCAAATCAAATCTAGCAACATATAAAAAGGATTATACACCATGACCAAATGGGATTTACGCAAGGAATATAAGGTTGGTTTAACATCCAAAATGCAATTAATATGCCATATTGATAATGGACAAAAACCACATGACAATCTCCATAGATACAGAAAAAGCATTTAACAAAATTCAACACCAATTCATGATAATCCTCAACAAACTAGAAACAGAAAGGCACTTCCTCAATCTAATGAATGACATCTATGAAAACCTGTATCTAACACCATAATTAGACTTGTATATTGAAAACTCCAGGAGCGCCTGGGTGGCTCAGTCAGTTAAGCGTCTGCCTTTGGCTCGGGTCATGATCCTAGATCTTGGGATCGAGCCCCGCCATCAGGCTCCCTGCTCAGCAGGGAGTCTGCTTCTCCCTCTCCCTCTGCCTGCCGCTCCCCCTGCTTGTGCTCTCTCACTCTCTCTCAAATAAAAAACAACACCTTTAAAAAGAAAACTACAAAACATTGCTGAGAAAAATTAAAGACCTAAACAACAGAAGATATCTCAAGTTCCTGGATCAGAGACACCAAAAAAACCCCCAAATTTACTGCATATTAACATAATTCCTATCAAAATCCCAGCTAGCTGGCTGCAGAAATTAACAAAGTGATCCTAAAATTTATATGGAAATGCAAAACACCAAGAATAGCCAAAACAATTTTGGAAAAGAAGAACAATATTAGAAGACTTACACTTCCTGATTTCAAAACTTACTATAAAACTACAGTAATCAAGACATTGCATTAGTGTTGATTTTCCACAGAGGTACCAATGAAATTCAACAGAAAAAAAGATAATCTTCAACAAATAGTGCTATAAGGCAACTGAATAGCAACTTGCAAAAAAGATTATTTTGGACCCTAACCCACAAAAAATAACTAAAGTGGTTCATAGACCTAAATATAGGTGCCAACATAATAAATAAAACTTTTAGAAGAAAACATAGGAGAAAATCTTTGTGACCCTGGGTTGGGCAATGAGTTCTTAGATACAGTATCAAGAGGCTAATCCATAAAAGAAAAAAACTGATAAACTAGACTTCATCAAAATTAAATACATTTTTGTAGATATCAGAAGTGAGGGGTGAGGGTTGGGGGAAATGGATGAAAGTGGTCAAAAGGTACAAACTTCTAGTTAAAAGAAAAATTAAGTACTGGGGATGTAATGCAGATACATGATGACAACATGATGACTATAGTTGACACTGCTGTATAATATTATATTTGAAAACTGTTAAGACAGTAAATCCTAAAAGTTATCATCACAAGGAAACATTACTTTCCTTTTATTTTTTTGGTATCCATATGAGGTGATAGATATTAACTAAACTTATTGTGGCAATCATTTCACAATATATATAAGTCATTATGCTGTACACCCTAAACTTACACAATGCTGTTTGTCAAGTGTATCTCAATCAAACTGTGGAGAAAAAAACACTTTTGCACTTCAAAAGATATCATTAAGAAAACAAAAAAACCAAATACTGTGAGAAAATATTTGTGAGTCATATATCTAAACACAGACTTGCATCCAAAATACATAAAGATCTCTTACAACTAAAGAGTAAGACAAGTAACCTAACTAAAAATTGGCAAAAGATTTCAATCAACATTTCATCCAAGAAGATATATGAACAACTATAGGTAGATGAAAAGATGCTCAACATCATTATTCACTAAGGCAAAGCAAATGAAAACCACTATTTCAAACCCATTAAGTGGCTATAATGAAAAACACAGACAGGATCAAATGCTGGTGGCAGGGATGTGAAGAAATAGGAACTCTTACAGACTGCTGGTAAGAATGTAAAATGAGGGGCGCCTGGGTGGCTCAGTCGTTAAGAGTCTGCCTTCAGCTCAGGTCATGATCCCAGGGTCCTGGGATCGAGCCCTGCATTGAGGGCTCCCTGCTCAGGGGGAAGCCTGCTTCTCCCTCTCCCACTCCCCCTGCTTGTGTTCCCTCTCTCGATGTCTCTCTCTCTGTCAAATAAATAAATAAAATTAAAAAAAAAAAAAAAAAGAATGTAAAATGAGGGGTGCCTGGCTGGCTCAGTCAGAAGAGTGTGCAACTCTTGATCTTGGGGTATGGGTTCGAGCCCCATGCTAGGTGTAGAGAATATTGAGTGAAATAAGCCAGTCAGAGAAAGATACCATATGATTTCACTCATATGTGGAATTTAAGAAACAAAACAAGTGAACATGGGGTGGGGGAAGGGAGAGGCAAACCAAGAAGCAGACTCTTAACTACAGAGAACAAACTGATGGTTACCAGAAAGGAGGTTGGGGGTGGGGGATGAGTGAAATAGGTGATGGGGATGAAGGAGGGCACTTCTGATGAGCACCAGGTGATGTGTGGAAGTGCTGAATCACTATATTGTACACCTGAAACTAATATTGCACTGCATCTTAACTGGAATTTAAATAAAAACTTAAAAATAAATAAATAAAAAAATTTTTTGAAATGTAAAACTGGTGGTACACTTTGGAAAAAAGTTTGGCAGTTTCTTATAAAGTTAAACACACTACTTTACCAATGATTTTATGCAAAAGTTCCTCTACTTAAAGCCACAACCAAGAGCCTCTTTCATTGGAAAAAGATAATAAACAGTAGTCAACTATATTACAATCAATCCAATAGTCTAGATTAATAGGACAAAACCATGAAAACAAATGTCAATATTAAATTAAGATTTTAAAAACTATTTCATATCTTCTCATAGCTAAGACTCTGGTGATTGCTATGTTCTAAATTATCATTAAATCAGAGAGGACACCAGTGAAATGGCAGGTGACTATGACATTTACAGAATGCCATTGAGTCAGGAACTGTTCAATCTCCCAGCAGACAAAGAATTTGAGGCTTAAAGAGGCTGTTCTGCATAAGAACACATAGATCTGACAGCCAAGGTAAAGCTACTTGCTCTTTCCTAGATTTCTTAAGGCTTCTAAGGATTTTGGTATAAGATTGAGTCTAATGTTCGTAAATAATATCATTTAAATTGTTATTGCTTGGGGCACCTGGGTAGCTCAGTTGGTTGAATGTCTGCCTTCAGCTCAGGTCATGATCCCGAAGTCCCAGGATCGAGCCCCACTTTGGGCTCCCTGCTCAGCGCGGAGTGTGCTTCTCCCTCTGCCCCTCACCCCACTCATGCTCTCTCTCTCTCTCTCTCTCTCGCTCTCTCTGTCTTAAATAAATTAATTAAATTAAAAAATAAAAAATAAAAAAATAAAATTGTTATTGTTTGAATCTAACATATCTATCTAGATTTATGTATATACCAGAAAGGATATCTAATAAATTATTAAATAATATTTGAAATATTCCTGTGTATACCAAAAGAAGTCTTTAAAAGTAACACATCATAAAGTTATTTAAAAGTATTTTCAGTATCTCAGGGCGCCTGGGTGGCTCAATCGTTAAGCGTCTGCCTTCGGCTCAGGTCATGATCCCAGGGTGCTGGGATCAAGCCCTGCATCGGGCTCCCTGCTCAGGGGGAGGCCTGCTTTTCCCTCTCCCACTCCCCCTACTTGTGTTCCCTCTCTCGCTGTGTCTCTCTCTGTCAAATAAATAAAATCTTAAAAAAAAAATATTTTCAGTATCTCAAGTCTTACTATTTCAGTAGAAAATTCAGGAATGTCCAGGGAGTAATGTCAGAGATACCATTAAATTGTCATCTAAGTTAACAACACTTCCAACCTCTGAATTAATTTACTCATTTAAACACATTTATTAAATAGTTACTACAAGCAAAATACTATTTACCTTTTCCTCAAGGAAAGCACAACCTTTGACCATTTCCTTAATCAATACCATTGCCATGGAAATGTATAATGCTTGTTTTGAGACCTAGCAGAGAATTTTGTGCCAAATTGAATAATTTTAGCTTCTACAAGGTTTTATTCAAGCAGTGTTGGAAATCCCTGTTTAATTAGGCTTATCTATATACAAAAAGTTGCTCAAATTTTTGAGGTTTCATTGTTTTATAATTCATTCCATGTTTGTAACACTAGAAGTGCATTTTTTGATAGGAGGACATGATGGGTTACACATAAGAATCTGTATATTTTAGTGGGAAGTTAGGCTCTTCTTCAAAGGCCCTTATTCAGATTGCCTCCAAAAAGGTTACCATCAACATAATTAAAAAGTAATCAAGAGATGAAAACAAAGGGGAAGAAATGAACCTACTCAGCCAACTCACATACTGAAAACAGAACACTGAGTTTATACTTTACCTGCAGGTTTAAGGTCTCCTATTCGAATAATGTGCGGCCAGTGCTGGAGTGTTTTCGCAAAAAAAGGGTTGGTTACTCCTAATATAACTGAAGGCCTACATAAAAACAAAACAGAAACAAAGTGAGAAAAAGACAAATGTTCCAGTGAAGGCTAGTTTATAATTTCTTTAGACTGAACAATAGATTTTCTTTTCCTTCACTCAATGCATTAACGTCTCAATTATATGCCAGGCACCATGGTTAGCACTAGGCAAGTAAACATAAAAAGACATAGTCTTTTTAAAAGCATACAGAAAGAAAGGCATACATACCCAATTACAATGCCAAAATTAGGAAATAGAGAAGGTGGTATAACACATATGACAATTACAAAGGAGAAACTGTATGTCTACCAGGGGATTCAAAGACAGCTTCAATAGGTAAGCCCGGGTGGCTCAGTCGATTAAGCATCCGACTCTTGATTTCAGCTCAGGTCATGATCTTGGGGTCCTGAGACTAAGCCCCACGTAGGGCTCCGAGCTCAGCAGGGAGTCTGCTTGAAGATTCCCTCTCCCTGTGCCTCTCCCCACCTTGCGTGTGCACACATGCTCTCTCTCTCCCTAAAATAAATAAATCTCTAAAAACAAAACAAAACAAAACAAAAAAACAAAGACAGCTTTACCAAAGAGATGACATTGCACAAAGATATGAAAGATGAATAGAAGTTCTTTGCCAAGTGGATAAGGGAGGTAAAGGTGATGCAGGAGAACAAACAGTACGAGCCAAGCAATGAAGTGAGATCGTGGTGTGCTTGAAGAACTACAAAGAGCTCAGCATTCCCACAGCATAAAGTGAGAAGGATGAAGAGTCAGAAATGAAAGTAGATGGGTATGTGCTGGCCAGATTATTAAGTACCAAGTTAATATGCTAAGAAGTTTATTAAGTGCCAAATTAATATGCTAAGAAGTTTAAAAATCTTGTAGGCAAATGGAAGGTACTAGAGAACCAAATGGAAGGATGCCACATGAATGAAAATGTAGGAAGATCATTCTAGGGGAAATCTGGAAGATGCCCTATAAGGAGGGGGGGGGGTTTGGGAAAAAGCAACAGCAGATATGACAAAGACTGGAGACAGTAAGACTGGGAAGAGACTTTTGGAAAGCAGGTAACAAATGTTATTATGAGAGAGATTTTATGGTGTTAAATTGACAGAATTTGGTAAAACTTGATGTGGGACATGTTAAAAGGAGAAATTTATGACAATTTAGATTTTTGATGACTAAGGAAAAAGTAGTACCATTCATGGGTTTAGGGAAGAAAACAAGGAAACAAAGAATTCACTGCATACATTTAGTTTCAGGTGCCATTAAGATGTCCAGGTGATAAAGTGGTAAAAAACAACAACAAAACCCTGGACATAAAGGTCTGCACCTTGCAAAGATCTGGGCTAGGCAGATAAATTTCAGTTATCAGTATATGGGTCTTAACAGGGGCTGTGGGTACAGATAAGATTGCTCAGAAAGAATTATCAGTCTGAAATCAGATCCCAGAACACAGGACTGGAGAACACCAACATTTAAGGTGCTGGCAGAGACAGACCTCTGCACAGGAGACTGAGATGCATCACCAGACAGCCAGGTGAGAGTGGCATCAAGGATTAAAATGCTTTCAAGCTCAGGCGCCTGGGTGGCTCAGTCAGTTAAGTGTCTGCCTTCGGCTCAGGTCATGATCCCAGGCTCCTGGGATCGAGTCCCATATTGGGGAGCCTGCTTCACCTTCTGCCCCTCACCCCACTCGTGGGCTCTCTCTCTCTCTCTCTCAAAAGTAAATAAAATCTTTTAAAAAATGCTTTCAAGCTCAACAGCTTAAATGTTATAAGAAAGGGAAGGCAGAAGAATTAAGACAATAATGTGCCTATGGGATAGGGCAGGGAGAGGGTCTTGATGACTCTGGCCAAGAATGACTTCACTGGAAGTGGAGAAATCAACCTGCAATGGACTGAGAAGCAACCAGAAAACCAAGAAGTAAAGACAGTAAATGGAGATTTGTTGTTGTTATTCTAGAAATTTAGCTATGAAAAGAATGTAAGCAATAGAGCAGGAGCTAAAAGGGAAAGGGTAAGATAATTTTTTCCCCTTTGACATATTCGGAAGAATTTTCATGTTTCCATGCCAATTCAATGAAGAGGAGGAAGGGGAAGAAATGAAGAGGAAGAAGGAAAAGGAAGTTACAGAGCAATAAAAGATAACTGATGCTGTAAGAGGCCCTAAAATAGGGCAAGAAAACAGAACTCAAAGTATAGTCAGATGGCTATTAATGACAATACAGCTTCCACTAATAAATAAAATCATTCAAAGAAAATAAGATTGACAATTGAAATGTAGAAGTGTTACAAGCAGCTCCTCAAACCTTCCTTTATAAAATCAAGATGCCAGTAAGTTCAAGATGTAATTTTATATAATTTGGTTATACAGGTAATACTTGGTCAATAATAGTTGTTTTGTCTACTCACGGGGCTTGAGTACGAGTAGTATATTCTTTGAATTCACTGTCATGAATTGTGAAATAAGGTCGGAAGTCGCTGAAGTACTTTAATGGAGAAATACAGCTGTGGAGTAAGAAGAACATTTAAAACAAAGGACAAAAAATTAAAGGCCCTACTCAATAACTATAAAACATCAATACACACAGTATACCCACAGTGGCATTATTTATTTATTTATTTCAGTAAACAGCAAACTCCTTTTAGGAAACCAGAAAGACAAATGGAAATGCATAATCATGTGGAATGGTGTGCTGAAAGCACGCTGGACTTGGGGCAGAAGATGGGGTGAAGTGCTGGCACTCTCACTTCCTCGCTATGTATCTTTTACGAGACTCTGACCATTCATGCAGCCCATATTTGTCAGGTGCCAGCTGAGCGAATGAATGTTTGTTGCTCAGAAAAACCGAAACACGGTTCTAGCCCTCGTGGAGCCTGAGTTAATTTTCTCATTCATGAAACGGTACTATAATGAGCCCAGCCTTCTTACAAGGAAGGGAGTTGTGTGGGTCAACGCAACGAGTGTGCAAACATATCACAGATGGAAAAATGCTGCAACCGTCACCATCAGGAACCAAACATACTCACTTAGTAAGTGCCAATACAGTCTCTGATGACTCTGATGGTGACGGTGCCATGACCACGAGGGGTTCCCCCAACAGGACCAGCTCCCAAAGCATCTGACTATGAAGGAAAACCGGGCAGAAACACCTGAAAGGTATTTATACAGAAGTGTTATTTATCCAACTCTGTTTTTTTAAATTCTTAGATGATCGTTCTAAAGACTTCGTACTGATACAAATTCTTCCAGCTATTTGTACCTCGTTGTGACATACAAATTCTTTAGAATATGGTGATGCATAAGTCCATTTTATCTATATAAAAACATACCAATTTGACTCATTCGAATTTTTAGAAAATTAAATGCAATATACTGACATATAAAATGGCTAACATATAATAAAAACATATAAAATAGTTATTAAATTGTACTATATGGTAGACCTATTTCATCAATATTGCTTTCTTACATTTGAATTTCTATTCTAAATATTTTAAAGAAAACAAGAAAAATTAATTTTCCAAAGGATGTTTACTGAATGTACTTAATTTAAAAGCTAATGCTTGGGGTGCCTGGGTGGCTCAGTCGTTAAGTGTCTGCCTTCAGCTCAGGTCATGATCTCAGGGTCCTGGGACTGAGTCCCACATCAGGCTCCCTGCTCAGCAGAGAGTCTGCTTCTCCCTCTCCCTCTGCCGTGTCCCCTGCTCATGCTCCCTCTCTCTCTTTCAAATAAATAAAATCTTAAAAAAAATAAAATAAAAGCTACTGCTTTCAAGATTAAAAAATGATGAAAACAAATCACAAGGGGGAGATCTAATGCCAAACAAAAGAATGATTTCCTGGGCAGATCCTTCCCTTACAGAAATGCTCCATATTTTTATAGTAGCCCTGGAATTAGTCTGGTACATTACTTAGCCTCAGACATTTGGTAATATACTTATTTAGTAATTTCCTCCTGTTAGGGTAATGATTTTTCGTAGCAGGTTAGAGAATATCTACTTATAAAGATCATAACCAATCTTCCTAGTTGAAAACATATACACACACAAGAAAGAGAAAGGAAGGAAGGAAGGAAGGAAGAACACGTTAAGTGCAAAAACATAAAACAGATCTGTGAAATGGAAATTAGGGAAAGTTAATTTTAACAATTCAAAAGCAAGAAAACAAATGTGAAGGAAGTGCAAAAACAAACAAAAAAAAACCAATATAAACAGTTCAAGGATAAGGCAAAGGACCTCTTCTTCCTCTTTCTTTCCTAAACGATTCAATTCTAAAGGAGAACATGGTGCATGGTAGGCATCTCTGCCAGGAGGGAAAGAAGACATGTTGGCTCAGAGGGGGGTGTGAGGACCTGTGTGAGACATCCACGTGGAGGAGGTAGCTTCCTGGGGGGCTGTTGGAACCCAGATGTGGTAAAGAAGGTGTACATGTGTGGAGGTGATCTGGTTTGGGGTGAAGGGCAAGAAGTATGAGAGGCCTGGAGGGGCAGCCTGGTGTGGAGTGTCAGAGCCAGAGTGTATTGAAGCTGTCCATGGTGGGACATAAGAGCAGGGGAAATAGGGTGTTCACACAGAGAGGTGGCCTGGAAAGAGGTGTAGGAGCACAGCAGGGTAAGGAGGGCATTCCTGTGGGGGGTTAGTCTAGCACTGGGAGCAGAGCACAAGCGAAGTAAGGATGGCACCCATATGGAGAGGGGGCCTAATGTACAATATAGAAGCCTAAATGGGGTAGGAGGGCAACCACATGGGGGTCAGTCTAGCATGGAGTAGAGCCTGAGAAAGTTAAGGAAGGTATCCATGAAGAAGGGCAGCTGGGTATGGAGTGTCAAAGCCCAAAAGGGGTAAGAAAGTCATTTGCACAGAGGAGAGGATTTAAACAGAGATGAGAGACTGGTTACTAACAGGGACTGATCAAATAAATTAATTAATTAAGGATAATAGGAGGTAGTTTCGGGCGCCTGGGTGGCTCAGTTGGTTAAGCGACTGCCTTCGGCTCAGGTCATGATCCTGGAGTCCCTGGATCGAGTCCCGCATCGGGCTCCCTGCTCGGCGAGGAGCCTGCTTCTCCCTCTAACCCTCCCCCCTCTCATGTACTCTCTCTCTCTCTCATTCTTGCTCTCTCAAATAAATAAATAAATCTTTTAAAAAAAAAAAAATAGGAGGTAGTTTCTCAGAAAATTTCTCAGAAAGAAATACAAATACAGAAAGGAAGAAAACTAGAATGAACCCTGTCTTATAGGATTGGAATTGGGGGTAGTGGCATGACTTTATGGTTTTTAATATATATGTATATAGAAATATATAGCAAAAACGTGTATATATATATGAGTATGTATGTATGCATCCCTTTACAAATATGTATATACTCCCTACCTCTGTCCACTGAGAGGGCCTAAAAACAATGATATCCTAATAGCAATGAGCACAAGTAGTACCCAGATCTTGGCTTCTGAATCCTATTCTCCATTAAAAAAAAAAAAGCCAAGGCTTTTTGGAGAAATGGCTGATTCCAGGGCTAGGGAAGGAAAAATATAAGATAATCTTAAAACCCAAGAGAACTGAAAACATATGTCCATACAAAGGCTTATATACAAATGTTCATAGTAGCATTACACATAATAGCTAAAAAGTAAAAACCATCTGAATGTCCTTCAGTGAATTAATGGATAAACAAAATGTGGTATATCCACACAATGGAACATAATAAAATGAAGTAATGACTCATGCTACCACATGTATAAACCATGAAAATGATATGCTAAGTGAAAGAAAGTAGACACAAAAAGCCACATAATTTATGATTCTATTTATATGGTATGGCCAGAATAGACAAATCTACAGAGATATAAAGTAGATTAGTGACTCCCAGGGGCTGGGGAGGAAAGAAGAAATGGGGAATAAATGCCACTAGGAACAGGGTTACTTTTTGAAGTGATTAAATGTCTTTTTTTTTTTTTTTTTAAAGATTTTATTTATTTATTTGGCAGAGACAGCGAGAGCAGGAACACAAGCAGGGGGAGTGGGAGAGGGAGAAGCAGGCTTCCCACTGAGCAGGGAGCCTGATGTGGGACTCGATCCCAGGACTCTGGGATCATGACCTGAGCCGAAGGCAGCCGCCCAACAACTGAGCCACCCAGGCGCCCGAAGTGATTAAATGTTTTGGAACTAGAGAGTATTTATGCACAACTTTGTGAACTGTATACTTTGAAAGAGTGGATATTATGGTATGTGAATAATATATCAATTTTTTTTTTTTTAAAGATTTTATTTATTTGACAGAGAGAGACACAGCGAGAGAGGGAACACAAGCAGGAGGAGTGGGAGAGGGAGAAGCAGGCTTCCCGCGGAGCAGTGAGCCCAATGCGGGGCTCGATCCCAGGACCCTGGGATCATGACCTGAGCCGAAGGCAGACGCTTAACCGACTGAGCCACCCAGGCGCCCCGATATATCAATTTTTTTAATTAAAAAAGAAAAGATAAGCCTGGAACATCTTACACAAGAAAGCAAGGAAGTCTTTAAAGAATGACAAGAATATTTCAAAAACAAAAACCAAAAACAGAGGCCAACTTGAAGTGAGACAAGTCTAATTGGCCAAACTGGGGACAACTGAAACATCAAATGAGAATAATAAGACTTTAATAACCTGTTGAATAAAACAGGAAACCAACAGTCCATACAGATATACACAGTATGATGTTTTGAAATATTTCTACAAATTGTTTGATACTTCCTTTAAAACATGGAGCCTAATTCTCACCCCCCACCCTTAGCTGTGGGCTAGATTAATGGCTTACATGTAATGAACAGAATAAGGACTGTGCAACCTAGAAGGTTGGGTCATAAAAGACATAGTGGCTTCAGCCAAGTCTCAGATCCCCTCTGAATACTGTGGGAACATTCAAGCTGCCCTATGGGCAGGTCCACATGACTAGAAATGAGGCCTCCTGATAACAACCACAAGGAACTGTGACCTCCAGCCAGCAGCCAAGTAAGTAAGCCTTTTTGGGAAACAGATCCTCCAGCCCCAGTCAAGACCCTCATGCCCCACTTGTCCAACTGACTAAAACCCTGACTGATATCGTGACTCCAACTTCGTAAGAGATCTAGAGCTAGAACCATCTAGCTAAGACGTTCCCAGATTCCTAACCCTCAGAAACTGTGTGAAGTAATATCTGTTCTTTCAAATATTCTCTCAAAGTATTGGGGTAATTTATTACACAGCAATAAATAACTCGTATACATAGTTTCAAAGTGCCTCCCCACAAAATACTTAATCACAAAAGGAAAACCAGTAGTTTATCATCGAGAAGCTTGGAGAATACCACAAAGTGAACATCTTCAGTAACAAGGCAAGCTACCTCCCTGCCAAAGACACAGAGCTCAAATCTAATCTTGAGTAAATCCCAAACAAACCTAAACTGAGGGATTTCCTGCAAAATAACTGTCTTGTAATCCACAAGAAGCTCAGGTGTGTGAAAGAAGACTGAGGATCTATTCCATACTGAAGGAGAGAGACTGAAGAAGCATGACAGGTAAATGCAACAGACAATTCTGAACTAGATGGTATTGTGACAATTGGTGACATCTGAATTAAATGGTATTAATTTACCAATGTTAATTTCCCAATTTTGATGACTGCATTGTGCCTTTATTTGTAGGAGAGAGACACTAAAGTATTCAGAGATGATGAGACATCAGGTCTCCAACTATCAAGGGGTACAAAGAAAAAGTTTTCTGTACTATACTTACTCTTTTTCTGTAAATTAGTGATTGTTTCAAATTTTTATATATATAATTACATATAATACGCATATATACACATATACATTTATATGTTTATTTATGTACATAAAATTTTTAAACAATCACAAATTTATAGAAAAGTGGCAAGTGTGTGTAAGTATATATTTAATAGTGGGGTGCCCTTCAGGCATTAAAACTGAAAATTGCTTTTTCTCACAAGTATTATAATATATAATCAGTAAGGGTATAAACAGACACCAAGTACAGTTACAAGATAAAGCATTCTCTGAAACCCCTGTATTACTTTAGAAATATTTGTTACAAAAAGTAGTTTTATTGGGGAGGTAAGTATTAAATATTCAAGAACTATATCCTATCTCCAGCTCTAGCTTTAATAAATATTGGTGGTAGGCATCTAATTAACTGCAGTATAAAATTACTAAAATGAGGATAGGGAAACTATAGGGTATTTTTTTAGCACTACTCTCATATCCCCATTCTGGAGTGCTATGCTTTATGCTAAGCTCCACTGCCGCCCCCTCAAAAGAGTCATCCCCTGGAAAAAATTAGAAACTTACTCCAAATAAATAAATAGATGAATAAATAAATAGATACATATATAAATAGATAACTAGACAAGTAAATAACTAGATAAAGGTTTCAAACTTTTCCAAAGACATAGCATGTTGTTATAATCTTAAAAGCTAAAAGAAACTGGGGCACCTGGGTGGCTCAGTTGGTTAAGTGTCTGCCTTTGGCTCAGGTCATGATCCCAGGGTCCTGGGATGGAGCCCCACATCAGGCTCCCTGCTCAGTGGAGAGCCTGCTTCTCCCTCTCCCTCTGCCTGCCACTCTGCCTATCTGTGCTCGCTCTCTATGTCTCTGTCAAATAAATAAATAAAATCTTAAAAAAAAAAAAACCTAAAAGAAACTAACATGTATCAATGAGTATCAGACACATTTTATGTAGTAATAGACTTTTACAGTCTTTGAAACACAGAACACTCAAGCTATTATCTACTCTGCCAATGGGGTAGAAAGCCAAGATGACTTCATTATCAAGAAGGGGGCAAGGAGGAACATGATGACACATAACTGATATGCCTCTTGCCATGTGAGGAACCAACAGCAAGTTATCATCAGGTAAAACGTCCTTGACTCTAGGCAAGAGAATGTATTTCTTTCAACAAAAAGCTGTCCCTCAATTGTAAGCCCAACTTAAAAACTGAATGAGATGGGGCACCTGGGTGGCTCAGATGGTTAAGCGTCTGCCTTCGGCTCAGGTCATGATCCCAGGATCCTGGGATCGAGCCCCGCATCGGGCTCCTGGTTCAGCAGGGAGCCTGCTTCTCCCTCTCCCTCTGCCTCTCCCCCTGCTCATGCTCTCTCTCTCTCTATCTCTGTGTCTCAAATGAATAAATTTTAAAAAATCTTTAAAAAAAAAAACTGAATGAGAAGACTATGTGATCAAGAGAGCTGACACCGAAGTCAGGGTCCATGGACTAGTGGTAGCTTAACAAGACTTGACCTGGTACAAGGAGGGAGACAAGCCCCCAGGCTCAACTGCATTTCTACCACTCAGCTTCAAACATCTTTCCAGGTCTCAGTCCTTTGCTCTCAAGCTCACTGTTGACATAAAAATATCACCTTCAGTATAAGTGATAAACATTTAAACTTTTATTCACACGAAAAACGTACAATGTAAGCTCTCCACACACAAAATGAAGAGTGCTGTCACTAATCTGAGGGTCAGATATTAAATGCTCGGCACAGCACTATCTGTGTGAGCCTATTATTGTTCAACTTTCAGGTTTTTCACCTCCTGAGCAACAAGAATGAAAAAAACAACACACTCACTTGTTCCACTTTTTGAAAGATTTTATTTATTTGAGAGAGAGCACGTGCATGCGTGCACACGAGAGGGGGAGGGGCAGAGGGAGAAGGAGGGAGAGAATCTCAAGCAGACTCCTTGCTGAGCGCGGAGCTGGACACCGGGCTCAATCTCACGACCCTGACTGAGATCATGACCTGAGCGGGAGCCATCCAGGTACCCCTCACTTGTCCTACTTTAAAAACAAGAACATGTCATTCATAATCAGGAGAAAAGACACATGCTAATAAAAAGTGTTAGTGGTAGGAATAATTAATTACCACAAAAGCAAAGATAACTGATAATAAACTGAAAAGCATTAAGATGTGCACCCAGCAGTTCAAAAGAAAACATGTCTAGTAATCAAATTCTATATTAACTTATGCATATTATTTAATTTATTCCTAAATGAACTAAGTATCAAAAGTATAAATAGTAGGGGTGCCTGGGTGGCTCAGACGGTTAAAGGGACCGACTCTTGGCTTCGGCTCAGGTCACGATCTCAGGGTCCTGAGATAGGGCCCTATGTGGGGCTCTACGACACTCGTGGAGCTGGCTTAAGATTCTCTCTCTCCCTCTCCCTCTGCCCCCTTCCACCCACTCCCATGCAGATGCGCTCGCTCTCTCTAAAAAAAAAAAGGTATATAGTATGCATCCTTTGTATATTTTTCCTGTGATAACTATTCATTTATCTGGGGGACATTCACTCTCCCTTTTCATTCTAAGAATGCTACAATATCTAATTTTTAAAAGAAAGTCAATTTGTTTTTAAGTAAGATTTATAATTTACATACGGTAAAATTCACACTTAACAAAGATTTAGAACACTTCCATCACTCCAAAACTTCCTTCATCCTCTTTGTAGCTGACTTCCCTCTCCCACCCCCGGGCAACCACTGATCTGATGTCTGCCTCTTTTCCAGAATACCATATAAGTGGAATTATTCAGTAAGTAGCTCTTTAAAATCTGGCTCCTTCACCAAGCACAATGCTTCGGAGTCACCCGTGTTGCTGACTGTATCAACAGTGCACTTTTTTTAATGCTCAGTGGTATCCATGCATATGCATGCATCACAATTTGTTTATCCATTTACCAGTTTACGGACATTTGCATTGTTTCCAGTTTTAGGCTGCTATGAATAGAGCCGCTATAAACATTTGCATACAGGTCTTTGTGTGGATATGTGCTTTCATATTTATTGGGGTAAATTCCTAGAAGTGGGATTGTGGGCTATACTAGGGCCAAGTGAATAAAACAAATCAAGCATATAAAACAA
Organism: Phoca vitulina; assembly: GCF_004348235.1. Lineage (NCBI taxonomy): Eukaryota > Metazoa > Chordata > Mammalia > Carnivora > Phocidae > Phoca > Phoca vitulina. The sequence goes on from NW_022589716.1 coordinate 14,803,768, forward strand.
ATCACTCTTTGAAGCAATATTCCAGGCAGTTTAAAGGTCACACACACACAAAATTCTACACACACAAAAATCAAACCAAAAAACCCATTCTAAGTCTTTTACATGACTCCCGATTGCATGTATTACTATTTAATAACCGCTCGGCAACAGCAGTGGTTTCTCAAGCTGGGCTACACATCAGAACCACCTAGGAGCTGGAACTGGGCACCAGTCCAGAGATTTCTATATAGTTGCCCTGGGTAAGGCACAGCCATTGGTACGTTTCCTTTTCTTTTTTAAGTGCTAGATTCTTTCTCCCTTTTTTTATTTTGCATTTTTTAAAGTTTCAAACATACAGAAAAATAAAGACAATAGTGTAAGAACCCCCATTTATATACCATCTAGAGTTAAAAATATTTTATCATTTTTACTTCATTAATTTTTTTCTTACTGAAGTATTTTAAGAGTCTTAGTTTCTACCAACTGAGCTAGCCAGGCACTTCTTACTGAAGTATTTTAAAATAAAATACAAACCTCATGACATTTCATCTCAAAATACTTAAAAATACATCTCTAAAAAGTAAGTCCATTTTCTTACATGATTACAACACCATTCTCACACCAAACCAAACAAAAAATAATTTGTTTCTACCATGTAATACCCAGTCCATACCCAAATTTCCCTGTCAAAGCTCATAATATATAGTCAGGGATGAACCATTGATTTATAGTAATATGTGAAACATAATAACTATTTTCTTCCAGTTTTTGTCCCTCCTTTTTTTTCTTCCAGTTTTTTCCACATTTAAGAACATTCATTTCCTAAAGAAATTTAAAACAATATCACAAAGTAAAAGAGTAAAGGCAGTTAATAAAATTTACCTGAAAAGATCCACCTCATGAACAGTAGGTAAAATAACAGATATATGTGTGTCTGCCTGAGATAAAAAAAAAAAATACAGATGTCACTAAAATTTACAGAAATTGATTTTTTACATATCTATCTTGTGATCAATAAGCTATGTCGCCCTATCTTTTAAGATTCTCTTCTTCCAGAAACAGCCACAAAGAGAATGGGTCTTACCAATCTCCCCTAACACAGAAGATCAAGGATGACAGATATCTTGGATAAAGCATTAACCTAATAGTCAGTCAGATGTTAGATTAATTCACAACTGCATGAAATACTACCATAACATAACAGGCAAAATTAGTTTTCCTACTGCTTTCCATTTTAATTCAATTCAAACAATGGGAATGGCAAATACACCAGTTAAAATATTTCAAATAAAAACTTCAACCCCACCCATGAACAGATGTAGCTTTGGTGGAAATGAAAGACAATCATAACTACAGAATCCTTTTGACTGTGTTTCCTACAAACAAAAGTCTGTTGACCACTCTTCTAAGAAACTAAGAGGTTTTATGTATTTTCCCCTAGTCCTCACAGCTACAGTATAAATTCTGAGTTCTCTAGTGTCTACCACATAACAAGAAAAACAATCTGAGAAACATTAGAAAGTTTATTATCAATTCATTACAAAATTATTTAATGGGGTATTTCAGTAATATTCAGAAATGTATCATAAACCCAAGAAACTCTGCATTTGCTAGTTTAAGAATTCAGTTTAAAAGACTATATATGCTGGATTATTCTACCACAGTACCACACTACCTGCTGAGTTAACTGCGCTATTTGAGTTGTCCCAGGCTTGTCATGACATGTGGGAATCCGTACCTTAAAGAGAAAGAGAAGAAATTAACTTTGGCTACAAAAAGAATGTCTTTTATATAATTTGTGAGTCTCATTACAAGAAGGATCTGAAACACTCTTACCACTAAAAATGTACACTCAGCAAGGCTAAAAAGCCATAAAAACAAAGTATTTACATCAGATTTAAAAACTACAGTCTTATTTATCTTTAGTCACAGCAGAAGGTAAGTGAACCAAGGTTTCTATATTCCCATACACATGGAAATCACTAACGCACTGAGAAGCCAACGTGCTGGAAAACAGAAAAAGGGCATCAGCTTCATACTGCTTCCTGTTTATTGTTCCAATCTTTGCTTCATTAATACACACACGCCCAAACACACCCTCTCAAGCTTGCCAAACTATGGAATAAATCTAACAGGAAACCATGAGAACTTTCAACCCAGAGCTACGAGTACTATTTTGATGATCTCCCAGGGAAAAAAACAGAACACATCCTACAGAAATGAGTACATCTAAAAACAGAGCATTGCCAAAAATAAGTCCAACTTGAAAATGAATTGTAAAAGCACTTAGAGAACATTCATACAAAGCCTGCAAGCAAAATGTTAATTCATTAAGGAAAGGAAAGGAAAGGAGAGGAAAGGAATGGAAAAGAAAAGAAAGGAAAAGTGAATAGAGCACAATACCCTGGGATGGACATGTTTGGTCTGACATTACACATTAAGATCATTTAAACCTAAGACCCAATGGCTTTCCTAATTTCTTTTAATTTTTACTAATTCATACTCAATTCTACAAAATATTCCACCCATCCCTGGAGGGCCACAGAATTGCAGAAGTCTAGAAGGTAGCATTTACATTCACATGTATTATGTAAGAATGACACCTCTGCGCAAACTCTACAGGATGAAACAGGACAGGTGGCCCCTGGAGTGGTATGACTAATGGCTCTGTGCAGCAGGAGGAACTGTGATATCTCTGTAACTCCTCACATACAAGTGAAAGCAGTAACAGGACTGGATATCATTAGGAAGTTAAAAAGTAAAACTCATCTATGAACTTCCTAGAGTTCCTTAGAAAAGGAGACAAATGAAATAAAAGGTATTACCTTCATTACAACCCCCATAATAGGCAGGTATAATGTCTTCCCTGGCACTGGAGCAGGCCATCGGTCAACATCATTACAAGCTGAAAAATAAAATATTTCCTTATTATAAGTTCAAATATTAAAATATGAAAAATAAAACATTAGAAATTAGAACTCCACTTTTTATAGAGCAGGAAAAATATACTGGAAAGGTGGAAGATAAAAGGTAAAAGAAAAGTAAAAGTAGTGAAAATATCTTACATTTCACCAGAAATATACCTGTGTTCTAGGATATAAAATGGTTTAAATTTTTTGAAAGCAACAAAATGATAGGTTTAAAGGGAGTTTTCCTATTTACTTATTACTAGTAAAATTAGCTACAAAAGCATACCACCTGGTAGAGGCCTCTGTACTGACATAAAGATTTCTGTTTAAATAGTACTCTGAGAAGCAGAGCTGTCAACTCCATATTTGTTTATTATTACCCTAATAAATAGGCATCATCTATGTTGCAAAAGGAGATAATAAAAGATATGGTCTTTGGTGTTTGTAGGTAAAGGTGCAGAAGAGTTTTACATCTCTCTCCTACCATATAGCCCTTAAAATTCTTAACTAATTTTTTTTAGAAAGTCAGCTTTATACTTATCAGCCATTTCCAGTAAAATTTTTAAAACTCCTTCTTAAAGGTATCTAACTCACACAAAGTTTAACTTACCTGCTTCCAAATAAGGTTCGCTCTTTTCAAAATATTCTGGTGCTATCTGTTTGAGCACAGTGTGAAAAAAATGAATATAAGGTAGTTTGCTGATCAAAACCAAGGACTGGAGAGAAAAAAGAAATACGTTTTTTTATTTTCCTAATGATTATAACTTAAACTTGTCATTTCTTACATAATCAATTATTAACAAGCTAAATTCAGCAAAAAGTGTGGATTTTGAAATAAAGCTTTTGCAGTGGATGATTAAAAGAAAAACTACATTGGGCGCCTGGGTGGCTCAGTTGGTTAAGCGACTGCCTTCGGCTCAGGTCATGATCCTGGAGTCCCAGGATCGAGTCCCACATCGGGCTTCCTGCTCAGCAGGGAGTCTGCTTCTCCCTCTGCCCCTCCTCCCTCTCATATGCTCTCTCTCTCTC
>NW_022589716.1:16039389-16091306 GCF_004348235.1 Phoca vitulina
CCCCCCCCCCCAGCAACCCTCTGCTTGTTTCCTGAGATTAAGAGTCTCTATGGTTTGTCTCCCTCTCTGGTTTCATTTTTCCCTCCCTTCCCCTATGATCCTCTGTCTTGTTTCTCAAATTCCTCATATCAGTGAGATCATATGATACTTGTCTTTCTCTGATTGACTTATTTCGCTTAGCATAATACTCTGTAGTTCCATCCATGTCATTGCAAATGGCAAGATTTTGTTTTTTTGATGGCTGCATAATATTCCAGTGTGTGTGTGTGTGTGTGTGTGTGTACCACATCTTCTTTATCCATTCATCTGTTGTTGGACATCCAGGCTCTTTTCATAGTTTGGCTATTGTGAACATTGCTGCTATAAACATTGGAGTGCATGTATCCCTTCAGATCACTACTTTTGTATCTTTGGGGTAAATACCCAATAGTGCAATTGCTGGGTCATAGGGTAGCTCTATTTTCAACTTTTTGAGGACCCTCCATACTGTTTTCCAGAGTGGCTGCACCAGCTTGCATTCCCACCAACAGTGTAGGAGGGCTCCCCTTTCTCTGCATCCTCACCAACATCTGTCTTTTCCTGACTTGTTAATTTTAGCCATTCTGACTGGTATGAGGTGGTATCTCATTGAGGTTTTGATTTGTATAGAAAAAAAAAATGTTATTAAGAAACTCATAAGGAAGAGAAAATACACTTATAGTTCTCTACTATATTTATTGAAAAAATACACATATAAGTGGATCTGTGCATTTCAAACCCATGTTATTGAAGGATCAATTGTAATATGTGATCTTCTGTGTCTGGTTTCATTCACTTAGCATGTTTTGGAGGTTTCCTTTGGTATTTTGCCCTGCCCTCAGCTTTCAGCATCCACTACCTTCACTTGGTAAAGATTGTGAATGACTTCTCTTCCTTCTCCTATTTTACCTCAGGCTTCAGTGGGTCACTGCTGTAGTTGTATTTGGTGAAGATTCTGTTGTCTATTCTGACCTATGCCCAGCCTTTGACACTCAATTAAATCCTATGGGAAAGAATTGACAAGTTGGGGAAAACTTGCTTAGGGCTCCTCAAGATCAGATTCATCACATTAACCTTCAAGGAGGTGTTAAGTTTTTTCAAAGTTTAGCTAGTTTCTTCATTCTATTTTTGGCAGATTTATCTTCTTGATATTTTGCTAGGGAGTAAAGAAACTATGGCTCTCTTTTCTCCTGGATGGATTTATCACTTCTGGAATTTAGGTTCCTTATGTTTCTTTGCATCTTCAGCAATCCTCAGTGGGAATCTTTGCCTTGATCCTGATTTTAGAGGAAAAGCTTTCATTTTTTTTTTTTTTTACACCGAGTATGATGTTTGCTGCAGGTTTTTCACATATGGCTTTTTATTAGATTGAGGTAGTCCCTTTCTGGGTATTTTTAATCATGAAACTGTGTTGAATTTTGTCAAATTCCTTTTCTGCATGAATTGAGATGATCATATATTTTTTTTCCTTCATTCTGCTAATATGGTATATTACATTGATCAATTTTCATATGTTGAACACTTCCAGGAATAGATCCCACTTGGTCATGGTGTATAATCCTTTTAATGTGCTGTTGACTTAGATTTGCTAGTATTCTGTTGAGGATTTTTGCATCAATATTCATAAGGAATATTCGTCTGTGGTTTTCTAGTAGTGTCTTTGTCTGGCTTTGGTATCAGGACAATGCTAATTTCATAGAATGTAGTAAGGAAGTATTCTTTCCTCTTCAATTTTTTAGAAAAGTTTGAGAAGAATTAGTGTTAGTTCTTTAAATGTTTATAGAACTCATCAGTGAATCCATCAACTCCAGGACTGTTTTTTTGCCAGGAGTTTTTTTTTTATATTACTGATTCATTCCCGTTACTAATTATAGATGTATTTGGGTTCCTATTTCTTTGTGATTCAGTTTTTGTACGTTTTGTGTTTCTAAGAATTTGTCCATTTCATCTACATTATCCAATTTGTTGGTGTACAATTTTTCATAGCACTCTCTTAAAATCCTTTCTTTTTTTTAAGATTTTATTTATTTTTTTGACAGAGAGAGACACAGCAAGAGAGGGAACACAAGCAGGGGGAGTGGGAGAGGAAGAAGCAGGCTTCCCGCTAAGCAGGAAGCCCCATGCGGGGCTCAATCCCAGGACCCTGGGATCATGACCTGAGCTGAAGGCAGATGCTTAACGACTGAGCCACCCAGGCGCCCCTAAAATCCTTTTTATTTCTGTAGAATAAGTAGTAATGTTCCCACTTCCATTTCTGATTTTAGCAATTTGAGTCTTTTCTCTTTATTCTTAGTCAGTTTAGCTAAGGGCTTGTCAAATTTGTTGATCTTTTCAAAGAACAAACTTGTTTTCACTGATTTTCTCCATGGTTTTTCTGTTCTCTATTTTATCTCTGATTCAGTCTTTATTATTTACTTCCTTCTGCTGGCTTGGATTTATCTTGTTCTTTTTTTCCCTAGTTTCTTACATTGTAAAATTAGGCTGTTGATTTGAGACCTTTATTATTTTTTTTTAAAGATTTTATTTATTTATTTATTTGAGGGAGAGAGAATGAGAGAGAGAGAGAGAGCACATGAAAGGGGGGAGGGTCAGAGGGAGGAATAGACTCCCTGCTGAGCAGAGAGCCCGATGCGGGACTGGATCCTGGGACTCCAGGATCATGACCTGAGCCAAAGGCATTCGCTTAACCAGCTGAGCCACCCAGGTGACCAAGACCTTTCTTATTTTTTTAATGTAAGATTTACAGCTATAAATTTCCCTCTTAGCATTGCTTTTGCTGCATCCTCTATGTTTTGGTATATTGTGGTTTGATTTTCATCATTTCTAAGGATTTTCTAATTTCCCTTTCGAGCTCTTTGACTCATTGGTTGATTTGATTCATTGTTTCATTGATTCATTTGATTCATTAAGAGTGTGTTAATTTCCATAAATTTGTGAATTTTCCTATTTTTCTTCTGTTATTGATTTCTAACTCTATCCTGTTGTGCTCAGAGAAGATACTTTGCATAATCTCTATGTCTTTTAACCTATTGAGTCTTAATTTTTGGCCTAACATATGGTCAATGCTGGAAAATATCCCATATGCACTTGAGAAGAATGTATAATCTGTTTTATTGGGTAGAGTGCTCTGTATATGTCAGATCTAGTTTGTTTATTATGTTCAAGTCTTCAATTTCCTTACTTATCTTCTGTCTCATTGTTCTATACATTATTGAGAGTGGAATATTGAAGTCTCCAACCTTTGTTGTAGAACTATTTCTCCCTTCAATTCTGTCACTTTTTATTTCATTCATTTTGATAGTCTGTTAATAGGTACACAAATATTTATAGTTGTATCTTCTTGCTTTATTGAACCTTTTATTAATATGTAATGTCCTTCTTTGTACCTTATAAACTATTTTTTGATTTGAAGTCTATTTTCTCTGATATTAGTATAGCTAATCTGCTCTCTTTTGATTATTATTTGCATGGAATATCTTTTTCCATCTTTTCACTTTCAACCTATTTGTATCTTTGGATCTTTGGTGATTCTCTTGTACAGCATCTAGCTGGATCATAGTTTTTGTTCATTTCCCCTCATTCTACCAATCTCTGTCTTTTAATTAGAGAGTCATTTATATTTAAAGTAACTACTAATACAGAGGGACTTGTGCTATTTTGCTATTTGTTTTCTGTATGCCTTGTAGTACTTTTGTCCTCATTTTCTGAATTACTGTCTTCTTTTGTGTTTAGTTTTTTTTTTTGTAGTGAAATATTTAAATTCTCTTGTCATACCCTTTTATGTATATTCTCTAACTGTTTTCTTACTAGTTACCATGGGGATTACATCTAAAATCCTAAAATTTTAACACTACAATATAAATTTCTGCCAATTTAATTTCAATAATATACAAGAGTTTTGCTCCTTTACAGCCCCTTCTCTACCCCTTTCAGTTATTGATGTCACAGAATTATATCTTTATACATTATGTGTCCAAAAATATAAACAATAATTGTTTTTTAAAAATATGTTAGTTTTTAAATTATGCAAAAACCCCAAACAAATGTGGAATTATAAACCAAAGTTACAATAATAGTTTTTAGAATAATATTTTAAATGTCTTTTTAATCATGTAGAAAACAAAAAATGAGTTACAATCTGTTGTTACAATAATACTAGCTTTTATAATTGACCATGTATTTACCTTTACTGAGATCTTTATTTCTTTATAAAGTCTTGAGTTACTGTCTAGTACTCTTTTTTTCAACCTACAGGACTCCCTTTAGCATTTCTTGCAAGGCGGGTGTAATGGTAACACATTTCATCAGCTTTTGTTTATCTGGGAATGTCTTAATTTCTCCTTCACTGTTGAAGGCCAGTTTTACCAGATATAGGATTCTTGGTTATCAATTTTTTTCTTTTAATGCCTTGAATATTTCAACCCATTGCCTTCTGGCCTCCAAAATTTCTGATGAAAAGTCTCTGAAAATCTTATTGAAGATCTGTTGTATGTGGCAAGTTTCTTCTTTCTTGCTGCTCTTAAGGTGGTCTTTGTGTTTAGAAGTTTTGGGCCATTAATCTCTATGCCCTTTCTGTTGTCTTTTTCTTCTGGGATACCTACAATGTGCATGTTGGTTTGCTGAATGGTGTCTCCTAAGTCTCATAAGCTCTCTTCATTTTTATTCCATCTTTTTTCTTTCTGTTTCTCAGGCTTGATAATTTCCATTGTCCTACATTCAAGTTTATTGATTCTTTCTCCTGCTTGCTTATATCTGCCTTTGAATCATTTTAGTAATTTTTTAATTTGAATAATTGTATTTTTCAGCTATAGAATTTTTTTGATTTCTTTCTAGGTTTTTCTATCTCTTTATTAATATTTTCATTTTGTTTCTAGATCATTTTATTGACTTTCTTCACATTCTGCTTTTAGTACTTTGATGATCTTTAAGAAAGTTGTTCAGAATCTAGTATCTCTCAGAGAGAGTTGGTCTTTTTATTGGTTTACTTTTTCCTTTGAAGGTCCACACTTCCCTGTTTCTTTGTATGCCTTGTGGTTTTGTTGTTGTTGAAAACTGGACATTTGAATTTAATTATGTGGTAATGATGATAACCAGATTCTCCCCCTTCCTCAGGGTTTGCTATTTTTGTTTTGTTCTATTTTGTTTTGTTTTAATTGTTATAGGCTGTCTCTGTGCCAAAGATCATCCTGAGGTGTAAATTTAGAGTCTTCTCTGGTCTTTTCTGAGCCTGCACATTTCCTTGAACTTGCATGATGATTTTCTAATTTAGCTGGTATTTGCAGTTTTTTTTAATGTCCTGGTCTTGAATGTCTGACTCCCAGAAAAGGTAAAATGAAGGGGGAGAAGAGACACTGGCTCTTTAAATCTTACCCTTGGAAGTTGCATTGGCCTGAGGGAAAGAAGCTTGCAGCCATGAGGAGGAGGTTCAATAATGGCTGCCTGCATTTGTGCATGTACCTCTGTGATCAGAAGCAGATAACAGTGTTCAGAACACAGATCCCTGTTATCTGAAGGACAGGGCCCTTATTGTCCACCTCACTCCCATAGGCTATTTGCAAGCTGCTCCAGGATCATGTGCAGGGCTGCCTGCCACAGAGCTGGTGACTGGAGAATGGGTAGCTGCTGCTGAGCTAAGAGCTGAAATATACTAAAATTAACTAATTTACTGTCCAAGCCTTCCCCTGAAAGTTGAAAGCCCAACAGACTCTAGAGTTCCAAAATAGCTATATCAGAGATTCTGCCAGCACAATTGTTGCCTAGGTGGGAAGGCAGGTTCTTAGTGCTTCCTACTCCATCAGTTTCCCAGAATCCTTTGCTTATATATTTCATATAAAAAATATAGGGCTATGATGTAGATTATGAATATAATTATGAAATAAACTCTTACGAAGCAATGATTAACTTAGTGACCACAACATTATCAATTCCTTTGAGGATACTTGAGTGGCCTGAATTCTATCCTTTTGTTTCCTCCTCGAGAGTTAACTACCTGCCTACATTTTGTTGTTATGATTCCTTTACTTTTCAAATAATTTTCCACATAACTATGTATCACTATAAAATGTATTCCTCAGGTTTACCTGTTTTTGAGCTTAATTGTTTATCCCTACTGAAAACAGTAAAATCTGATCTTTACCTCATATCATACACCAAAATCAGTCTCTTCACTTTTCAATTCTTATCAATCTGACTTCTGTTCTGACCATTTTATGAAAAGTGATCTTGATGTAATCTCTAGTGACCCCCTTTTTGTCAAATCCAGTGGCCATTTTCCTCTCATTATTCCTACTCAGCTTCTCAGCACTATTTATTGTAGTAAATGTTTCTTTTCCTCAAAGTAGTCTTCCCTCTTGGCTTCTGTTATATTGCACTCTTCTGTCTTTCTTCTTCCTCCATGGCCTTTTCTGCCCAGTCTCCTTCCTTGGCATTTCCTCTTCTATCTAATTTTTAAAGTTTAGAGTTCCTCAGCACTCAATCCTAAGCCTCTCTCTCTTATCTCTTTATGCTCTTTCTTTAGGTCATCTTATCCATGCCCATGGATTTATATACCACTACTGACTAATGACTTCCAAATTTGTATTTTGAACCTAGTGTTCAACTTGGACCTCAAAACTCATACATAAATTTATATATATTTCTGCTTGGTATATAGTTGGTATCTCACATGCACTTCAGAATTAACATCACTGCAATTAAGCACATAAATTTTTGTGAAATTCCTTGTCTTCTAGTCTTACCCATCTTTAATAATCAGTTTAGTTGTTCAAGTCAGAAACCTAGGAGTTATATTTTATTCTGTGTACTTTCACTCACTAAACCCAATTCATACAATTTCCCCACATTCAGTCTTCAAAATGTATCTTAAATTGTTCTAATTTTTACCATCTCTACTACCAACAGCTTGGTCAGGATTATTGGCATCTATTGCTTGGCTTACTACATCAGCCTCCTAACTGATTCTCCTGCTCTATCCTAGCTACCCTCCAATACATTCTCTACAAATCAACGACAGGACTCTTTCTCTAAACATAAATCTAACCATGATACTCTCCCACTTAATACAGTTTGTTATAATTAAAATAAAATCCATACTCCTCATCAGGGCAGATGTGGTCCTGAATGCCCTCTGCTTACCTCTCCATTTTCTTCTTTAGTCATGCTCTCCTTTGCTCACTATATTTCAGAAACTTTGGCTTCTTTTCTGTTCCTAGAAGAGATGAATCTTTTTTCCATCTCAGAGTCTGCCCATATCTTGCTCCCTGTGATCAGAATGCTCTCCCCAATCTCTTCAAATAGTTAGTATCTTCTTTTTCTTTCTTTAAATCTCACTTAAATGTTAAATGAAAGCTTCTCAGATAGACTTTACCTGATCATTCCATTCAAGGAGCTTCCTCTCCCTATTTACTGTAAATGCAACTCCAAATAACCTCTTCCCACCATTATCTCTGTATTAGTTTCTGTGGCTATTAAAATAAATTACCACACACTGGGCAGCTTAAAACAGAAATGTATTTTTACATAGTTCCAGAGGCCAGAAGTCCAAAATCAAGGTGTTGGCGGGGCTTTACTTTTTCGGGAGGCTCTAGGGACTCATTCTGTCTTCCAGTTGTTGGTTGCTGTTGGCATTCCTTGGCTTGTGGCCACATCACTCCAAACTCTGCCTCCATAGTCACATTGCCTCTTCTCTTCTGTGTTATCTCTTTTGCCTTTCTCCTATAAAGATAACTTGTGAGACAGTTAGGGCCCACTTGGGTAATCCAGAGTAATCTCCTCAACTCAGAATTCTTTCATCATGTCTGTAAATGTCCTTTTTTCAAATAAGATAACATTTACAAGTTCAAGGCATTAGGATTTGGTATCTTTGTGTGGCCATTATTTATCCTACTATATTCTCTATCATGACTTTCTGATTATCAGATTCAGAATGCTTTTTTTACATAAACTAAATTTTACATTTATTTTTTATTTATATGTTTATTGTCAGTTTCCCTTAGACCAGCACTATCCAGTAGAAATATAATGAGAGCCACATATATAATTTAAACTGTTCTAGGATCCATATTAAAAAGTAAAAAGAAACACATGAAATTAACTTTAATGTATATTTTATTTAACTCAGTACATCTAAAATATTATTTCAACATGTCAATATCAGAATTATTACTGAATATATATCATTCTGAATAATTCTGAAATTATTACTGAATATATATTATTATATATACATATGTATATTTGCTTATTGAATGAATAGTTATTATATGAGTAAAAGGAGACCAGCAAAATGTCATGCCAAGCCATATTACAATTTTCTTAACATCAAAATAGATATATATTTTCAGAGTCACATTTATCTGAACTGTGAGTAGAAAGCTAAGTATTAGTGATTATGAAACTTCTCTACATGTCTCTAAACCAACTCACATTTTTGCTTGCACTATTTCTCTGGATGACAAATTTTACAAGTTTGCATTCCTTAAGAATATTTTATTTAATTTTTAAGGGCATTTGTAAATGTTTAATATTCTGGGATTTGGCAAAATAGATCTTAATACATATTTATTATAATAATTTTCTTAGTTATGGTGAATTCTATTAACCAAAGTTGCTGTGGAATTCATCCTCTGAAATATTTATTGTCACATAATATTTTAGATTTGAGCAGTGGGGAAATAATACAGTAGCTCATAGAGAAATTAGAACAGTAATGAAATTCAATCTATAATAGTTTATACATCATTTGGAACTGACTAATGTTAGGCAAAGCATGCATATTCTATTAAAATATTAAAAGTTATTGAGGGCAAAATTTTATTTAATATTAAAGTATAAAACCTCTTTAATCACTGAAAAGAATCCTCAGAAGTGGAAAGAAAAACTCTACATCAACTTAAACATTTCAGGACAACCAATTTCACTAATTTAAAACAACTTCCAGAGCTAAGGATCCAAGCAAATGAGCCATTTTCTTTAAAAATTCTGACTTATCTTGGGAGCATTAAAATTAATAGAACTTATGATCTTGAGTTCTACTCATTTGTGAATGTGTTTTCAGTAAGTACACATAATTGGGGTTGGGATCTGACAGTCCCTTATATATATAACCACCATGAATACACATAGAGTTTTACACATAGAGTTTTACATATTTCAAGGGGTTTGATTCATGATTTTATAAAATGAACACACCCATGAAATGAACTAATGCAGAAAACAAATCTTATTGCAGACCAGTGGGATGCTCTATCCTTATAAAACATTAGGATTAAAAGTACTAAGGCAATATTAGCCCAAAGCCTGAATCCTTTCTATAGAATTCTGGGACAGAGGAGGTGATAAAGGGAATGCAGTGGAGGGAAGGAGGGTGGAGTCAGGGAAGTCTTGTGATCACATTTTGCAAAGATCTCATGGATGAGTGGGTCAGTGCTTCATTTCTTAGAGGCAAATTTTTAGCATTGGTTATTGCCAAATCTTTCTCTAGGCATTGTTATTTTGCTTTCTATCAAAGTTTACTTTCCCCAGTCCTTGTCTGCTATAGTTTCTGATACCTGATATAGTCTGATATAGTCTCAGATTCTGAGCCAGTTCTGATGAAGGTAGGAGAAGTATTCTACACTTTAACCATACCAGTCAGTGGTGTCAATTTAGTTGTACTGCCCCAGAATTGTTTGTTGTTGTGTCTAGAAGGAGCTCAAAGGGTTGAAAGAGCTCAGACAACTTGACACTTTCATCATTAGTTGCCCTGCTTCATACTCTGGTTCCCCATTGAGGCTCCTATTCCTGGAGGTGGATATATTTTAATTAAAACAAAAGACAAACAACAACAAAAACCCTAAACTTGTTTCTCCAAGATTTAACTATGATAGTCTTTGGTTTGTAACTCTATGGTTTTTATATTTACTAATTTATGAAAGTCATATCTAATAACTTGGAAGTGTTGACATCAAAGGGTGAGAAGTAGATAGTGACTGCTTTAAGAATCATATAAATTTCTGAGTAATAAGGTTAAAATTTAAAAAATATCTTAGATTTTGAAGTTAATATAATATCTTGGCATGTTTATAAGAATTAAGTTTGTTTATGAAGATTTTTTACTAAAAGAATTTTAGGTATTTTCAGTATTCACTTATGTCATCAAAGATTTAAGTTTTAAGAACTGTATAATGCTTAACCCTAAGAACTTCTGAGAATATGTAAAAGAAATGCTAATGTAACTTCAAATACACCAAGACTCAAACATGAAAGTCCATCACACTGAAGAAAAACATTTACAGAGGAGCAAGAGGGCGGAGCAGTAGGAGACCTAAATTTTGTCTGTTCCCAGGAATTCAGTAGATAGGTATCAAACCATTCTGAACACCTACGAACTCAACAGGAGATCGAAGAAAAGAATAGCAGCAACTCTCTGAACAGAAAAGCGACCACTTTCTGGAAGGTAGGACATGCAGAGATGTGAATCCCAGGCGATATTCATGAAGATAGACGGCGGGGGAGGGAGCCTCCATCAGCCGCTACCAGCAACTGATAGAGCCCCGGAGCACAAAATCGGAACTTTTAGAAGTCCGCACCGCAAAGGGACGTTGCTCCAATGGCTAAGCGAGGGGTGGAACCCTCGCTGGGACAGTGTGGTCTCAGGACCCTCGGGGTCACAGAAAGACCGGGAGTGCCTGAGTGTGGCAGAGCTCCCAGGTATTGGATCAGGGAAGCCGGCTGCAGAGATGGAGCCGAGGAGTGGGCTCTCAGCTCAGGGTTGCCATAAACCATGATCTGTGGCACAGTCGGGCCACTGCTCTTCCAGCAGGGACCCAACAAGTGGCAGATCCGGGGAGACTCCCCTTCCTCCCCTGGGAGGAGTGGCACAGGAGCACACTGCAGAAATCCGCTGGGTTTGGAGACTCCAAACGGGATCATGTGCCAGAGATAGAAACACGTGGTCACAGGCCGGGTGAGCACGGAGTGCGGCTGGAGATGGGGAGATGGGAGTGATTGACTGCTTTTCTCTGGGGGCACACTGAGGAGTGAGGCCCTGAGTTCTCGGCTCCTCCGGGTGGAGATTGGGAGGCTGCCATTTTCACTCTCGTCTTCCAAAGCTGTACAGAAAGCTTGCAGGGAACAAAAGCTGCCGAGAGCAAACCCGAGCACATTACACAGTTCAGACCGGCAAGGGAGGGGCAATTCTGCCTCAGGCAAAGACATTTGAGAACCACTGCAACAGGCCCCTCCCCCAGATAAGCAAGAACCTCCAGCCAAGACCAAGTTTATGGATCAATGAGAATGGCAGAACTCCAGCACTAGGGGAATACAGCACATAGAATTCATGGCTTTTTTCCCCCTGATTTCTTTAGTCTTTCAAAGTTAATTTTTTTAATTTTCTTTTTTTTCTTGAATTTTTCTTTTTCCCTTTTTCAACCAACATCTTATCAATCCCTTTTTTAAAAAATCTTTTTTATTTTTCATTTTTAGAGTCATATTCTATCCCTTCATTGTAGTTAACCTTATTTTTGGTTTATATATAAGTTGTTCTCTCTTTAAAATTTTGGGATACAGTTTCTTCTAACAGACCAAAATGTACCCTAAATCTCTAGTGTATGGCTTTGTTCTAGTCTCCTGCCTGATCACATTCTCTCCCTTTTTTTTTTTAAATTTCTCTTCTTTCTTTTTTCAACCAACTTCTTATCTTATCAATTCCTTTTATAAAATCTTTTATAATTTTCATCTTTACAGTCATATTCCATCCCTTCATCATATTTACCCTTATTTTTGTACATATATAATTTTATCTTTCTTTAAGATTTTGGGAGTTTCTTCTAACAGACCAAAATACACACAAAATCTAGTGTGTGGCACTGATCTATGCACCAGCCTGTTCATATTTGATCATATTCTTTTCTTTTCTTTTTCTTTTTCTTTTTCTCTTTTTTCTTTCTTTCCCTTTCTTTTTCCCCGGTTTCAGGTCTCTTCTGATTTGTTTAGTGTATATTTTTCTGGGGTCGTTGTTACCCTGTTAGCATTTTGTTTTCTCATTCAGCTGTTCTTCTCTGGACAAAATGACAAGACAGAAAACCTCACCTCAAAAAAAAGAACAAGAGGCAGTACCGACTGCCAGGGACCTAATCAATATGGACATTAGTAAGATGTCAGAACTAGAGTTCAGAATGAGGATTGTAACGATACTAGCTGGGCTTGAAAAAAGCATGGAATATATTAGATAAACCCTTTCTGGAGAAATAAAAGACTTAAAATCTAACCAAGTCAAAATCAAAAAGGCTATTAATGAGGTGCAATAAAAAATGGAGGCTCTAACTGCTAGGATAAATGAGGTAGAAGAAGGAATTAGTGATATAGAAGACCAAATGATGGAGAATAAAGAAGCTGAGAAAAAGATAAACAACTACTGGATCACGAGGGCAGAATTCGAGAGATAAGTGATACCATAAGATGAAACAGCATTAGAATAATTGGGATCCCAGAAGAAGAAGAAAGAGAGAGAGGGGCAGAAGGTATATTGGAGCAAATTATAGCAGAGAACTTCCCGAATTTGGGGAAGGAAACAGGCATCAAAATCCAGGAGGCACAGAGAAACCCTCTCAAAATCAATAAAAATAGGTCAACACCCCGACATCTAATAGTAAAACTTACGAGTCTCAGAGACAAAGAGAAAATCCTGAAAGCAGCTCGGGACAAGAGGTCTGCAACCTACAATGGTAGAAACATTAGATGGGCAACAGACCTATCCACAGGGACCTGGCAGGCCAGAAAGGACTGGCATGATATACTCAGAGCACTAAATGAAAAAATATGCAGCCAAGAATACTATATCCAGCTAGGCTGTCATTGAACATAGAAGGAGAGATAAAAAGCTTCCAGGACAAACAAAAACTAAAGGGATTTGCAAACATGAAACCAGCCCTACAAGAAATATTGAAAGGGGTCCTCTAAGCAAAGAGAGAGCCTAAAAGCAACATAGACCAGAAAGGAACACAGACAATATACAGTAACAGTGACCTTATAGGCAATACAATGGCACTAAATTCATATCTTTCATTAGTTACCGTGAATGTAAATGGGCTAAATGCCCCAATCAAAAGACACAGGCTATCAGATTGGATTAAAAAACAAGACCCATCAATATGCTGTCTGCAAGAGACTCATTTTAGACCCAAAGGCACCTCCAGATTGAAAGTGAGGTGGTGGAAAACCATTTGCTGTGCTAATGGACACCAAAAGAAGGCCAGGGTGGCAGTCCTTATATCAGACAAATTAGATTTTAAACCAAAGACTGTAATAAGAGATGAGGAAGGACACCATATCCTACTTAAACCAACAAGAAGATCTAACTAACAGTTGTAAATATTGATGCCGCTAACATGGGAGCAGCCTATTATATAAGCCAATTAATAACAAAAGCAAAGAAACACATCGACAACAATACAATAATAGTGGGGGACTTTAACACCCTCCTCACTAAAATGGACAGATCATCTAAGCAAAAGATCAACAAGGAAATAAAGACTTTAAATGACACAGATAGACATAAATGACATAGATAATCTGGAAGAAATGGAGGCATTCCTAGAGATGTATCAACTACCAAAACTGAACCAGGAAGAAATAGAAAACCTGAACAGACCTATAACCACTAAGGAAATTGAAGCAGTCATCAAAAATCTCCCAACAAACAGAAGCCCAGGGCCAGATGGCTTCCCAGGGGAATTCTACCAAACATTATAAGAAGAATTAATACCTATTCTTTTGAAACTGTTCCAAAAAATAGAAATGGAAGGAAGGCTTCCAAACTTCTTTTATGAGGCCACCATTACCTTGATCCCAAAACCAGACAAAGACCCCATCAAAAAGGAGAATTACAGACCCATATCCTTGATGAATATGGATGCAAAAATTCTCACCAAAATACTAGCCAATAGGATCCAACAGTACATTAAAAGGATTATTCACCACGACCAAGTGGGATTTATCCCTGGGCTGCAAGGTTGGTTCAACATCCACAAATCAATCAATGTGATACAATACATTAATAAAAGAAAGAACAAGAACCATATGATCCTCTCAATAGATGCAGAAAAAGCATTTGACAAAGTACAGCATCCTTTCTTGATCAAAACTCTTCAGAGTATAGGGATCGAGGGTACATACCTCAATATCATAAAGGCCATCTATGAAAAACTCACAGCGAATATCATTCTCAATGGGGAAAAACTGAGAGCTTTCCCCCTAAGGTCAGGAACACGGCAGGGATATCCACCATCACCACTGCTCCTCAACATAGTATTAGAAGTCCTAGCCACAGCAATCAGACAACAAAAAGAAATAAAAGGCATCCGAATTGGCAAAGAAGAAGTCAAACTCTCACTCTTTGCAGATAATATGATACTTTATGTAGAAAACCCAAAAGACTCCACCCCAAAACTGCTAGCACTCATACAGGAATTCAGTAAAGTGGCAGGATAGAAAATCAATGCACAGAAATCAGTGGCATTCCTATACACCAACAATAAGACAGAAGAAAGAGAAATGAAGGAGTCGATCCCATTTACAATTGCACCCAAAACCATAAGATACCTAGGAATAAATCTAACCAAAGAGGCAAAGGATCTGTACTCAGAAAACTATAAAATACTCATGAAAGAAATTGAGGAAGGCACAAAGAAATGGAAAAACGTTCCATGCTCATGGGTTGGAAGAACAAATATTGTGAAGATGTCTATGCTACCTAGAGCATTCTACACATTCAATGCAATCCCCATCAAAATACCATCCACTTTTTTCAGAGAAATGGAACAAATAATCCTATAATTTGTATGGAACCAGAAAAGACCCCAAATAGCCAGAGGAATGTTGAAAAAGAAAAAGAAAGCTGGCGGCATCACAATTCCAGACTTCCAGCTCTATTACAAAGCTGTCATCATCAAGACAATATGGTACTGGCACAAAAACAGACACATAGATCAATGGAACAGAATAGAGAGCCCAGAAATGGACCCTCAACTCTATGGTCAACTAATCTTTGACAAAGCAGGAAAGAATGTCCAATGGAAAAAAGACAGTCTCTTCAACAAATGGTGTTGGGAAAATTGGACAGCCACATGCAGAAGAATGAAACTGGACCATTTCCTTACACTGCACACAAAAATAGACTCCAAATGGTTGAAAGACCTAAATGTGAGATAGGAGTCCATCAAAATCCTAAAGGAGAACATTGGCAGCAATCTCTTCGACCTCAGCTGCAGCAACTTCTTCCTAGAAACATCGCCAAAGGCAAGGGAAGCAAGGGCAAAAATGAACTATTGGGACTTCATCAAGATAAAAAGCTTTTGCACAGCAAAAGAAACAGTCAACAAAACCAAAAGACAACCGACAGAATGGGAGAAGATATTTGCCAATGACATATGAGATAAAGGGCTAGTATCCAAAACTTATAAAGAACTTATCAAACTCAACACCAAAAGAACAACTAATCCAATCAAGAAATGGGCAGAAGATATGAACCGACATTTCTGCAAAGAAGACATCCAAATGGCCAACAGACACATGAAAAAGTGCTCAACATCGCTCGGCATCAGGGAAATCCAAATCAAAACCTCAATGAGATATACAATCTCACACCAGTCAGAATGGCTAAAATTAACCAGTCAGGAAATGACAGATGTTGGTGAGGATGCAGAGAAAGGGGAACCCTCCTACACTGTTGGTGGGAATGCAAGCTGGTGCAGCCACTCTGGAAAACAGTATGGAGGTTCCTCAAAAAGTTGAAAATAGAGCTACCCTATGACCCAGGAATTACACTACTGGGTATTTACCCCAAAGATACAAATGTAGGGATCCGAAGGGGTACGTGCACCCCAGTGTTTATAGCAGCAATGTCCACAATAGCCAAACTATGGAAAGAACCAAGATGTCCATCAACAGATGAATGGATAAAGAAGATGTGGTATATATATACAATGGAACATTATGCAGCCATCAAAGAAAACGAAATCTTGCCATTTGCAATGATGTGGATGGAACTAGAGGGTATTATGCTAAGCGAAATAAGTCAATCAGAGAAAGACATGTATCATATGATCTCACTGATATGAGGAGTTCTTAATCTCAGGAAACAAACTGAGGGTGGCTGGAGTGGAGGGAGGTGGGACGGATGGGGTGGCTGGGTGATGGACATTGGGGAGGGTATGTGCTATGGTGAGTGCTGTGAATTGTGTAGGACTGATGAATCACGGACCTGTACCTCTGAAACAACTAATACATTATATGTTAAAAAAAAGAAAAAAAAGAAGATATTAGGAAGGGAAAAATGAAGGGGGGGGGAATCAGAGGGGGAGATGAACCATGAGAGACTATGGACTCTGAAAAACAAACTGAGGGTTCTAGAGGGCAGGGGGGTGGGGGGATGGGTTAGCCTGGTGATGGGTACGTATTGAATGGAGCACTGGGTGTTATACATGAACAATGAATCATGGAACACTACATCGAAAAGTAATGATGTAATGTATGGTGATTAACATAACATAATAAAATAAAAAAAACCCCAAAGTTCAATAAAATTAAAAAAAAAAAGAAAAACATTTACAAAGAAACAAAAATGTCTGAGAATGAGAAGGGGTAAAACTCCATAGGACTAAAGAAATGGAAAAACACGTATCAATGATTGTAAGTTGTAATTATGTAGAAGAGTATATTCCAGTAAATTTGTGTTAAATGTGATTTTATTATATATTATATAATATAATGTTTATTATATTACATATATACATATAATACATATTATGATTTATATTATAGTATATACATTATTATAATATATTAAATATGTGACCCCTGAAGTAAACTTAGAACATTGTTGTATATTTCACTTACCTGGATACCAATATACCTTCATATTCAGGAGGACATAGTTTCTCATAGCTTTAGCTGTTTCAGTGTCATGCAGAATGGCACAGTACCATTCACAATTCCTAGAGATAGACTGTTGACTTTGTCTATTTTTACCTTTAGAACCCATGACTTTGAGCAATTCAAAAATTTGATTTTTGGACTTTGATACTGTTTCTCAGAAAAATAAGGTATTTAATTATCCTGACAATAAATTTTATGAATATGTAACACAAATACATTCACATTTTATTAATAATTACTAGGATCTGTAAGAATAATGAATATTCTGTTAGGTCAGCTGAATTTCCATAAATTTCATCAGCTCTTTGATTTCAAGATATGAATACTTTATAATTATGAAACTCATGGAAGTCAGTTAAAATTTGTGTATCATGTCCTTTTCCATTACTTCTTCTAAGCTCTCTCACAAAATTAGACCTCCTTGGGAGATGAGATCTGCAGGAAGTAGGTTCACATTGACCAGATTTCTTTGGATGCTGTTCATTGGACTGTCAACTGCTCCAGACTTGGACTTACCCAACAACTGGATCAGCTTTATTAGCTCTCACATTCCTTTATGTTTTCTGCTCATTCATGTCCCCCCCCCCAGCATATATTAATTAGGCAGTGAATAAGACAAAGAATAATACTTGTGTTCTTACAGATTCATCTATTGTCACTAACTGCATTCCCAAGCCAGCCACTTGGAATCTCTCTGCATATCTCAAAACATGTTGCAAAATTCTCAAGACTCTCAAATCCCATTTAATTTCCACTCATTTTAATATTGTACAGAATGGAGTTCTTCTGAAAGGAGTAAAGGGGATTTTGTTTAATGAAATAAGTAACAATGTTAGGATTCCCAAAAGCCTGGAACTCATGAGTATTGACAGTTCAAGTGGCAAATCTACCCAAGAGCACCGTGGTTGAGATCCATTTATTTTCAGGGAGGAGAATGGATGAGCTGCTTCTCTTCTAGTTTTACCACTCCCGTTGGTCCATTGATAGGGCATCATGTCTCAGCCACCCTCCTGGTAGTGCACATTTTGGAAGGGACCATAGGGTTCACAGAGGAGTCCTCAAAAAGCTCTGCCTATGGAAGCTTCCCTGCTTCCCTAAGATGGTGGGTTAGCAATCGATTTGGACATACGTTGAAAGGGGGGCCTTTAAACTTGCGGTAAGATTTTACAGATTATAAAGTAACATGTTCATTAGATGTCTTCACTCCCTTCTGTTGTCTTATCTTATTCCTTGCATCACCCACTCCACAAACCACACTGTATCCCTGAATTCTGCCCTTGAGCTTCAGTCTCTGTTCTCCATCTGACCCTGAGCCGTGTTTTACTCCATCTCCAAGTGAGGTGCTGGATACTCAGGGATGGAGTGGGGATTAGGGGCAAGTTAGGGTGGAGGGTGAAGTGAACCCCTCTCAATATAATATATTATTATCAAAATAATTTTTTAAAATTCTGAATGTTTTTACATTCTGACCCATATCACTCAATATGGCACATTGGAACAGCTGTGTCAAAATATCTTGGCATTCAGTTTCACAAAAATGTTTTTCTTTGGCCATCAGTGACCTCAGGAACACTTCACCTTGAATATTGTTGGGGGAGAGAACGTTGGTACTGTTAAAGATCACTTTATAAATCTACTAAAAGAAATAAGGGAAAAGGAAAGTGTTTGGAACTTGTTACCAGAATAATGGTATATCTGTATATTTATTCACCTGCCTTTAGCCTTGTATCTTATTGCTGCCCTACATAGGCCTCTGTAACTGCTGCCAACAGTTTCTGATTCATCAATGATATCACCCTCAGGGGGATTATTTACACATGGAAACTGGTTGGAAATTAGGTGTCACCAAGAGGCTGCTTTTTATACTGTGGTGGCATGTATGTAAATATAGCAGTTCATGTTGAACAAATGTAAAATACAAGTTTGAGTGAATGGTCAATAGAGCTGGCCATAGACCAGGGTTTCATGAAATACAAGAGGCCCTAAGAGGCAGAAAGTGGTGCCAAATAATTTGTTTCTAAAATTTGAGCTTAAATTCTTTTACGACATCCCCAATAAATGGTAAGGCACATCAAGTGACCAGGAATGCCTACCTCACAAGGTAGAATACTCCATTTCCAGTTAGTTCTAATTCAAGCCTTTGCTTATTCTGACTGCAGTCTGCCTGCCTGATCCTTCTTCTAGTCCTAGCATAGCTCTCTGCAATCACAGGTTGAGACTAACCCATTATCCCCATAGTAACTTTGCAGGTTATTTGAAGACAGATATAAATGATCTCTATTTTTTGGCTTAAATGAAATCTTACCTTTAATTTGTAACACTGAGGGGTAGATAGAATACTTCTGTTTTGAGAATATCTAAAAGAAATGATAATGATGTAACTGATACAACATTGTATGTTAACTATACTGTAATTAAAAAAAAACTTACTCAAAAACATTATTTACAATAGTCAAGATTGGAAGGAACCCAAGTGTCCACTGATAGGTGAATGGATAAAGAAGATGTGGTATATATATGCAATGAAATATTACTCAGGTATAAAAGAGAATGGTATGTTGCCATTTGCAACGATATGGATTGTCCTAGAGGGTCCATTGCACATTATGCTATGTGAAATATGTCAGGCGGAGAAAGACAAATACCCTATGATTTCACTTATATGTGGAATCTAAAAAACAAAACAAATGAACAACCCCCCCCCCCAAAAAAAAAAAACCTGAACAGACTACAGAGAACAGACTGGTAATTGCCACAGGGGAGAATGGGCAAAATAAAGGGAATTAAAAGGTACCAACTGGGGTGCCTGGGTGGTTCAGTTGGTTAAGTGGCAGATTCTTGATTTCAGCTCAGGTCATGATCTCAGGGTTCACATTGGACTCCATGCTCAGCGGTAAGTCTGCTTGAGGATTCTCTCTCTCCCTCTCCCCGCTCATTCTCTCTCAAATAAATAAATAAATCTTTTTAAAAAATGTTAAGAAAAGAGATACAAACTTCCAGTTATAAAGGAGGTGAAAAATAAGTCTAAGAGGTGAAAAATATCACATAAGGAAAATAGTCAATAACATAGTAATGTTTTATGGTGACAGATGGTGACTACACTTATCATATTGAGCACTGAGTAATGTATAGAATTGTTGAATAAATATGTTGTACACTTGAAAAAAAGATGTTAATGAAAATTAAAGGGGTTTTCAAATGCATCAAGACTCAAAAATAAATGATAGAATCCTGGTGTTGATCAAGCAAATACCATGACTTTGACTTTTCTCAAAATTCACCAGTCTATCCATCACAGCATAAACAGCCACAGTGATGTTTGAAATCAGTCTGAAATCACATTAGTGATTATTTGTGAAATCACTGATGTGTGCAGATTCTCAGAACTTAAAGTTTAATTTATAACTAGTTAAATGTCTCATGCTCATAGACAAAGAACTTTCAAACAATAAGCAAATGTTTAGAAGATACCTGCAGCTCCAGAGAAATGTGAGGTTTTTGAAAGGTAGATTTCAAATATATTATTCTGATACTTTAAAATAATTTAAAAACTGACAGACATTTAGAGGAACATTATATATTTCTAACTTCATTATAATTTTGCACTAAGAATTGTGAATTTTATCCATTTTAATAGAAAATATTCAGTTAAAAATAGTTACATGCTATATTCTAGATATTTTTATTGATTTCTTCTTTCTGAAATTTCTCATTTTTTGTCTGTTTTATTATCTGAGTTAAAATTCTTGAGGCTCTTCCTCAATATTTTATGTTTTAATGTTGAGATTAAAGAAATCCTTTTTGAAATTATGATGACTGTAAGTCATGCTGAAATATTTATCAAACATATTCATAATCTCTTACTATGCAACTTTTTAATTTAATAACTAAGAGAATATAGACAGGATACAATATATTTTCTTCAGCTTCCAAGCAAAGTTAAAAAATCTGAATTCATAAGTCATCTCTAATTTTATAAGCCTTGCAAAACCATTTCTTAATTTGGCACCATTAGCAGACTGATTGGAGGCCACAGTGTTTGCCCAACCGGATCCAGTGAATTAGGAATCAGAGTGAATGAGTATGAAGATAGCAACATATGAGGAGAGCTGTATTACAGAAATCACACCAACAAATGACAGAGTTGCTATACTAAATAGTACTTGGAAGCGATGGTGTAGATATATTCATAAAAATGATGGGGGTTGGTTTTTATCTAGATTAATTGATAAAAACAGATTTAAGGAAGTAGTAAAATTTTAGTTCAATGAAATCAAATGGCAAAAATCATTGAACTGGATCTTTTTCATAATCGATGTAATTTTAGGTTTTAAATAATACAGTACATGCTATTCATGAGTGAATACTTTATTGACAGCAGATATAATTCTACAGGGTGCTAAAACATTACACAACTGTACAATCCAAATGAGTATTGATTAGAGAACAGCTTCAACCAAATTTATGCCACTCTATAGGAATATAGAAAACACAAATTTTTCAATGATTTGAAGACCAAGAATTATTTGAAAGGCTGTTGTACCAACCATTCCAACAATGAATTTTCTATTGGCAATTTTGATGGCTCATTAGTTATTTCCAGATAAATCTTTTGCCAAAAGGAAGACCTATTCCCTTTATGCAGAATACTCAAAAGAGATAGTGAAATAAAAAATATACGCATGAAAGAAATGTGTGTATAAATAAATAGATTATGAAATAAGAAGTTGTTTATGCAGCGTTCTGGAACATGGAAGTGTTGGGTCCCACAGAAAAGACCAGAAGATATAAAATCACCACTGTCATGGAGTTGACATGTTAGTGGTGGTGGTAGTAGCATGATAAACAAAAAAAATAAGTGAGTTGAATAGTATATTTATTTATTTTTAGAGGGGGGAGGGGCAGAGGGAGAGGAAGAAAGAGAATCTTAAGCAGACTCCATGCCCACCATGGTCTGATGGGGTGCTTGATCTCACGACCCTGAGATCATGATCTGAGCTGAAATCAAGAGTCAGACAGTTAACTGAGTGAGCCACCCAGGCACCCCTGCATAATATTTAAAGTGAAAAGCTATATATGGAGTAAAATCAAGGAAGGAAGGATGATGAGAGTAAGAAAGGGGGAGAAGGAGGAATAAGAGTTGCTATATTGCAAGGGATGGTCAGTGAAGACCTAGTTGAAAAATGACATTTGGGCCAAGATGTGAAGGGGTTGGGAGAGCCATATAGATATCTGGGGGAGGAGTGTTCTGGTTACAGGAAACAAGGGCAAAGGCCCTGAGACAGCAATGTGCTTATCCTATTTGGGGAAAAGTAAGGTGGTCAGAGTTGGAACAGAGTCAGAGAGGAGGGGGGAAGAAAAAGATAACAAAGCAATAGAAATAAGGAGACTGGGGCAGACCATGTGGGGCCTTATAGGCTATTTAATGACTTTGGTTTCTACTGTGAGTGAGATGGGGTGGCCACTGGAGGATTTTGATCAGAGGACTTAAATTCAGATATAAGTCTTATTTTCAATTTTAGTATCTGAACTATATTTTGCATTTGAAAATAGTCCTGTGATTTTTTTTTTTTTTTTTTGGTTAATGCACACATTGCATGAATGTCCTTTATATATGTAGTAAGATGAAAACAAATGTGGTAGGGACACCTGGGTGGCTCAGTTGGTTCAGCAACTGCCTTTGGCTCAGGTCATGATCCCAGGGACCTGGGATCTAGTCCCTCATCGGGCTCCTTGCTCAGCGGAGAGCCTGCTTCTCCCTCTGCCTGCCGCTCCCCCTGCTTGTGCTCTCTCTCTCTCTCTCTGACAAATAAATAAATAAAATCTTAAAAAAAAAACAAAAAAAACAAAGGTGGGGGCGCCTGGGTGGTTTAGTTGGTTAAGCGGCTGCCTTCAGCTCAGGTCTTGATCCTGGTGTCCTGGGATCAAGCCCGGTGTCAGGCTCCCTGCTCATCAGAGAGTCTGCTTTTCCCTCTCCCTCTGCCCCTCTCTCTAGAAGATAAATAAATAAATCTTAAAAAACAAAAACAAAAACAAATGTGAGACTCTTAATCATAGGAAACAAACTGAGGGTTGTTGGAGGGGAGGGGGGTGAAGGGATGAGGTAACTGGGTGATGGACATTGGGGACGGTATAGGTTGTAATGAGCACTGGCTATTATATAAGACTGGTGAATCACAGACCTGTACCCCTGAAACTAATAATACATTATGTGTTAATTAATTGAATTTAAATTAAAAAAACCAAAAAACCCCGAATGTGACTATAGTTGATTTTGTCTTCTAAAGCAAGTGGCATAGTTCATATCTGTTGGGAAATAAATGTTTATATTGCTCTTCCATTTTCAGAAGGCATATAGGAAGATAATTCTACTCATCGAATACTGAGTTGGAACTTGTCGGACATTTTTTTTAGAAACATTTTATTTTTTAAACACTTCAGGGAAGTACTCTTTCGTTCTTTGTATTATATTTCAGCCATTATATGTTAAATGGCCTTTAATAAACTATCCTGGAAGCATTTATTTTATTATTCCATGAAAATAATGCAATCTGATTTCTAAATCCTTGGCTTATGTATAAACTTTAGGAACACAATTTATTAACAAATTGCCTTTATAAACAGGTACAAACAGGTACAAACAGGTAGGTAAGGTTAATGATTGACCTTCAGTAGATCAAATAGTCTTAATAAATTTTTCAAATAGGACAATCTTTCTCATGCCCTGTGAAATCATATTTGGGGTTTAGTATGCAATCTTTGCATACACAACATAATTTTTCTTGATTGGGATTGAAATTTATACTGCTTCAGAGGTTTCATTCTAAAATTAAAATCAACCCAGGGTAAAGCTTGGTTCATAGAAATTAAGGATAGAGAAAGCCCTCCCTACTCCCATCTTATCTTTGCCATCTGTGAAACAGTTTCTGGTGCCTTTTCTGAAGTGGTATTGAGATGGGGGCCATCCTAGGCAGATGGATTATGGCTTTTGGAATGAAAATTGTAGCAGTAAAGACAAGTGATGAATCATAACTTCTAAGGGCAGATGGTCTGGAGTCAGGAAAGGTTGGATCCCACCTCTGCAGCTGATTAGCTGTGGGACTTTGGTCATGTTGCTTAACTTCTTCTCTAGGACTCAGTTTCTTCATCTTCAAAATTAGGATTCTACCTATTTGAGTTCTAAGGATGATCAAAGGAAGTAATATTTGTAATGCCTCGTCTCTAGCAATGCCAGCTACATAGTAGGTGTGGTAGATTAATTGCAAAAATGGCTGTAATTCTACACTCTTTCCTGTATCCACACCCTTTGAAAATAGGACTTGGATATTCCTCCCATCAGGGCATACAGTCTACTTTTCACATCTTGAATCTATGACGGTCTTTTGATTTATCTTAACCAATGTAATAGAGTGATTGCAAGCCTAGACCTTAAGAGTCATTGCATTCTTTTCCTCTTCCTCTTGGACCCTTCTGACTGACATGAAAATAAGCTTGGCCTAGACTGCTAGAGAATGAAGGAGCACATGGAACTGATCTGAGTTGTCTCATGTAAGCCCATCCTAGATCAACTAGACCACTGCTCACTTATCAGTCCAAAGGCTTGTCAAAAAAATAAGCTGGTTGTTGTTATTGTTTAGAGTATAATTGATGTACAATAATCTTCACATATTTAAAACATATAATTTGATAAATTTATATGTAGTTATATGAAAATAATTCTGTACACAGCAATGAAACCATGACCATAATCAAGATAATGAATATATCTATCACTCCCCCAAAGTTTTCTTGTGCTTCTTTGTTGTCCCCATCCCCAGGCAATTACTGATCAACTTCCGTCACTTTAGATCCATAAGAATTTTCTAAAATTATATATAAATGGAATCATAGAGTACATACTATTATTTTTTTGTCTGGCCTCTTTTACTCAGCATAATTATTTTGAGATTCAGCTGTATTTCCCTATGTATATTGCTGAATAGTACTCCATCTTATGACATACCATAATTGTTTATCCACTCACCTGTGATGGATATTTGGGTCATTTCCAGCTTTTAGCTTTAGCAACTAAAGCTACTATAAACATTTGCATGGGGGTCTTTTTATGGATATATGCTTTAATTTCTTTGGGGAAATACCTATGACTAAAATGTCTAGATCATATGTAAGGTGAATGCTTAACTTTTTAAGAAACTGTGTAACTATTTTCCAGTGTGGTTGTATCATTTTACATTCCCACCAGCAATGTTGTTTGTTTCATATTTTTGTCAACTCTTGATATAGTTAGGCCTTTTATTTTTAGCCATTCTAAAAGGTATGTAGGAGTATTTCACTGTTATGTTAATTTATATTTCACTAATGACTAATGATGTTAAGCATTTTTTATGTGCTTATTTACCATTTGTATATGTGTCTATTCAAATACCTTGCCTATTTAAAAATTTTGATTGCTTATATTCTTATTTAGTTTTTTTTTTTAAGATTTTATTTATTTATTTGACAGAGAGAGACAGGAGAGAGGGAACACAAGCAGTGGGGAGTGGGAGAGGGAGAAGCAGGCTTCCCACTGAACAGGGAGCCTGATGCAGGGTTCCATCCCAGGATCATGACCTGAGCCGAAGGCAGACGCTTAATGACTGAGCCACCCAGGCGCCCCTATTCTTATTTAGTTTTGAGAATTCTTAATGTATACTGTATATAAGTTCTTTCATCAGGCATATGATTTGCAAAAAATTATTCCCAATCTGAGTCTTATCTTTCATCCTCTTAACAATGTCCTTTGAAGAGCAGAATTTTAAAATTTTCATGAGGTCCAATTTATCAAATTTTCCTTTTATAAGTCATACTTTTGGTGTCATATATAAGAAAAGTTGTTTAATCCAAAATCATGAAGATTTGCTTCTATGTTTTCTTCTAGAATTTGTCTAGTTTTTTTTACATTTTGAGTTAATTTTTATATATGGTACAAGATGTGGGACAAAGTTCTTCTTTTTTCCCATGGATATCCAATTCTAGTGCCATATGTTGAAAAAACTATCCTTTATTTACTGTCTATGCACCTTTATTGAAAATCAGGTTTTATATATTTGTGAGTCTGTCTCTGGATTTTTTATTCTATTCCATTGCCTGTCTTTATACCAATGCTATACTGTTTTGGTCACTGTAGCTTTACAATAAATCTTGAAATAATGTAATTTGAATTCTTCCACTTTGTTCTTTTTAAAAGTTGTTAGGTTATTCAAGAACCTTTGTATTTCTACATAAACTTTAGAGTAAATTTGTCAATTTCTACTAAAAATGTCTGCTAGATTTTTTATTTGGATTGCATTGAACCTATAGACCAATTTAGGGAGAATTGATGTCTTATCAATATTGAGTCTTCTGACCCATAGACATATATTTCCATCTATTTAGGCATTCTTTAGTTTCTCTCACATGTGTTTTGGAGTTTTCATTGTATAGATCTTTCATAACTTTTCTCAGTTTTATTGCTAATATTTTGCATTTTTGATAACATTATGAATGATATTTTAATATTTCAAATTTCTGATTGTATATTCCTACTATATAGGAATAGAAGTAATTTATATATATATATATATATATTTTTTTTTTTTTAAGATTTTATTTATTTATTTGACAGAGAGAGACACAGCAAGAGAGGGAACAGCAGACTCCCCACGGAGCAGGGAGCCTGATGTGGGGCTCGATTCTAGGACCCTGGGATCATGACCTGAGCCGAAGGCAGACGCTTAACGACTGAGCCACCCAGGTGCCCCTTAATTTTTATATATTGATCTTGTATCCTGTAAGCTTACTAAAGTCAGTTATTTGTTCCTGTAGCATTTTCTATATTTCATCAAATTTTCTACTTTTTTACTACTCAGGCGTTTTTACTTTTTCCTTTCCAATCTTACATGTCTTATTTCTTTTTATTGTTTTATTTTACTAACAAGAGTCTTCAGTGTAATGTTGAATACAGTGCTAAAGTGGACATCTTTTCCTTGTTCCTTATTTTAGGGGGAAAGCATTCAGTCTCTCACCATTAAGTATTTGGATCTTGTAGGTTCTTCACAAGCACCTTTTATTAGATTGAGAAAGTTACCTTCTATGTTTAGTTTGCTGAGAGTGTTTAACTGAAATGACGCTATAAATATAAAGACATAAATAAGAGAAAAAGGATTGAAAAAGATAGCATGCTGTCACTAATGAAAAGAAAGCTGGGGTAGATATATTAATACTGAAGTCGACTTCCAAGCAAAGAATGTTATCAAGGATAAAGAGAATCATATCATAATAATAAAAGAGAAGTCATCAAAAGGACATAATAATTGTTAACATTTATAGACATGATGACAGCACTTTAAAATATATGAAGCAAAAACTGATTGAGCTGGAAGGAGATACAGACAAATCCACAATTAACAGTCAGAGTTTGTATACTTTTACTAATAATTGAGAGAGTAACTACACAGAAAATCCGCAAAAAATAAGGGACTTAAAAACTATGAGCAACAAACAGTTAAAAAATCAAGTAAGCAAAAAGATACTGTTTACAAGTAGAATGGTGGTTGCCAGAAGCTGGGGGGGAGGGGAAAATGGGAGTTGTTTAATGGGTATAGAATTTCAGTTTTGTGAGGGGCGCCTGGATTGTTCAGTTGTTAGCGGCTGCCTTCGGCTCAGGTCATGATCCCAGTGTCCTGGGATCGAGCCCCGCATCGGGCTCCCTGCTCAGCGGGAAGCCTGCTTCTCCCTCTCCCACTCCCCCTGTTTGTGTTCCCTCTCTCGCTGTCTCTCTCTCTGTCAAATAAATAAATAAAATCTTTAAAAAAAAAATTTCAGTTTTGTGAGATAAAAACGTTATGGAGATTGGTTGCACAACCGTATAAATATACTTTTTTTTAATATATATTTTTTTAAGATTTTATTTATTTATCAGAGAGACAGAGGCAGGCAGAGGGAGAAGCAGGCACCTTGCTGAGCAAGGAGGCTGATGTGGGACTCGATCCCAGGACACTGGGATCATGACCTGAGCCGAAGGCAGACGCTTAACCGACTGAACCACCCAGGCGTCCCAGTATAAATACACTTTTATTACTGAACTCTATACTTCGAAATGGTTAAGATGGTAAATTTTATGTTATGTGACTAAAAAATTGGCATCTGCTAATTAGGATTATAACCAATTTCCTGTAAGTGGGTAATACATACTATATGATCAAAAAAATATATAATGTTTACAATAACACCTAGAAATAAGCATAACAAAATATACGCAGGTCATTTATAGGAAGAAGTATAAAACTTTATTGTGAGACATTAAAAAAGACTTAAATAAAGGATGGCATATATCATGTTTATGAAGTAAGGATTTAAATAATTTTAAAAGGTCAGTTATCTCCAAATAGATGTATCCATTCAATGCAATTCAAATCAAAATCCCAAAAACTATTTTCTGAGGAATTTGGTAAGTTGATTTTAATATTTATATGTTAAGAAAAGAGCCATGAATAACCAAAACACTCTTTAAAAAATAAGGTGATAAATTTGCTCTAGGAGATCCTAAGAATTATTAAAGAGCTGGAGTAATTAAGTCAGTGTGTCATTAGTATAGAAAAGACAAATCAATCAATGGAATGAGTAAAAACCTTATACACATATTGTCACTTGATATATGACAAAGGACTCATTGCAAAACAGTAGGTAAAGGATAATCTTTTCAGTAAAGGTTGCTGTGACAATTAAGTATCCATATGAAAAAAATAAAGTTGTATTCTTTTTTTTTTTTAAAGATTTTATTTATTTGTTTGACAGAGAGAGACACAGCGAGAGAGGGAACACAAGCGGGGGAGTGGGAGAGGGAGAAGCAGGCTTCCCCGCCGAGCAGGGAGCCCGATGTGGGGCTCGATCCCAGGACCCTGGGATCATAACCTGAGCCCAAGGCAGACACTTAATGACTGAGCGACCCAGGCACCCCAATAAAGTTGTATTCTTAAACAAAAAATTTATTTTAGGTGGAATAAGATCTTTAATGACGGACAAAACAAGAATATCTTCTAGTGGATGATACAGATGAATATCTTAATGGTCATGGAGTACATAAAAGTTTCACTTAAGAGGACACAAAACTTATTAATTATAAGGGGAAATATTTTTTAAAATTGTCTACATTAAAATTATGACTTGTATTCATCAAAAGATATTACAAAGTGACTGAAGAGATAAGCCACTGAACAGGAGAAGATATTTCTAACACATCTTTCCAACAAACGATTCATATGAGTTATATATTTCTCTATAGAGAACAAACTGAGGATTGGTGGAGGGGAGATCGCTGGGGGGGATGGGCTAAATGGGTGATGGGTATTAAGGAGGGCACTTGTGTTGAGCATTGAGTGTTATATGTAAGTGATGAATCATTAAATTCTACTCCTGAAATCAATATTACACTGTATGTTAACTAATTAGAATTTAAATAAGGGAAACATGGAGCCTTCTTCAATACTACAGTGTTCTGATTCTTGACCTGCATAGTGGTTAATGGTTATTGCCTGTTGAAGTACACATATATGTCTTCACTTTTCTATATGTATACTATGTTTCACATATACCAAAAAAAAAAATACAAGAATATATCATGATGAAGTCATTCCCTTTCCTCCTGGAAATGCCATGATGGCTCACTATTAGGAGGTCTATTAATGTAAATAATCATTAGACCTAAGGAGAAAAATCCTCTCATCACTTGATAGGTACTGAAAAATAATTTGAGAAAATTCAATAGTCATTTGCAGTAAAAAATCTGGTACACAAATAAAACCAGGTGAATTCCTTCTTAACATGTAATAATTTTCCATCTCAGCCTAAAAGCCAGCATTTTGGTTTGAGGAAAATTTCTAGAGGTATTCCTACAGAGGTTAGAGACAGATTAATTGTGTCCATTACCATCACTAATATAGTACTGTACTTGGCTAACCCAAAGCAATTTTTAAAAAGCTATGTAATTACTAATATAAAATCAGAGAAGGTGGAGGAAAAACTACCAATGTTTGCATAAGATAAGTTCCTATATCTGGAAAACCCAGGAAATCAATTAAAGAACTACCACAAATGAAAAAGAAATTTCAAAAAGTTGTGGGGGATGGAATGATTTATTCAGAAAGCAGTAGCTTTCCTGTATGCAAACAATTAGCAAACATGATGTATAATGGACAAAAGATAGCATTCATGGTGATATCAAAAAGGACAACATATAGGAATAATCTTAACAAGAAATGTTTGGATGAGTGAAAAATATATGAAATACCCCTGGAAGATAGAAAATAAGCCTTGGTCATAGGAAGACTCCATAGTATCACAAATATTTGTATTCTCCCCAAATTACATTTTCAACTTCTAAATTTAAATTATGCTATAGAGTATACACTTAACAGCATTACAATAACAAATAACAGTTTTTAATTTTAACTAGACAAGCTGAATAAACGTTTATATGGAAAAATAAACCAACACGAATAATAAGGAAAAGTTTGGATGATGAAGGAAGACTAACCTATCAGATAGTGTATTTATTCAGGGTTCTCCTAAGTAACAAAACCAACAGGTGACACATAAGCCTCGTAACTGTCAGTGGCAAACTAAATTGGGGAACCTGAGACTTGACCTACTTTGCCTTACATTTCCCACTCTCCCTTCCAGAGGAAGGTATTGATTTTGAGCCAAAGAAAAATAATTCAGTTAAATATTTGGAGATAATTCTTAAGGCTGTGAACCAAAACGAGGTCTCAGCTCTTGTTAATTTAAGTGAAAACTGCTAGTCAGTGGTGCTCTTTAGCAAGAAAGATCCAGGTGACTTTTTGAGGATTTTTAATATTTCTCCTAGTTTGAGTGCTATCCCCCAAACTGAGGAAAATGACATTAATAGAGATCTCATGCTCTCCAATCCAAAGCATGCAACCTCATGTAACCAAAAAGAAGAGAAGAAAAGGAAGGTGGGGAGGGGGAGGAGGAGGAGGAGGAAGAGGAAGAAGAAAAAAACCTGCCTATTTTTGCCCCAGCCAGCATGTCTGGCATTCCATTCCGTATACAAAGGCTCACTCCTCTGTCACTTGAAACTGCCAACCCCAGAGTTACTACTGGTAAGCACCCAGTCTCTTGAATATTGTTTTTCAGAAATATCCCATGCATACATTTGTATATAAAAAACAATTCTTCTGAGTCTTTCATTTTTACTTAATAATGTATCTCGGATAATTTTCTTTTTGAATGGCTCCATGTATTGCAGGTTGGGAGTAAATTGTGTCTGGGAGCTGAAATCCAGCCTGTGCACCTCCTGCCTGTTGCATTGTTTGACCTGGTGGTTGGTGGGGCGGGAGACGGTCTGCCTTTTTGCAACTTGTCCACCACCAGGGGGCACACTTTTCCTAACTCACGCAAGGGCATTCTGTTAGCACCTGTTTTGGATGTTTCAAAATGTATGTAATGGGTCTCTCATTGATTGACACACTTTTTTGGTTGCACTTTCTCCCCATCCCATCCCCCAAGACAGCCAGTGCTGCGGTG
This sequence comes from Phoca vitulina, assembly GCF_004348235.1. Classification (NCBI taxonomy): domain Eukaryota; kingdom Metazoa; phylum Chordata; class Mammalia; order Carnivora; family Phocidae; genus Phoca; species Phoca vitulina. Next base: position 16,070,884 of record NW_022589716.1, read on the forward strand.
AACAGCCTTGTGATGTTTTCATGCCAGGTGGCATAGGTTAACTTGCGGTGTCTTGGCCAAAGTGGCCTGAATTATTTCCTACTTCTACCAGACTACAGTTTGCTCACATACCATTTCTTACTGAGCATTTCACACTTCCTTCTACCCTCGTCATCAGTTTCACAGGCCTAAGGTCAATTCCCCAAGTTTAGGAGCTGCCCCTAACTTTGGCAGGGCCGCAGGCAACGGTGTCTGCTCCGACACGTCTCTCCATATGTCAGGAACAGAAAAACTAATAAAAGGAGAGAGGAATGGAAAAAAAAACATGACATGTGCCACAGGGACACTTTGGAAAGGAAGCTGCATTTATTGGCAAGGTGATGAAGACAAGGAAGAAAGCAATGCTACCATCTGCATTTCCCTTCTGAAGTGGAGCTGGAGAGAACTCACTCACTCTCCTGGACAGAACAGTCAAGGCAACGGAATCCGTCTATTCTCCCTGAAGGAAGAAAGCGTCAAATGCTGGGGAAACTGCAATTAAATGAAATGTCAGAATACTTCCAGCTGAATTGCCTGGCTGCTCTGCTTTAACCAGTGTCACCCACATCTTCATCCTTTCCTCATGACTGCGGTTCCCCATACACCAGAGGGAAGAGCACAGACCTCTCACAGGCGGGTCCTTCCTGGAGACCTCAGTGTGCATTGTCTATGGCGTGTGGAACTTTTTTTTTACAAATTGAGGTAAAATGTACATAACATAAAATTTATCATTTTAACCATTTCTCAATGGACAGTTCACCGGCATCCAGATAGATCCACATTGTTGTGCAACCGTCACCATCATCCATCTTCAGAACTTTGTTCATCTTACAGGACCGAAACCCTATACCCAGTGAAACCACTCGCCATTCATTCCTCCCTCTAGCCTCCGGCAACTTGATCGCTCTAGGGACCACATACAAATGAATCATTCAATATTCGTCTTTTTGTGACTGATTTATTTCACTGAAGATAATGAGTAGCATATACCGAATTTCCTTCCTTTTTAGGACTGGATAATATGTATGTACCCCATGTTGTTTATCCGTTCATCTTTAATGGGCATTTAAGTTTTTTCCACCTTTTGGCCATTGGGAATAATGCTGTTATAAACATTGGTGTACAAGTCTCTGTTTGAGTCTCTGCTTTCAATTATTTCAGTATACACCTGAAAGTAGAATTGCTGGATCATGTGTGATTGAATGTTTAATTTGGGGGGGAGAGCTGCCATGCTATTTTCCACAGTGGCGGCACCATTTTACATAGCCACAGCAGTGCACAAGGGCTTTAATTTCTCCAGGACCTTGCATGGGACATGTAACTTTTGACACTATTGACAAGTGGCTCTTTTCCCATTTCTTTGCTTTAATTGCATGAAACTTAGAGACTTAACCAAATGTTCTGGAAAACAGTCTAGAGTTGCCCCTTAAAGTCCTCTATTCAGAAACAGATAATGTGTATTCAGTGCTTATCAAAGGGACTAATAAGTAAATATTCAAATTGTAATTTTCCTTCCCTGTATTTAATTCCTTCCTCTTTCCTTCCCCCCCTTTTTTTTTGACATCATCACCATGTCCCTTATAGTGAGCATCCATGCCCCATATGATAGTGGGTATCAAATAGTTAAATTAAAACTCCTGAACTCCTGCAAGAAATGTCATCATAGCACCTGGCTGGCTCTGTCGGTTAAGCGTCTGCCTTCAGCTCAGGTCATGATTCCAGAGTTCCAGGATTGAGCCCTGCATTGGGCTCCCTGCTCAGCGGGGACCCTCTGCTTCTCCCTCTGCCCCTCACCCCTTTCGTGTGTGCTCTCTCTCTCTCTCAAATAAATAAATAAAATCTTAAAAAAAATAAATTTCGTGGAATTCTTTTTTTGTCCCTACTGGACACTTTTCAACTTGGATTCTACTTGGCAGTTACTCTTTGTCAAGAAGTAGTCAAGGAAACATCCATTACCATAAAGCAAGGAACAAGGGTGCAAAACCCAGAGGCAGTTGGAGTGGCAAGAGACATACAGCCAGGTCAGAGAAAGAGAGAGAGAAAAGACCTGTTCTGGCTCATAAATAGAGGGTGATGGTTCCAAATGGCATTTGGCAGGCTACATTGGAACAAAGCCACACTTACTGCAATACACCAATTGACACATGTTCCATACCTAAGAGACTGAGACATTTCCGCAATAGTAATAAATTCCCTGAGAGTGGGAATCAGAGTGGATCAAGAGCAGCCTGTGACATGGGAAGAGGAGCAGCAGGACTTAAGCAAAAACATTAACAATAACGAAAGCAATCATTTATTAAACTCCACATTCAAAGTACTTTATTATTTTTTTGCACCATATTAAGTACCACCTGATGATGATAATGTAAGTGCTTTTAATATATACAATCTTATTTAATCTTCACTACATCCCTATTTTATCAACTAGGTGCATCTAAATTATGCTACAGTAATAAATCCCCACATCTCAGCGGTTTAGCATGTCCTTTTAAGACTTTTTAAATGCATCGTAATGTAATTTAAAAGCCAATTCTGCAACTCTTAACAAAACATATTGTTTTATTTTACAATGAGATGCCTGGGTAGACTCTACTCTTCTGCTTATTCTCTGAATTAGGATCCTTTGCAGTATCTTTTTTCACCCCTGTCATTTTTCTTCCAAACTTTTGATTGCTTTTAAATTTGGGGATATTTCTTTTAATTTTTCCTTGTAGACTTTAACTTTGATATATATTTTCTCTTCTCCAGAATGCATGGAGGTGTTTTAGTGGAATCAAAATCTGGATTTGGAAAAATAAATATGGTTTATAGAAAATGAAGCTTTTAGGGTCTCCAAGTTGAACTAATTAGGTGGCCCTTAGCTTTTGTATGGTGCTTGACCAGTGTAGGTTAGGTTGTCTCTAACAAGGAAAGCCAAAATGAAAGAAAGAAAAGAAGGAAACAAGCAGTGAAGCATGGAAAAAAGAAGAAACTGTTCTGATGAGAGGAAAACTTGAAAAGAGAAATTTATTTCCCAATAAAATCAAGCTAAAAAACCAATTTATTTTACTAGATAACATCTCTCTTTGTTAAGAAATTTCCAGAGAATTCCTCATATCAGTTGCTGGAGTGGTGGGGGGTGGGAGGGATGGGGTGGCTGGGTGATAGACATTGGGGAGGGTATGTGCTATGGTGAGCGCTGTGAATTGTGTAAGACTGATGAATCACAGACCCGTACCTCTGAAGCAAATAATACATTATACGTTAAAAAAAAAAAGATAGTAGGAAGGGAAAAATGAAGGGGGGGAAATCGGAGGGGGAGATGAACCATGAGAGACTATGGACTCTGAGAAACAAATTGAGGGTTCTAGAGAGGAGGGGGATGGGGGGATGGGTTAGCCTGGTGATGGGTATTAAAGAGGGTACGTATTGAATGGAGCACTGGGTGTTATACGCAAACAATGAATCATGGAACATTACATCAAAAACTAATGTTGTAATGTATGGTGATTAACATAACATAATAAAATAAAATTAAAAAAAAATTCCAGAGAAAGGATGTTATTAAATAGTGTTAGCTCTTCTGATTTGAGGTTTGCATTACATTTTTGTTTGCTTATAAGTAAAATTTTGTGCAGTTTTATCTTGCCAGATTCTGGTATGGCAAATCGAAGTGCTGAGAGATTTTTCTTTTCCACTAGATATTTTATAGAATTGAAAACTACTTGTATTAAAGAGAGAGAGAGGGAGGATAGAGAGCATGAACCTCTTTGACTAGCAAACTGTTGGACAAGCGGATGGGAGGATAAGTCTTTGGTCTATACATTCACAGCTGGCTTTGGGCAATAAATTCTCTGAGGTAGAATGGGTGACCCTATTGTTCTTTCTGCTGAAATTTTTTTCTTCCAGCTGAGAGATCGTGAGAAAAATGTAGCTTTATCTTTTCAGATGGTGTGTTTAGATGGCCCCTGCAGTTAATTTTAGCTCAATTAAAAAAAAAAAAAGCCTATTTTCATATGAGGTTTTTTTTTTTCTTTTTTTTTAAATGCCTTTCCTATACTCAGGTGGTCATCTTCAATGACCCGGAGAGAGCCAACAAGAAAGGGTGCAAATGCTTGAGGCCCAACCACTTCCCTAAGGCCAACTATATTATCCTTTTGGGTAGGTCTTATGAACTTCTGTAAGAAGAAGAAACAAAGGAAAATCTGTTCACCTTTTATCTTAATAAAGTATCAAACCAGAAAGAAAGAAACCTCCAGAGGGTAACAGAAAGATCACAGTGCTTTGTTTCAACCAACAAAACTCAGGCTCAAAAAAAGAATAAAAATATTTCTGGAGGCATATTGTGCCCACCAGGCATTTTGTTGTAATTAGGGAAAAGTCATACAAGGCCACTGGAGTGAACAGAACTACAGCTCTGTTGGATTTCCTCTTTGATGACTTTTATTTTTTTGAAATTGGTTTGAGGTACGTGTGTGTTTGTGTGTGTGATCGTAACAAACAGTGATCTGACAATAAGTGATCTCTTTATGCAGTTGAAGAGATAGTAAACTTGTCTCAAAAGACTAAAAATTCATAGAAAGGAACAAATGAGAGCTTATTTCTTAGAAGATCTACTCTTCCAGGATAGGAATGTTTGTTCAGAACAGCCAAAAGGATTTTTCAAGCTACACTTGCAGCACAAAGTAAGGCTAGACCTGCTTGGGGCAAGTAATGTAATGTGTAACAAATAAGAGAGAAAAAGGCCGTGCCTCCCAACTTTGATTTTGCTTTGACTTCTTTGTTTTTCTTGAAGGAGAATGATCTTCAAGCCAGAAGGATGGACTAAAAATCAGTAAAACAGAATTCAGGTCCAAGAGAGATTTGAAGAAGAGCACTTGGCCCTTAACTAGAGCTCAGATCAAAAGTCATAGGCAAGTCCCATTTCAGTGCCCTGATCAAAGAACTGCAGTTGTAGTTGGTAATCTCTGAGAAATCATGGAGTGTGGGAGAATTTCCAGGATCCTGGGTAGGGGCTAGCATCCTAATTTTCAAAAGGAGAGGATAAAAAAAGCAGTTGGCTAATAAGCTTGACCTGGATCTGAAGTAATTCAAAATTACTTTTTGTGAGTAATTGGGAAAAAAAAAAAGTGGTGATGACTCATTCTGAACACAGGCTTTTCAAATCAGGCCAAAATAGTATTGTTTTTTTTTCTTATTATTCATGAGACCAGTGGACTGAGGAAATGCCAAAGACAATGTAGAGTCTCATCATTTGGGGCTCTGTGTGGACTTCACCTCTTCAGAAAGGCAATTCCCAAGTGCTTGGTCTAAAGCAGCTATCCAGGTTAATAGCCATAAAATGTTACCTTATTGTTTTTATTTAAGACATTTATTGATACATAAAATTATATTGCAGTGACTTTATTTGTTTATTGCCTTGCTCCTTTCCTATTAGAATACAAATTCCATGGGGTTGATGATCACAAGTGTCAAACCTTTACTGTACTCCCACCATCTTAAACAGGGCCATCTTAATCTTTTGAGACAAGCTCTCAATAAGTACCTGCTGAATAAATGAATGTTGCTTAATTACATTTGTTTTGTTTTGTTTTGTTTTTGGTATAAATGCTTTCCAAAATATAAATGTGAGGTATAGTGATTATTTTGGCAAGGCATTTGACCAAGTGGTCCATTATTTCCTTGATAATGAGATGGAGAAATTTATGGGATGGTTTTATAGCTGCCACTTTGTGATATAGCTACCAGTTATTGTAGTCATTTCAGACCAAGTAGGGATAGGGATAGTTGCAAGATAGATCAGGGACAGAGGCTAGCTTCTGATTGCCTTACTTCCTCATTTGTGATTCTATCTGGAAACACATGAAACATATCTAACTGATGCTACAAGTGAGGGGCATACACTGATCCCAGGAGGCTTCATCCCATCAATTAACCTTCATTTTCTTATGCTTGTGTATCATGTTGCTCATACTTTAATGTTTATTTCATTCTGCTTTGTTTCATTCTTATTTATTTTACATAGTTTATAGTTTTGAATATGTTTGAAGTTCAAAAGGTAAGTTATGCTTTGAAAAGCTTTCCTTCCACACCATTGTTTACCAACACATTCACTTCCCTAGGCCATAAGAAACCAATGTTCTTAGTTTCTTTGTATCCTTCCAGAGTTATTTTAATCTATATAAGAACACAAACACATATGTTATATATATTAATATCTATCTATCCATCATCTATCTATGTATCTTCTTCTCTCTTGTTACACAAATGGTACCATACTGTATATACTGTTCTGTACTTTTATTGTCCACCAAATGTATTATTATTTTTATTTAATTTTATTTTATTATGTTATGTTAGTCACCATACATTACATCATTAGTTTTTGATGTAGTGTTCCATGATTCATTGTTTTCGTATAACACCCAGTGCTCCATGCAATACGTGCCCTCTTTAATACCCATCACCAGGCTAACCCATCCCCCCACCCTGCTCCCCTCTAAAACCTTCGGTTTGTTTCTCAGAGTCCATAGTCTCTCATGGTTCGTCTCCCCCTCCAGTTTCCCCTGCTTCATTTTTCCCTTCCTTCTCCTAATGTCCTCCATGCTATTCCTTATGTTCCACAAATAAGTGAAACCATATGATAATTGACTTTCTCTGCTTGACTTATTTCAGTTAGCATAATCTCCTCCAGTCCCATCCATGTTGATGTAAAAGTTGGGTATTCATGCTTTCTGATGACTGAGTAATATTCCATTGTATATATGGACCACATCTTCTTTATCCATTCATCTGAAGGACATCTCAGCTCTTTCCACAGTTTGGCTATTGCGGACATTGCTGCTATGAATATTGGGGTGCATATGGCCCTTCTTTTCACAACATCTGTGTCTTTGGGGTAAATACCCAGTAGTACAATTGCTGGGTCATAGGGTAGCTCTATTTTTAAATTTTTGAGGCACCTCCACACTGTTTTCCAAAGTGGCTGTACCAACTTGCATTCCCACCAACAGTATAGTTCCCTTTTCTCCACAACCTCTCCAATATTTGTTGTTTCTTGCCTTGTCAATTTTTGCCATTCTAAGTGGTGTAAGGTGGTATCTCAATGTGGTTTTGGTTTGAATTTCCCTGATGGCTAATGATGATGAACATTTTTTCATGTGTCTGTTAGCCATTTGTATGTCTTCTTTGGAGAAGTGTCTGTTCATGTCTTCTGCCCATTTTTTGACTTGATTATTTGTTTTTTGGGTGTTGAGTTTGAGAAGTTCTTTATAGAGCTTGGAAATCAGCCCTTTGTCTGTAGTGTCATTTGCAAATATCTTCTCCCTTTCTGTGGGTTGCCTCTTTGTTTTGTTGACTGTTTCCTTCGCTGTGCAGAAGCTTTTTATCTTGATTAAGTCCCAAAAGTTCATTTTTGTTTTTGTTTCACTAGACTTTGGAGATGTATCTTAAAAGAAGTTGTGGCAGATGTCGAAAGGTTACTGCCTATGTTCTCCTCTAGGATTTTAATGGGTTCGTGTCTCACATTGAGGTCTTTCATCCATTTTGAGTTTATCATTTTGTATGGTGTTGGAGAATGGTCGGGTTTCATTCTTCTGTATATAGCTGTCCAATTTTCCCAGCACCATTTATTGAAGAGACTTTTTCCCATTGCATATTTTTTCCTGCTTTGTTGAAGATTATTTGGCCATAGAGTTGAGGGTCCATATCTGGGCTCTCTATTCTGTTCCATTGGTCTATGTGTCTGTTTTTGTGCCAGTACCATGCTGTCTTGGTGATCACTGCTTTGTAATATAACATAATGCCCCCAGCTTTGTTTTTCTTTTTCAACATTTCCTTGGTGATTTGGGGTCTTTTCTGATTCCATACAAATTTTAGAATTGTTTGTTCCAGCACTTTGAAAAATGTCACTGGAATTTTGATTGGGATGGCATTGAAGGTATAGATTGCTCTGGGCAGGATAGACATTTTAACAATGTTTATTCCAATCCATGAGCATAGAATGTTTTCCATCTTTTTGTGTCTTCTTTAATTTCTTTCATGAGTGTTCTGTAGTTCCTAGAATATAGATTCTTTACCTCTTTGGTTAAATTTATTCCGATGTATCTTATGGTTTTTGGTGCTGTTGTAAATGGAATTGATTCTCTAATTTCTCTTTCTACAGTTGCATTGTTAGTATATAAGAAAGCAACTGATTTCTGTGCACTGATTTTGTATCCTGCCACATTACTGAATTGCTGGATGAGTTCTAGTAATTTGGGGGTGGAGTCTTTTGGATTTTCCACATAAAGTATCATGTCATCTGTGAAGAGAGAGAGTTTGACTTCTTCTTTGCCAATTTGAATACCTTTTATTTCTTTTTGTTGTATGATTGCTGTTACTAGGACTTCTAGTACTATGTTGAACAATAATGGCAAGAGTGAGCATCCTTGTCATGTTCCTGATCTTAAGGGAAAGGCTCTCAGCTTTTCCCCATTGAGGATGATATTTGCTGTGGGTTTTTCATAGATGGATTTTATGAACTTGAGGAATGTTCCCTCTATCCCTATACTCTGGAGAGTTTTAATCAGGAAACGATGCTGTATTTTGTCAAATGCTTTTTCTGCATCAATTAAGAGGACTATATGGTTCTTCTCTCTCCTCTTATTAATATGTTCTATCACATTGATTGATTTGTGAATGTTGAACCACCCTTGCATCCCGGGGATAAATCCCACTTGGTCGTGGTGGATGATCCTTTTAAGGTATTGTTGGATCCGATTAGCTAGGATTTTGTTGAGAAATTTGGAATCCATATTCATCAGGGATATCGGTCTGAAATTCTCCTTTTTGATGGGGTCTTTGCCTGGCTTGGGGATTAAGGTCATGCTGGCCTCATAGAATGAGTCTGGAAGCTTTCCTTCTGTTTCTATTTTTTGAAACAGCTTCAGTAGAATAGGTACTATTTCTTCTTTGAATGTTTGGTAGAATTCCCCAGGTAATCCATCAGGCCCTGGACTCTTGTTTTTTGGGAGGTTTTTGATCACTGCTTCAATTTCGTTACTGGTTATTGGCCTATTCAGGTTGTCAGTTTCTTCCTGTTTCAATCTTGGCAGTTTATAGGTTTCCAGGGAGGCATCCATTTCTTCCAGGTTGCTTAATTTACTGGCATATAGTTGTTGATAATAATTTCTTTTTTTTTTTTAAAGATTTTATTTATTTATTTGACAGAGAGAGAGACAGAGAGAGAGCACAAGTAGGCGGAGTGACAGGCAGATGGAGAGGGAGAAACAGGCTCTCCACTGAGCAGGGAGCCAGATGTGGGGCTCGATCCCAAGACCCCAGGATCATGACCTGAGCCGAAAGCAGCCACTTAATGGACTGAGCCACCCAGGCACCCCTGTTGATAATAATTTCTAATAATTGTTTCTATTTCCTTGGTGTTAGTTGTGATCTCTCCCCTTTCATTCATAATTTTATTAATTTGTGTCCTTTCTCTTTTCTTTTGGTTAAGTCTGGCCAGTGGCTTATTGATCTTTTTAATTATTTCAAAGAACCAGCTTCTAGTTTTGTTGATCTGATCTACTGTGTTTCTGGTTTCTAATTCATTGATCTCTGCTCTAGACTTACTTATTTCTCTTCTAATGCGTGGCTTAGGTATCGTTTGTTGCTTTTTCACTAGCTCTTTAAGGTGTAAAGTTAGTTGGTGAATTTGGGATTTTTCTATTTTTTTGAGTGAGGCTTGGATGGCTATGTATTTCCCCCTTAGGACCGCCTTTGCAGTATCCCATAGGTTTTGGACCGATGTGTTTTTGTTCTCATTGGTTTCCATGTATTGTTTAAGTTCTTCTTTGATTTCCTGGTTGACCCAAACATTCTTGAGCAGAGTGGTCTTTAGCTTCTAAGTGTTTGAATTTCTTCTGAGTTTTTTCCTGTGATTGAGTTCCAGTTTTAAAGCATTATGGTCTGAGAATAAGCAGGGAATAATCTCGGTCTTTTGGTACTGGTTGAGACCTGATTTGTGACCCAGTATGTGGCCTATTCTGGGGAAAGTTCCATGTGTGCTCTAGAAGAATGAGAATTCTGTTGTTTTAAGGTGGAATGTTCTATATATATCTATGAGGTCCATCTGGTCCAGTGTGTCATTCAAAGCTCTTGTTTCTTTGTTGATTTTCTGCTAGATGATCTGTCTGTTGCTGAGAGTGGAGTATTGAGGTCTCCTACAATTAACGTATTGTTATCAATATGACTATTTTGGTTAACAGTTGGCTTATGTAGTTAGCTGCTCCCATGTTGGGGCCATAGATATTTACAATTGTTAGATCTTCTTGTTGGATAGACCCTTTAAGAATGATATAGTGTCCTTCTGTATCTCTAACTACAGTCTTTAGCTTAAAATCTAATTTGTCTGATATAAAAATTGCTACCCCAGCTTTCTTTTGATGTCCGTTGGCATGGAAGATGGATCTCCATCCCTTCACTTTCAGTCTGGATGTATCTTTAGGGTCAAAACGAGTCTCTTGCAGACAGCATATGGATGGGTCCTGTGTTCTTATCCAATCTGCAACCCTGTGCTGTTTTATGGGAGCATTTTAGGCCATTCACATTGAGAGTGATTATTGAAAAATATGAATTTGTTGTCATCATGTTGCCTGTGAAGTCCTTGTTTCTATAGATTGTCTCTGTAAATTTCTTTTCTATATCACTCTTGGGGTCTTTCTCCTTTCATAGAACTGCCTTTAATATTTCTTGCGGGGCTGGCTTAGTGGTCACATATTCTTTCATTTTCTGCCAGTCTTGGAAACTCTGCATCTCTCCATCCATTCTAAATGACAGCCTTGCTGGATAAAGTATTCTTGGCTGCATGTTCTTCTCGTTTAGTACCCTGAATATGTCTTGCCAGCCCTCTCTGGCTTGCCAGGTCTCTGTGGATAGGTCTGATGTTATTCTAATATTCCTCCCTCTGTACATAAGGAATCTCTTCCCCCTAACTGCCCTTAAGATGGTTTCCTTGGTTCTAAGATTTGCAAGTTTTACTATTGCATGCTGCAGTTTTGGCCTGTTTTCCTTGATCTTGAGAGGGGTCCTCTCTGCCTCTAGGACATGAATGTTTTTCTCAGCTGTGATTTGCTCAAATATATCTTCTAGTCCTCTCTCTCTCTCTCCACCCCTTCAGGGATCCCAATAATTCTGACATTGGAAAGTTTCATGGTGTCACTTATTTCTCTAATTCTGTTTTCATGGATTTTGAGCTGTTTCTCCCAAGCCTCCTCTTTTTCCTTCTTTTCTATCAGTTGGTCTTCTAGATCACTAATTAATTCTTCTGCCTCATTTACCCTAGCTGTTAGAGTATCTAGATTGGATATCACTGATAGCATTTTTAAGTTCTGCCAGTTCAGCTTTCATTTCTGCCCTTAGAGACTCTGTGTTGCCATTAATAGATTTCTCCATTCTAGCTATTGTCTTCATAACTGTTACCCTGAAGTCCGTTTCCAACATCTTGCTTGTATCTGTATCCATTTGTAAATCTGTGGCAGAAGTCATAGTCTCCTATTTTGGGCATTCCTCCTCCTAGTCATTCTGTTGAGGGGTGGTTGAGGGAATGTACAGAATCCAAATTATTGACCACAACCCAAGCAAGATGTACCTGTTTTATAGGGACCTTAGGGTTGTTGGCCTCTTGTTCTCCCAGCCTGTCTTCTGGGGGAGGGGCCTGCCACACTGTTACTCTGGCAACCCTGTTTGGGCAGAGTTGCCCTGCCCACTGGGTGTGGGGGGGGATGGGCTCAGTGAAAACCAGTTTTTTGGGGCTTTTGTTCTCTGGCAGCTTTCCCTGGCGGCTTTCCGTGTCTCTTCTGAGTCAGAGCAGGAGAGACTGTTTCCAACCCTCTGCCTCAGAACAGAGAGATCTCAGTCTGTTCCTCAGTGAGCTCTCCAGGCCACACTATCTCTGTTTCTGTCTGTGCCACTAAAAACTGCAGCGTCCTGGGTTGTGCACCCCTCAGCTTCCAGGTCCAGGCACGTCTCTGCCCTTTGTGCTTCTAAAACCGCCAGCCGCCCCCGTTTGCACACGTGGCCCTGCTGCTCCAGGTTTCAGTCTGGGGGCTGCCCTAAAGTCCTTTCCCCACCACTACTGGTCTGCGAGTCTGTGCCCCGGACCCAGTGCGGGAGGCTTTCGCAAACTGGCAGTGCAGGATCCCGACCACTCCTTCCCCCTTCTGTTTATCTTCCCATATCTGCCCATGGAATCACAGCTCCCTGCTTCATACCTTGAAACCAACCACCTGCGATATTCTGTTTGTAGAGATCCAGATATATCTTCTTATATCTCAGGCTGATTTCATGGGTGTTCAGAGTGGTCTGGTAGATATCCAGCTCAATTCAGGGGACTGGTTGGAATAAGGTCCCCTACTCCTCTGCCATCTTTTCCTCACCCCCCACCAAATGTTTTAGAGAAACCTTCATACACCTACCTCAAGTATGTCCTCATTCCTCTTTTTGGGATGCATAATATTCCATTTTTTGGCTGTATCATAATTTCTTTAACCTATCCCTTAATAATGGACTAAGGTTTTTCCACATCTTTTGCTATTATAAACAAAGCTGTAGTGGATAATCCTGTATGTTATGTCATTTCACACAGGAGCAAGAGTGTGTTTATCTTCAGGGAAAACAATTTTTAGAGGTGGAATTGCTGAGACATGGATTTGTAATTTTGATAGATGTTGCTAAATTTCTTTCCAGAAGGGGGGTACCAATTCATATTCCCTGTTACCCCACATTCTTGCCAGTAGAATCATTGTAGTTCCAAATTACATCTTTCTATTATGAATAAGGCTGGTCATCTTCTCTGTGTTTGGGAGCCATTTGTGTTTCTTTGACTTATTTATACACTTTGCCCATTTTCTATTGGATTACTCTATTAATTTATTAATTTTCAGAGTTCTTTATAGTTTCAGGAAATTAGCTTTTGGGGGGAGATATGGATCACATATATTTTGTATATGTGATCAAAATTTTCCATATGGTTTCTGCCCATTTCTTTTCTAAGTTTATTCTTTATTATTTAGGTGTTTGACCTTTTCTGTCATTATTGTAAGTGGGGTTATAATTAGGTTTTATGTATCTAAGTTGCTTACTATACTGTATAAGCCAGAGGTTGCAAACTATAGCTCTCAGGCAAAATATGACCTGCCATGTGTTTTTGTAAGCAGCTTATGGCTGCTTTTGTACTTCAGTGGCAAAGTTGAGTATAGTTGTAATAGAGACAGCATGGCCCACAAAACCTAAAATATTTACTATCTGGACCATTGTAGAAAAAAAATTTGCTAACCCCTGCTATCAGCTCCTTCTTTGAGGGCTTATTCAATTGTTGAACTATACAACTTGGTAAGTTGCATATAGCTGATGCTCTGAGTAGTATATAGTATGTTGAATTGAATAAGGCAAACCTAAAGCATTTATTGACCATGTGATATAAATATGACTCTCTCCTAAGTGAGAAAGGTGGTCATTTTACAAATATTTATTGGCCATCTACTATATGTTTGGCACTATTCTAGGTTCTGTGGATATAGCAATTAACAAAATACATTAAAAAAATCCTATTGTTTTAAAAAAGCCGCTGGACATAACTAAGCAATTCTGGTTTCAGTTGGCAACAAGAATTACTGTTCAACCTAGTACTGTTGTCTAACAATAATTGTTAATATGTAATTATGTTATATATCATTTGTTGATTAGCTGTCATTATAGTCAATTTGTAAAATATTATGACATTTTAAACATTTAAATTCATGACATCATTAATCTTTGATATGTGCACTGTCCACTAAGTTAGCCACTAGTCACATATAGCTACTGAGCACTTGAAACATGGTTATATTGAATCAAGATGATGTAAAATACACACTGAATTTTAAAGATTTATTACCAAAAAGGCATATATCTCTTTAATAATTTATATTATTATTTAGTAATATAATAATATAATTTAATGATATTTATATTATTTAATAATTTATATTATATGTTGAAAAATATTTTGGCTCTATTGAGTTAAGTGAAAGGTATTAATAAAATTAATTTCAACTTTTTCTTTTTGTTTATGTTTATGTAGCTATAAGAAAATTTAAAGTTACATATATGACTTACATTATATTTCTGTTGGACAGTATTCTTCCAGAAACTTCCTTTATGTTTAGCTGATATTTCTCAAATATGGACTTTTCATAGATGGGGACACTGGGTTAAGCAAAGGTTTAAAAGTTTATTGCTGGATTCACGGTCTTTAATGTGTTAGTTTGCAATTTTAATTTCCATGGAGATAGGCATGTTTATAGTGTTCCCCAAATATCTTTCAATAGGAGCTTTCTTGAGATGCCCTTTGCTAGTCTCTGACCAAACTGATGGCATTGTGCTGCTCATCTTGGAACCTGGTACAAAAGCACTGATAGAACAAGGCTTTAATTCACAAGGCCAGTTTTCAGTTCATTTTCTGGATTTTTCCTTGGTTTTCTAAGTAAAGTCAATACCAATTATTTTAAAATGTAATTCTTTTTTTTTTAAAGATTTTATTTATTTATTTGACAGAGAGAGACACAGCAAGAGAAGGAACACAAGCAGGGGGAGTGGGAGAGGGAGAAGCAGTCTTCCCGCTGAGCAGGGAGCCCCATGTAGGGCTTGACCCCAGCACCCTGGGATCATGACCTGAGCTGAAGGCAGATGCTTAAAGACTGAGCCACCCAGGCACCCCTAAAATGTAATTCTATTGTTTGAATATAATTCACCAAATTTTGAAAAGTTTGGTTAATTTAAAAAAATAAATATAAGATCAACTGGACTTATAAAAATTATTCATTTTCAAAATACAGAGTTGTAAATGGGCTTGTCCTTTTGGATTGTGATGCAGAGAAGTCCAGTGATGAATGGTATGGAATTATTAGTTGAAAGTCATATTTTTGACAGAAGAATATACCATTCACATGACCTACACAGTAGGAAATGATAAATTCCAGAATGCAGTTGAGGTGGGAGTTACTTCAGTGACAAATGTTATCATTTATTATATTCAGAAGTCCTTGTTAGAAAGACATCCAGGAGATAGCTTAGGTGTAAACCACAGTGTCATAAGCCTCGAATGGGCTTTCTATCATTCAACCCACTTCAGAGTATGAGAGTGTCTCCTTCGAAGACATTGATCTTTCAGATCAACAGAATTTCAGCTCTACACTTTTAGTAACTCAAAAATGGTTCTCAGGCCTTTCTCCAAACATTTCCCCCAGCATGAAATCCAATAAGTTATATGGCACAGAGACATACTACATTGTTCACATTTTGGTAAAGACTACATAGACTCTTTTGTTAACATGTTGCATGTACTTTTTGGCTCTGGCAGAAACTAAATGAAGTAGAAACTGTCCATCTTAATGATACACCAATGGTAGCCATTCCCCACAGTGAGAGAAAAGAATCAATTGCTATATTAAAGGCTCCTTTTGGATCTCTGCTTGTGTTGTCTAGCTCTTGTAATTGAAACTAAAAAAAGTGTAATTCTTTCCTTCTAGCCTTGGTTTTTCTCCTTTGTGGCAGAAAGCTTACCAAATTGGAATAAATGAAGGAAATTACAAAAAGGCAAGACTGTGGAGAGGCTGAGTAAGTGAACTCCTCTTGCCAAAGACTGTGTCTGCACAGTACATTCAAACTGGACTCGGCAGGGTTGGTCTGATTGTTGGTCCTGCTTAATGGTAAATTTCTACAAAGTCAATTGACTCAGCATATCAGTGATCTGAGTTGACCATTAAACTAGACCAAACCCACTAAATTGGCTACCTTTTGGTTCTCTGTTTTTCAGTCATACATAGTCATAAATCAGAAGAACAATCATCCAACTAACAAATAAAACAAATCAAAACAAACCAGCAAAGTATAAAATGGATAACATAATTGAAATACTGTTTTTCCACTTGATGTTCACATGATAGATCAAAATAAAGTTTTGTTTTGCTTTTTCTTTATTCTGTTAATGTGCTGGTGATGCACTGGTGTGGACTTGTAGATAGAAAACATTATTTGCAAGGTTGCATTGAAATTTTAATCTAAAATTGAAACATGTTGGCTTGCTATGAAGACTGTCATTGCATCATATTTATATATGTGTGTGCTTGTGCATGTGTAAACATATCCACTTAATGAAAATTGCAAAATGCCATCTCACAAACTAGTAATTAAATTGTGATAAATCGGATCCAAGGTGATAAATTTCATTTTCAGAGGGAAAGCCACCTTTTAAGTGTGTTTAATACAAAATAAGACATTTCACTCTAAAAAAATTAGAATTGTAAGTAGGCAAATTAAGGAAAAAATTAGCTGTAATTTTACCATCCAGAGATAGTCCTATTAAGGTGTTATGTCCTTCTCAACTTTATTCTCACATTAGAACATGAGATTATACCATACACATGGTTTTCTAAACTGCACTTTTAATATAATTATTTGTTTTCTCTTTTCACATTAGGATAGATTAAATTATAAAGTTAATGGATGTATATACTTTTCTATAGCATGTATAGATGGTGTTTTATTTAACCAGACTACATTTTATTTAACCAATACCCTGTTGTTGGACAATTGTTTCCAGTTGTTTACTATTATAAGCCATACTTCAGGGAATGTCCTGCATAGTTGTATTTATTTGCTCAGTTATTCTTCTGGATATATTTCTAAAACTGAAATAGATGAGTCAAGGAGCAAGTACATTTAAAATATTTTTGTATACATTTTGTGAAATAGCCTTTTAGAGATGACATGTGTACCTGTGCATAATTAATTATCTAATATGCACTATAATAGGGAAGGAGGCAGGTGATCTCTGACTGTAGGAACCTGACAACCTAGGAAGATGATGCTTAGCTATATTTTGTATAGTTAATTACTATAATTTAACAATGTTGTCACCACTTTAAACAATAAAGTAAACACATCTAACATTTATTACTTTTTAAGTGTTTTGAAAATAAGCGTTTAAAATAAATAAGCCTGATTTTTGGTTTTACTTAATGGCTAATACCTATAGTTAATTGATTTAGCACAGCAGTGGTCTAAACTGATCATTAAACCAACCAAACCCACTAACTTGGCTATCTTTTCATCCTGTTTTCCAGTCATATTTCCAGTCACAAAAAGAGGTGTAACCAGAAAAATGTACAAATTATAAATTTGTAGAATACTAGTAGCACCTTGGAAGCTCTCAATCATCCTCTAAGTGCTCTCTCATCATCTATGATGATGACTCTTCACAGGCATAAAGAAAAAAAATATCAAAATTAAAACTTTTTTGTGCATCAAAGGACACTATCAAAGAGAACGAGAAAGCAATCCACAGAATAGGAGAAAGTATTTGCAAATCATTTATCTGATAAGGTGTTAGTATTCAGAATATATAAAGACTCCTAAATTAAAAAACAACAACAAAAAGACACAAACAACTTGATTTAAAAATGGGCAAAGGGCTTGAATAGACACTTCTTTTTTTCTTTTTTAAGATTTTATTTATTTATTTGGCAGAGAGAGACACAGTGAGAGAGGGAACACAAGCAGGGGGAACAGGAGTGGGAGAGGGAGAAGCAGGCTTCCCGCTAAGCAGGGAGCCCAATGCAGGGCTCAATTCCAGGACCCTGGGATCATGACCTGAGCCGAAGGCAGACGCTTAACGACTGAGCCACCCAGGCGCCCCTTGAATAGACACTTCTTTAAAGAAGATATAAAATGGCCAATAAATAACATGTTTGAAAAGACACTCAACATAACTGGTCATTAGGGAAATGCAAATCAAAACCATAGCGAGATACTGCTTCACACCCAGTAGGATGGCTGT
Source organism: Phoca vitulina (assembly GCF_004348235.1). Classification (NCBI taxonomy): domain Eukaryota; kingdom Metazoa; phylum Chordata; class Mammalia; order Carnivora; family Phocidae; genus Phoca; species Phoca vitulina. Next base: position 16,088,735 of record NW_022589716.1, read on the forward strand.
TATCAAAACCAAACCAAACCAAACCAAACCAAACCAAACCAAACCAAACCAAACCAAACCAAAACAGAAACTCAGGAAAGTAACAGTGTTGGTGAAGATGTAGAGAAGCTGGAATTTTTGTGCATTGCTGATGGGCACATAAAATGGTCCAGCCAGTATAGAAAAGAGTCTGGCAGTTTTCCCAAATAATTAAATTTGGATTATCACATGATCCAGCAATTCTGCTTTTGGGTATATACTAAAATAATTGAAAGCAGGGACTCAAACAGATACTTGCATATCAATGTTTATAGCAGCCTTATTCACAATAGCCAAAAGGTAGAAACAACTCAAATGCCCATTGATAGATGAATGGATAAAAAAATGTGGTACATATTTATTATTCAGCCCCAAAAGTGAAGGAAATTCCGATATATGCTGTAATATGGATGAACTTTGAAGACATCATCCTCAGTGAAATAAACCAGACACAAAAGGACAAATATTGTGTGACCCCATTTATTTGAGATATCCACAGTAGTCAAATTCATACAGACAGAAGGCTGCAGGGGCTGGAGGAAGGGAGAATGAGGAGTTATTGTTTAATGGATACAGAGTTTCAGTTTGCAATGATGAGAAGAGTTCTGGAGATGCATAGTAGTGATGGCTGCATAATACTGTGAGTGTACTTGATGCCACTAAACTGTACACTTAAAAATGGCTAAAATGGTTCATTTTATATTACATATATTTTATTATACACACAGAGAAGATAACTCTCCTAACTTCTCTTTTATTAGTTTTGTATGTTTTTGCACGTTATATAAGTTGAATTATACAATTTACTTTTTGTGTGTGTGTCTGAGCTTTTTATCTCAGCATTACTCTCTGCAAAATACATTCATGTCATTGCATGTGATAGTACTTTTTAAGTTTTAATAGCTTTAAAGTATTTAATAGGAATAAACCACATTCTTCTGTTGATGGGTATTGATTCCAGTTTTGTTTTTGTTTTTGTTTTTTTGCTATTTTGACTAAAGCTGCTATAAACATTCTTTTACATGTCTGTCTGTGTTGGTGACACATAGATATATATCAACTGAGTATGTATCTAGGAGAGGGATTGCTGGGTCATCAGGTGTGCATACCACAGTCTCAGGGCATTCCAGTGGGTTGCATATCCCACTGGAACAAACTCGAGTATTCTAGTTTGTTTAGCTATTGCAGTGGGTTTTGTGGTGCTGTCTCATTGTGATTTTAATTTACATTTCCCTGATGACTAATGATGTTTACTATCTTTTAATATGTCCATTGGCAATTTGGATATCCTGTTTTATGAAGTATCTTTTACCATTTTTTCTATTAGATTGTCTTCTTGTTTTTCTTATTGATTTATAGGAATTCTTTATTCTGGAGCCTTTGTAGGATACATGAATTCCAAAAAAAGAAAAAAAGCCCACTCAATGTCTTGCTTTTTTTTTTTTTTTTTTTTACAGTCTTACTGGTGCCTCTTGATAAGTGGAAATCTTTAATTTTAATGTAGCAAAATTTATCATTCTTTGCTTCTATGGCTAGGGCTTTTCTGTTGTTTAAGAAATCTTTGCTTAACCCAAAGTCCTGAGGATATTATGTTATGTTGTTTTCTAGTACATTTATTCTTTCTTTTTTTGCTTTTGTTCCCATTCTCTCTCTTCTTTGGGGACTCCAATTATACAGAGTAGACCTTTTGCGCATATCCCACATGACTCTTACACTCTTTTTTATATTTTCCCACCTCTCTGTCTCTTTTGGTTGGATATTTTCTTCTGATTTATCTTCCAGTCTATTGATTCTCTTTTTAGCTGGGTTGATTCTGCTTTTTAACCTATTCACTGAGTCCTTAATTTCATTTACTGGATTTTGTGGGGTTTTTTTAGTTCTATAATTTCATTTGACTTTTTCTTTATAATTTTTAGGTCTTTCCTTGAAATTCTTTATTTTGTCATGTACTTTTAAAAACATAACCCTTAAAGTCCCTATATGATAATTCTAATATTGGTATCTTCTGTGGGTCTATTTCTTTTCTTTTTTTTTTTATTTTTTATTTTTTTATTGTTATGTTAATCCCCATACATTACATCATTAGTTTTAGATATAGTGTTCCATGATTCATTGTTTGTGCATAACACCCAGTGCTCCATGCAGAACGTGCCCTCCTCAATACCCATCACCAGGCTAACCCATCCTCCCACCCCCCTCCCCTCTAGAACCCTCAGTTTGTTTTTCAGAGTCCATCGTCTCTCATGGTTCTTCTCCCCCTCCGATTTCCCCCCCTTCATTCTTCCCCTCCTGCTACATTCTTCTTCTTTTTTTCTTTCTTAACATATATTGCATTATTTGTTTCAGAGGTACAGATCTGAGATTCAACAATCTTGCACAATTCACAGCGCTTACCAGAGCACATACCCTCCCCAGTGTCCATCACCCAGTCACCCCATCCCTCCCACCCCACCCCCCACTCCAGCAACCCTCAGTTTGTTTCCTGAGATTAAGAATTCCTCATATCCGTGAGGTCATATGATACATGTCTTTCTCTGTTTGACTTATTTCGCTC